>NW_020897736.1:14977400-15066585 GCF_003984885.1 Neopelma chrysocephalum | reverse complement strand
ACCGGCTCTGCCCTGGCCCGCAGCCAGCGGCTCTGCCGGGCTGGTGCAGGGCCTGGGCCTGGGGTCCAGCTGGCCCTGCAGAGCCCCTCTGCTTGGAAGAAGGAGCATGGGGCACTGGCGTGGCTGTTTCTCACACTCTGTCTCCCGCTCCTTGTGCTGCTGGCCCTTCCAGCTCAATGCCCTGTGTAGCTGACGGTATCTGCCCGCCAAGGCCTGTACCCCTGTGGCCCCAGGGCCGTGTCTGCTGGCAACGCACCAGCCAACGCCTCCGGTGGCTTTTTTGATGTCCCAGAACAGGCTGGGCAGGAAATTCAGTGTGCAAGTCCAGCTCGGAGTGAGGCAGTGCTGGTCCCTGGGGGTGATCCTGCCTCAACACGCCAGCTCTGTGCAGCACTCACTGCTTCTGTCAGCCCCATCCTGGTGCAGCTGGTGCTTCCCAGGCATGAGGGTGTGTGAGGACTCATGAGCAGCACTGCACCGTAGTCCCAGTCCTGGTCCTCAGCCACCATGGAGTCAGGTCCTGCCAGTAAAGCAGCTGGGGTCTGCCTATAGCCGGGTGGGATGGGGACAAGGACCTGCTGCTCTCTAGATGGGCAGTGGGTCCCATGTGCAGCGCAACACCATGGTCCTGGGGAAGGGGGCTGCCACAGCCCCTTCTTGCTGGAGGCTGCTCCGGTCCCAGCCCCAGGCACCAAGTTTTCTTAGTCCTGTTCACCTCTGCCTTCCCCAGCTTCTCATGGTGTCAAGTCATTATCAGCCCCGGTGTGCCTCCACCACACTGCCCTTTGCAGCACGGGCCTCCAGGCACAGCCCCAAGACAGCCGACGGCTGCTCAAGTGACACCCTGCCAGAGGGTCACAGGGACCCTTGGCACAGCCCTGGGCAGCTGTGCAGGCACACAGCCACTGCGCTGCAGGGCCCCGCGTGCCCTGGCCCAATGCTCAGCCAAGCACATGAGGACAAGTCTGACAGCCAGCATGGCCCTCCTGCCCTGACTGAGTGAGGTGCAGCCACAGCAGATCTTCCCCCAGCCACACCAAGAGCCGGACATGGCTCCTCTCCGTGGGGCCTCCAGGATGGTTCTAGCCTGGGAAGTCGCCCAGCCCCACTGCACACACATATGTCCAAAGGAGACACCTGGACTTTATATAAAAACCACTGACATTTCTGCACACGCACATGGGGCCACGGGGGTGTCCCTGCCCACCCAGTGCAGGAGGAGCTGCTACCTGCCCCCTTCCCTGGACACGATTCACATTTTCCACGTATTAAAAATGAACCAAACACAGACACACAGCACATGCCACGGGGCCGGCACCACCTGGCCACACGCGTGGCCCTGGGTCCCACAGCGGGACATCACAGTGAGTTGGGGTGCGAGGGGGCTGTGGCCGCCCCCTCCTCCCCTCTGCATAGAGGGGGTCTGGGCCCTGCGGAGCCGGGGCCGCACCAGCAGCCGGAGCCAGGCACTGTGTCCATTCCCACGGTGGGGACGCTGGGCTGGCACAGTCCCGCAGACATCCCTGGAAGGCATGCAGCACCCCTCACACCCACCGCTGCCAGTACCGAGGTGATGCCCAGGGAGCTCCCGGGGGTCCAGACCCCACTGGCTGGTGGGTGCTGCCGCAGGCCACGGGCACCAGGCTCCAGGCATGCACACACAGACAACACAGACCCCGGCCGCGGCACGGTCCGGTGAGGCTCAGCAGAGCAGAGGTGGTCATGGGCGAGGGCTTGGCTCTCGTCCTCGTCACACCACTGAGTCCTGGATCTCAGAGCCCAGGCGCACCCGGGGTCTTTGGCAGGCAGGAGACACCTCCACAAAGCTGTCCCGGACATGGAGGGGCCTCTTCTCTGACTCGGAGAAGGCGCGTGGCGCGCCCGAGGGCTCGTGCACTGGGGTGCTGACGATGTAGTTGTCCTGCAGGGCCTGGTAGCCCTTGTGCTCAGATGCCGCACTGGGCAAGCTGCTGCCATTCAGGGGCAGGCTCTCCACTGGCTTGCGAGGTGGCTTCTGGTGCCGGCTTGGGTCTCCAGGCTCCAGCAAGGCCTTCATGCCATCGCGGTGCCGGTGCAGGACAAAGAGGGCCAGTACGAAGACAGCGGCAGCGAAGAGCACACACATCACCAGGAACTCAGTCCAGTAGGTCTTGCCATCCAGCCGTGCTGCGGCGCTGCCCACTGCCGAGGTGCTCCGGGACGTGCTGACCGTCTCCAGGGCGTCGTGGCTGGAGGCCACCTTCCTGCCGGGGTCCAGCGGCCCACGGCCCAGCTCCTGCACGCTCACACAGTAGCTGGCCATCAGCTTGTGGAATCCCTCCTCCAGTGACCAGCACTCGTAGGTGCCTGCACGCTCAGGGCTCCCCACCAGGATGAGGGCCCCGTCGGGCAGCACCAAGTAGGACGCGTTGACAGGTGCCCCGTCGTGCAGCCAGCGCCGCGAGGCCAGGTTGGAGAGCAGCCGGCACGGCAGCGGCCGCACTGCGTTGGGTGGCAGCTGGATCCGCTGGCACGGGGCACCCGAGGCTGCAGACAGAACTCACGGTCAGCGAGGGGACCCTGGGATGTGTGGGAGCCCCTGAGACACCCAGTCCCATGGTAACACCCACAGGAGCTCACCTGGGGGCAGGAGGATGCGGGGACGGGGCTGGGAGGCATTGGCCAGCTGGCAGAGCCGCTCTGTGTCAGCATCCTCGATGTCCTGTGCCCAGAGCCTGGGGACAGACGGTGTCAGGGCACTGGGGTGCTGCGGGTTGCAGCGGGGTGCTGCGGGTTGCAGCAGGATGCTGCGGGATGGAGGAGAATGGGTGCAGCACTTACTGCGGGTGTGCTGGGGGGTGCAGGGTGACCCTGCGGCAGGCACCACGGCTCCAGGCACAGAAGGGGTCCCGTGCCAGCACACACTCCCCACAGCTGCGGTACAGGCTGCAGTTGGCAAAGGGCACTTGGGCCACTGCTGTGTAGGTGGCTGCATAGACAAGGCCCTGTGAGAAGAAACATGGCAGTGTCAGGGGGTGGGCTCCCGCACACCCCTGCCCTCCCAGGTCTCTGTCTCCCAGCCCACAAATAGGACCTGCCTCATGCAGGCTGAGCCCCCCATGTCCCTCCCCCCTTGCCCTGGCTCCTGCCTGGTCCTGGTCCAGCAGCAGCTGGAGAATGGGCTGCCCATCAGGGAAGAGGCAGATCTCCTCGATGATGTGCATGCCATGGTTCACTCGCACAGCCTTGTGCAGCCGCCCATCATCTGTGAACAGAGGGGCTGTGCTGAGTGGGGCCAGGGGGCGCAGTGCACACCCTGCCCCACCAGAGCCTGCCTGCACCCACCCATGCCAAGGAAGAGGACGTCGTAGGTGCCATGCAGGCCCTGCGCGCGGTGCACGCCGATCTGCTGGTAGCGCCGGCGGCTCTGCAGCAGCAGCGGCTGGCTGCGCACGGGGCTGTCCATCAGGAAGTGGTCCTTGATGAAGTTCAGCACCCGGTCGGGCATCTGCAGCGATGAATTGATCTTGAGGTGCCGCGTGTGGCTGGTGACGCACTGTGGGGGAGAGGAGTTCGGTAGTCCTCAGGGCAGCGGGTGGGCGGGCGGCCCTGCTGTGGCGGCCGCCAGGACCGGGAGAGCGCGAGGGGCTGCGTTGCGTCCTGCGCTCGGACAGGCACCGAGGGGGCACCTACTGTGCCTGGCCGGGGCTCCGGCACTGGGCCGGTGTCCGTGTACCACTGCTGCGTCTCACGGTTCACCTCCTTGTAGAGCCCGCCGAAGGCACGCTGCACGCTGCGCATGGGGAAGGCACAGACAGCCGAGCCCAGCCCCCCCTTGTTCCTGGTGGGGAGAGGCAGAGCCCGTGGCAAGATCAGGCCCCTGTCTCTGCTGAACCCCCTGCACTGCCCCCCGCGGTGGCCCAGGTCCCTGTCACTCACCATTGTGAGGTGAAGACCCCGTAGAAGAGCGTGTCCCTCCAGCGCAGCTCACCCGGGGTGAGCACGAAGATGTCCTGCAGCACGTTGAAGGGGAACCCATCCTCGGGGTGTGAGCAGAGCAGCTGAGCTTTCAGGAAGGTTGTCCACCGCCGCTGCAGCACACGCTCCCCGCCCTGGTCCCCCTGTGTGGCACAGCGGGTCAGGGCGTGACACCACAGCTGTGGCCACGGGGAGCCTCAGGGGCTGGGTAAGTGGAGCAGGGGTCCAGGCACCGAGGGTTGGAAATGTGCAGGGTGCTCCCACATACCCCCCACCCCAACAGTGAGTCATATCCCAGGCGCAGTCCCCCATGCATCCCCACTGCTCTGTGCCCACCTTGCACACCCGCGCGATGCGGGAGACGATGGTGTTCTCGAAGTAGTCAAACTCCTTCCCAGTCTCACTGAAGAAGAAGTAGACCTTGTCATCGTCACCCTCGGGGTTGCCGGCAGGGAGGCTCTCGCGCAGGTAGGCTGAGCCCACGAACACTGGGTCTGGGGACACAGGGACCCTTAGCACTACTGGCCCTATCCCCAGCTTCCCACGCTCTGGGGGACGAGGACCTTGACCAACCGTGCCAGCCCCAGTGCTCACCCTGCAGCCAGTTGAGGGAATTTTCGGTCTTGAGGGCAATGCGGTTCTCCTGGCTGCGGGAGATGGTCGGCTCGTTGCCCTGGAAGTTGCTGACAGTCCCGGCATAGAGTTCTCCATCTACCAAAGAGATGCTCCTGCTGAGACCCAGCACACGCCACTGGTATGGCCCCGCTCCCCACCAGGGTCCATGACAGCCCGGCCCTGGCTCAGCTTGGTGGGGCAGATGCAGGGAGGGTGAGGCACACGGAGGAGGGCGAGGGTCGCAGGGCACTGCAGGGAGGATGAGGGTGCCAGGGTGGCACAGGGAGGGCAAGGGTCCTGAGGCAGCACGGGGAGAGTGAGAGTTCCAGGGCACTGTGCCTTACCGACCATGACAGCCGTGGAGCGGTACTCGGGGTCGAAGGGGCAGCGTCCCTTCCCATCCTCCAGCAGCACCTTCCCTGACACATCCCGCTCCAGGCTGAAGTGCTGCACGTTCTGCAACAGGACAAGGCTGTGAGCTGGCAGTGCTCACCCCAGTGCCCAGGACCCCGTTGAAGGGCCCCATCAGAGTGGGGGGACCTGAGTGGGGCCCTGCTCCTGTACTCACAACGTAGGCGCAGGCTGGGCTGAAGGCACAGGTCCCACAGGTGTACAGGTGGGTGCTGTTCAGCCGCAGCAGCAGCTTGATGTAGTTGTGACAGTCCCTCTGCAGGGGTCAGAGGAGCCGGCTCAGCCCTCGGCTCAGCCCTCCCACCCGCATCCACCCTGCATGGGCACTGCCCACTCCACCACAGCACCTGACAGCCACTGGTAGTGGGGCTTACCTGGGGGTCCTTGCCCTTGAACACACACTGCCTCTTCTTCTCCTCATCCGCACTCCATAGCAACTGTGGAGAGGGGACAGTCACTGGGAGCCCCTTGTCTCTGCCTGGTCCACCCACACCTTCCTTGGTCTCATCCCCACCACCCGTGTCCTCCCCACACCAACCATCCTGCTCCGGGGTGCCTGCTCCTGAATACAGCAGCTCACTCAGACCCAAAATGCTGTTGGGGAGGGCAGCCCCTGCACTCCAGCTGGCTGGGTGCCCCCTCCCTCCCTGCGGGCAGCCCATCCCATCCCTAAGCTCACCCTTCGAGCCGGGGCACCGGGCTGGAAGTGGCTGGTGTTAAGGGCGAGAAGCAGCTCCCGTGCCCCCAGGTAGAGGGTCCTGCCATCCGGACTCAGCAGCAGGGCCGTGTAGTTGGACACGCCGGGTGCCTCAAACCGCTGCACCACCCGCTCGGTTGAGTCTGTTGGGAGGAGAGTGACTGGCATCAGTCACATATGGGCACCTGACCCCCAAGACTCCTCACCACGGCCCCCCTGCTCAGCACCTCGGCCGTGCCACCCACCCAGAGCAACCAGGGCTGGATCTGGCCTATGCTGCCAGACACATGTGGCACCACAGGCATTGCGGTGAACCGTGCACGGCCACAATAGTGCCCGAGGGCAGCCATGAAGCACTGCCGTGTCCAGGCCCTGGGGATGCTGCAGCAGCCCTGCCCAGCCCTGGGGCAGCTGCCCAGCTGCACACAGCCCCAGGGCTCAGCCCTGTGGCGCAGGAGGCTCAGCCCAGCCTGGGCCCACGGGGACCCCAACATCGCAGCAGGGAGAGCATCTCCCTGCCCCGGCTCACAGAGCTCAGCCTGTGCTGGATGCAGGGCTCAGCCTGGTGCTGCCCACCCTGGCCCTTGGGGCTCAGCCTGTGCCGGACACGGGGCAGTGGCTGTGCTGAGTCAGGGAGTGCCCGTCCCGTCCTGTCCCGCGTGGGTGGCCTGGCCCCGGAAACCCTTCCTCTCCTGCTGCTGCTCTGAATCAGATGGGCCTGGCTGTGTCATCGAGACACGTTGGGCTGACTCATACTGCCAACTTCCCTGACCTCTGACACCCTGGGAACTCCCCGACCTCCCCCGACCCCCTGCCTGCTCCCAGAGCCCCACCAGGATAGCCCTGGGGCTGCTGCCAGTCCCTGCCAGGTAAGAGCCAGTACAAGCACTTGAGGAGCTGTGAAGCAACAGTACTGAGGGGCAGGACCCTGCTGCTCTCCCCCCCATCACTCCACACACCCCAAATGCCTCTGAATGGGGCAGCATCTCCCCTACCCTGGGGGACTCAGGTGGCCCCAGCACCCACTCCAGTTCTCCCACAGTGGTGCAGAGAGAGGGAAGTCAACGCCCCAGGGCATTCCCCCGCAAGGGGTCCTGCACCAGTGCTGGGACGATGCCACCTGTGGTGGGCACGACAGCAGAGGGGCAGCAGGGCCCCTGCGCCCTGCAGAGCTGTCCTGACGTGGGGAGCTGCTGGCGCGGCTGCCAGGGACCTGTCAGGACACGACCTGCTTCTTCCAGACAAACCTGCTGCAGGCACATCCAGCGCTCCCAGGGGAGCAGCTCCCAGCTCCTCCCTCCCACTAACTGCAGCCCCATGTAGCCATGCTCCACGGGAGCCACCACTGGGCACACACCGGCCACTGGCCCATGCCCCCTGCCCAGCTCCTCTTGCAGCGCTGGGGTCCAGCTGGGACCCCCAGGCACTGCCTGTGGCTGCAGCCCCATAGCCTCTCAGGTGGGCAGAGCACAGGCAGAACCGGTCTGTGCAGGCAGGGCTGGGCAGCACGGCTCAACCCAGCACAGCACAGCACAGCACGATGCCGAGCTGGCCGTCGTGCTGGCTTCCAGCCTCCCGTCCAGCTCGGCGGGTCCCACATCTGCTGGTGCCACCACGGCCATGGCCAGCGGTCACGGGAGCACGTGGTGGGGCCACGTCCACACCAGCGAGCCACAGCGTGCTGAGCCAGGGAGTGCTCCCAGCTGCCCAAACCACGGCACCCTCCCAGGCCCTGCCCAGCGCACGACGGGATGGGTTCCACTGGCCGGGAGCAGCTGGATCCAGCCACCTTCTCCCGGCAGTGCAGCCAGTCTGGACACCCGTGGGCAGCCCCCCCGTCCCAACACAGCTGCCAAGGCTGAGCCCAAGGAGCGTGCCCCACTGCTATCCCACCCTGTGCCAGCTGCTGGGGGGCTCTGCAGGGCAGGAGGGGGCTGCAGCCAGGCTCCCCACTCGTGAGGGCTCTGCCTAGCTGAGCACCCTCCCAGATGTCCTTCCCCAGCCCCTGCCCAGCACAGCCCTCAGTGCTCTGGGCCATGAGGCTGATGGGGGCCTTCAGTGGGGCTGCCCAGAGCTGAGCACAGCATAGTACAGGGCTGGGGGAGCCCTGGGGACACACTCAGCAGGGAGGGGGCCCACAGGCAGAGCCCCCCGACCGGCTCAGCCCATCCCATCTTGTACAGGACACGGGTGCTACCACTGCCCTGCGTGCAGGGACATGAGCACCCCTGGGTGCCCCAGACCCTCCCGCCCTTGGTGCGGGTCTGGACACAGAGACATGTGTCCCTGTGCCCCACAGCATCCCCGGGGCTCTGCCCCAGCCCTCGGTCCATGATCCGCTGACGAGGGGGTCCCCGTGTCCCCCCGTGTCCCGGGGAGCTGGCAGGGGCTGTGCAGCCCTGTCACACGGCGTTTCCACGCGGGGCCGCCCCGTCCCGCGGCGCGGGGAGCCCGGGGGGACGTGGGACGCTCCGCCGCCCCAGTGGGGACGCCCGCCAGAGCCCCCGGCGAGGGTTGACCCCCCTCCCCGGTGCCGGCAGGCCCTCACCCACCGAAGGTTAGCGGACACTCACCGTAGGGCAGGCTGACCCGCGGGACGGGCTCCGGAGCCGCCGAGAGCAGCAGCGCAGCCAGGACCGGCAGCACCGGCCGGGTCGCCATCCCGGGCCGAGCCTCCGCCGCCGCCGCGAAGCCGCCCGGGCGCTGCAGACCTGCAGGAAGAGAAGGGGCTCAGAGACTCGGAACGGCACAGCACCGGTTCGACCCCGCCGCCCGCCCGCCCGGCCCCGGGGCTGCCCGCCCGCCGCTCGGCACCGGGCGGGGCGGCCACGCGCAGAGCCCCGCCCGGCCGCACCGACCCGCACCGAGCACTGCCGATCTGCCGCCGAGCCGTTCCCCGCCGTACCGAGCCGCTCCGGCTGCCCCAGTCCCGCCGGTGCCCCGGGCGGGGCGGGCCGCTCGGAAGAGGAGGCGGCCGGTTTCCCGCCGGTACCGCCCCCGCTCCGCCCCGGTGGGACCCGGCCCTGGTCCCCGCCCCGCGGCCGTCACGGTCCGGAGGGGACGGGGCTTTGTCCCCGCCACTCCCCGCGCCTCCCTCCATCCCCGCGGCAGGGAGAACCGGCGGACCCCGGGGATGGCCCGGGAGGGACTGGCTGGGGGTGTCTGTCTGCCCTGGGGACAGCTCGGCCCCACGGCTGCTGCCAGAGCCCCCCCAGCCCCTCAGCTCAGGCTGTGCCCCATGGCCGCTCTGCTGGGGCTGAGGGCTCTGCCTGGCACAGCCCAGCGCTCCCTGCCCTCCCTCGGGAACAATGGGGTCCCACGGGGTGCCCGTGCCAGCCCTGCCACGGGCAGAGCTGGCTGGTACCGGTGTCCCCACAGGCAGCACCCGGCAGAGGGGACACATCCTTTGCCATCCCCTGTGCCCGTCCCGGGGGTCCTGGTGTGGCCATGCTGCCGAGCAGGCAGTGCTGGGCGGGACCCTTTGCCCAGGCCCTCGGTGGGCTTTGTTCCCGGCCAAGGTGTGGGGAAGGTTTGCAGCCCCCACACCCCCGGGAGTGCTGCCCGCCCGGCCAGCAGCTCCCACGCAACTGTTATTAATTACAGCTCCTCATATTGCCATGGCAACGGGGTGACAGAGGGACAGAGGGATGGAGGTTGGGGGCTACCGTGCAGCAGACAGCTCTCCTGGCGTTGGGGTGCCCACCGCTGCCCTTCCCACCACTCCCCATGCCCTGCCTGGCCAGTCCCAGCCCTGGCACCCTACTGCTGGGACACCCTGCGAGCCCCCTGCATAGGAGGAGCACTCCCCACCCTCCCCGGGCAACTGTAGCCATGCTCCTTGAATGGCTGTGCCCACATTCCTGGAACAGCTGTGCCCACACTCGCACACTCTGCCTGTTCAGCATTGCTGGACAGTGCCCGCTCCTGGGCTGTACCTGGTGCTCAGGGGCTGTGGGGTACCCCGTTGTCCCCCTCGGCCTTGCTTCCTTCCTGTTCTTGCTGCTCCCGCTGTGCCTGACGAAGCCCGACGTTCCTTCCCAGGCCCGGGACAGCCCCACAGCTCCACCCCGGCCTTATCAGCACCCTTTGCCCGGGAAGTACCACAGACAGACAGGAGTCAGCCAGGCATGTCACCCTGGTGCGGTGGGAGCAGGCACTCCCCTTGCAGACACGGCCCCCTTCCCCATGGCACCCCACGGCACCCTGGGGGACTCTGCGGTCTGAGCCATCACCTGTACATGGCCGTGGGAGTGCAGTGCCAACACCGCGGTGTGATGGCACACAGCAAGGACAGGACCCCTCTGTGGGAAGGGCAGCTGCTCTGGGGTGGGCAGGGGGGACAGGAGTAGGAGGGAAAGGAAGGGGCAGGCAAGGAGAGAGGGAAGGGTCAAGCAGGGAGGGAGGGAAGGCAGAGTGGGAAGGGAGGGCAGGAGCAGGCAGTGGAGCCAGGCCAGAGCCTGCACCTTTAAGTGCCGCTCCAGTGCTGCTGGCAGCTGGGGCTGTTTACGCCAAACTCCCATTTATCTCCTGTCCTGCCCACGCAGCTGCCAGTGGGGCAGTGCCGGGGGCACCCGCAGCACCCTGTCCCACTCTGCACCCGCGCAGGCCTGTGCGTGCCCTGTGCCCCGCTGCAGGCACCGGCACGCACTCCTGCGGTGGCCATGCCACCCTCCCTGCTTGCTGCCAGCGATGGGGAAACCACTCCGGGTGTCTGGGCAGCACCAAAACACACAGCCTAGGGTCAGTGGGCAGGTGGGGTGGTGGTTTCTGCACCAAATTCCAAAGCCAGCGCCTGCCGCCCCGTTCCACTGGCAGTGGGTGCCTGGGAAGGTGGTGGTGGAGCTGAGTGCTGCTGCTGCCTGCAGGGAGCGGGGACAGGGCTGTGTGTGCCTCGATTTTGCTGCTGACTGTGTATTCCCACCTTCCTCCACAGCCTGCCCCAGCACGGGCAGCAGTGCGGGCACGGCCCCTGCTCAGAGACCCACACCCGGCTCGCACACAGCCCACGTGCCTGGGCTCTCCCCGGCTCCCGGGGCTCACACACGCGCCCCCGGCTCGGCTGGCTGTGGGAGCTGCCAGACAGAAGCAGGCGGTCCCTCCTCCTGGCCATACACATGCACAGCGTGTGAGCACGCGTGACACACACCTGCAGCGTGTGGCTGTGGGCCCTGCCGAGTCACAGATGCTCCAGCTCCAGCTGCTCAGCACCAGCTGCTCGGAGATCACAAGTCTCTCTGCATGGGGATACCTGGAGGCATGGCCGCAGCTGGAGCATGGCTCAGCTTTGCCTCTTCCCACCAGCCCCTGGGGAGAGGCCTCGAGCAGGATGAGGGGCTGGGGCAGCCTCTGGCCTGTGGCATGAGGGCTCCCCACAGGGCCCTGGGGCATCCCTCATTCCGTGTGCACCAGCTGTGACACCCTGCCTGAGCCAAGGGCCTCCCATGGGGCAAAGCTGGGCTGCCACCATGACCCTGGCCCGCCACCATGACCCTGGCCCGCCACCATGACCCTGGCCCGCCACCAGCTCAGACTCCGCTGCCAGGACCTCCAGGCTGGGGTGCTGATGCTGTCTGATGGTGGCACACACCAAGCCCCTCACTGCCCCACAGAGTCCTCTTTGCCCCAGCAGGGTGCTGTGGGAGACCCTGCACCCAGAGCACCGGGCACCCCAAAACACACACTTGTCCCATTGCTCCTGTACAATGTTAGGCTCAGCTCTGGGGATACCCCATGGCCCAGTTGTCCCCCATGATGCCAGTGCCTGCCTGCACCCCTGCACTGCCTGCCCAGGGGGCTGCAGGATACATGGGATGCTTCCCTGAGCCCCCACTGCTTGTCAGGCACCCCTGGCACAGGGCAGAGCAGAGCCAGCAGGCACCCCTGGCAGTGAGCACCCTTAGTGGGCAGCAAGGTGGTGGGCCCCAAGCGCAGGCACATCAGAACCCTGGAGTGCAGGAATGGGGGGTTCTGGCTCAGGGATGGGTGCCCCCTTCCCAGCCAGTTTGGGCTCTGCAGAGCCCAAACAAGCACCGGTCTCCTTGGTCCCATGGCACCCTTGCTACCCTTGCCATGGTGATGCCCATGGATCAGAGGGGGTGCCAGCCTCCCAAGCAGGCCCAGGCCCAGGTGGAGCAGGCACTGGGGCCCATGGAGTGACCTGACAGCCCATGGGATGCTGACTCTCCCTGTGCCCCCAGCCCAGGGGCTGCCTGGGCCCCAATACTTCCTCAGGTGCTGTGGCCACATGCCCATGACACACAGCACATGTGCATCCCACTGGTGTCCAGGGCACAGCACACAGTGGGACACACCACGCACACGTGTGTCCCATCCCTGAGCGTGCACTAACATGCCTCCCCACGAGTAGCCAATGACACCCATCCCAACCACCGTCTGTGCCTGCACTTCCACACCCTCGGCCAAGCCACAGCGTACGCACACTCGGCACATGTAAACACACGCAGCGAGGTCACGGGGTGTTCACGCCCTGGGCAGCAAACAACGTCTGGGAACAGGCTGAGGGAATGGCCCCCGGTGTGCCTGCACCCTGCACATACACACACACACACAAACACATACATACATGCGTGTACACAGGCACACTCACAAACACACAGAGAGGCGAACTCACATCCAGGTGCACACAGTCACACACACACACCACGCACACATATGCACACTTACCCATGCACACACAAATGCACAGGCACAGCCACACACAGTCACACACACGGGCACACACATGCACACTCACACACAGTCACGCACACAGGCACACACATGCACACTCACACGCAGTCACACACATGGGTACACACATGCACACTCACACTCACGCAGTCTCACACTCACCCGCAACCCCAGCCCCTTCACCATCCCCTGTGCACCCATCTCTCGGGGACCTCCGTGCACACGCACACACCACCCCTGTGCATGCACACGCACACAGCCCCGCACACACCCGCACAGCCCCCTACACATGCACAGCCCTGCACACATGCACAGCCACACACACACAGCCCCGCACACACACGCACAGCCCTGCACGCACGCACAGCCACACACACAACCCCGCACACACACGCACAGCCCCCTACACATGCACAACCCTGCACACACGCACAGCCACACACACAACCCCGCACACACACGCACACACACGCACACACTCCACACGCACGCAGTCGTCCATACACGTACACGTACACACACACTCTCACTCTCACTCTCTCTCCCTCTCACATACACACATCCCTGCCCGTGCCCAGCGCCCCCCCCCGCTCACCGGCTCGGCGGCTCCGGGGCGCGGCGGGAGCCGCGGGCAGCGGGGCCGGTGCGGGGTGTTCCCCGCCGGCGCCGAGGGGCGGTGCGGGGGCGGCTCCGGGGGCTCCGCCCGCGGCACAACAAAGGGCCGCCCCGCCCCTCCCCGTTCCAGCCCGCCCCGCCCCGGGGGTCTCGGGGGGCAGGAGCTGGGCGGCAGCTCCTGCCTGACTCGGGCCCAGCGCTGGGGGCGGGAGCTGTAGGGTTGGGCTGTGACCCCCCCTCGCCGTCGCTGGAGTGACACTGGCCCAAATGGGGCCATGCTGGTGTCCCCAAGGCTGCATGTCCCAGCCCCCTCTCCACGGCCAGGGGCCCACAGCGCCGTGGGGCTGGCGGGGAGCGTGGTTTTGGGGGGCAGCACCCACTGGGGGCCCTTTCTCAGGATGCCCAGTAGCAAGGGTGGCCTTGGGGACAGCTGGTGCCTGTTACACTTGGCCCCAGCCATCACGGTGAGATCCTGGAAGTGACACCCAGCTCTGGGAGTTTTGGGGTAACTCATGGCTCTGGGCATCTCATGGTGACTCATGGCTCTATGGGGTTTGGGGTAACCACGGCCATTGGTGTCCCCATGGTGGCACACTCGGAGCCAGTGGCTGCCAGCTGGGTGTCAGCAGGGCCCAGAGCAGCTGCTGGGATAGTGGGCATCAAAACACTGGTCTGTGCTGGGTGGGCAGGGGTCCCCATAGGGGTCCCGGGGCACGGTCATTGCAGCAGGCTCGGGGGGGTCAGATGGTTGCTGAAGGGGGGACTGCAGCCCCCACCCCAGCCTGCAGGCCAGCAGCTCCCACATTTGGGGGCAGCACAAGGAAACACGGCACATTGCCCCACTGGGCACGTGGCCCCCATGGGCGCCCCGGTGCCCCCACCCACGGGCAGACATGGGGCTGCCTGCGGGCAGAGGGGACGACATGCAGACCCTCCTCCATGTCCTTGCTCATCCCCTGGCTGCGTCCCCAACCTGTCGCTCTCTGAGATCCCAGCCCCATAGCCAGCCCTGCCAGCTTTCCAGTTCCCCTGGGGACACCTCACTGGGGGCACTGGTGTGACACAGGGCGGGTGGCTGGGCTGCAGCCAGGGATGGACGGACGATGCCTTTGTTTGGAGCCTTTCCTGGGCCTGTGCCACATGACTGCTCTTGTCCTTTCCTCGCGGGGGACGACTGCCGCGCTGGCCTGACCTCGTCCTGCCAGCGCCGCGGTCACTGGGCGGCTCCGACCGCGGGGCCAGGGCAAGGGCAGCCGGGAGGGCATCTGGGGGGGAAGCCAGGCAGCCCCCTGGGCCCTGTGCCGGGGGGCAGCCCCAGGAGTGTTGGCATGCGGCTGTGGGGCTGCTGGCAAGATGGTGTGCCATGGGGCGGGTAGTGGGACTGGGACACCCAGGACCCCGGAGCACTGGGTGCTGACCCCCCCACTGCCGCGGCCCCGCGGCTCTTGCTCTGGTTAATGTTAAAGCCAGGCAGACGTCAGCGCCCGCCACGGCCCCCCCAGCCCCTCCACCGGGGGCTGCCAGCTCCAGGGCTGTTTTTCCTCCTGGAGCGGGATCTGCCCGTCCCATGTGGCTAAAAAAAGCCATAGGCTTGGCTGGGACAGCAGGGCAGTACAAATCCTAGCCCAAGCAGCCTCCCAGCCACCCCAGCACGCTCCATGCTCCTTCTTGGGGGGCCCCTGGTGTGCATCACTCCCATCCTCCTCCTCCTCCTCCTCTTCCTCCTCCTCCTCCTCCTCCTCCTTCCCATGCGGGGGCCAGGCGAGGTGAAGGTCCCCCGTGCAACAGTGGCAGCTGCCCTTGTCCTGCTGGATCCAGCTGCCGAGTCACGCGCCGGCCATGAGTAGGAACACCAGCTTCCATGTAGGGACAGGCTATGGCAGCGTGTCCCCAATCTCAGTGTACCCCCCAATTCCACACGGGATTTTGCAGTGGGGTTTGGTCCCAGTCCTACGAGGGGTTTTGCAGCTTGGTTTGATCCTGCATGGGTTTGATCCTGATTTAAAGAGGAGTTTTGCAGATGGGTCTGGTCCCAGGGGGGGTTCGTTCCTGGTTCCACGAGGGGTTTTAGAGCTGGGTTCGATTCCAGGGCAGGGTTTGTTCCTGGTTCCACACGGGGTTTTGCAGCCGGGTCTGGTCCCTGGAGGGAGGTTCGTGCCTGGTTCCACGTGGGGATTTACAACCGGATCAGGTCTTGGGGGGTGTTTGGTCCCTGATCCATGTGGGGTTTGGCAACTGGGTCAGGTTCTGTGGGGGTCTAGTCCTAGTCCCACGCAGGGTTTTACAGCTGGATCTGGTCCTGGGAGGGTCTGGTCCGATTCCACGCAGGGTTTTACAGCCGGGTTTGATGCCAGCTGGGTTTGGTCCTGGTTCCACGCGGGGGTTGGCCGCGTGTCTGCAACCCCGATGTACCCAGGAATGCCCCATCCCTTTGCTGGGAATGCGGGCCGCTGCGGATTCTGGTCACCCTGTGCGTTGCCATCGGGGGGGGGGAATGCGGCAACGGCCCGAGTTCTCCGCGTGGGACCCCGTGCGGGCCCCTCCGAAGCTCTCGCGGGGCCCCACGGCGGGGGCCGGGACTCTGTCCCGCCCCGGGGCGGAGAGAACCGCGCCCCCGTGTCCGCCCTGTCGCGTCCGCCCACGCCATGGCCGCCCGCTACCTCCGCGCCGCCCCGGCGCTGATCCGCCTGCCCCGCTGCCCGCCCCGCTGCCCGCTCCCCGCTGCCTGCGCGGGGCAGCGCCGGCACTGTGAGTGGGGGGGCCCCGGGGGTGGGGGGAGAGCCTCGTGTCCTTGGGGCCGCGCACGCCACGAGGGGGGTGTGCCCCAGACCCACGGGAAGGCGAGTCGGATTCCTTTGGGGAGCGATGTCTGAAACTGGATCCGGATCCACGCTTGCTGACAGTCCCGGGGGGGGTCTGCGGACCCACGCCGGGTTTTGTAGCTGGGTCTGGTCCCGGGGGGTTTGGTCCCGGTTCCACGAGGGATTTTACAGATGAGTTTGGTCACGGGGGAGTTTGGTCCCGGGGGGATTTGGTCCATGTTCCGTGCCGCGTTTTGCACCTCTGCTTGTACCCGGTCGGAGCCTTGGGGTTCCGTTCCTGCTCCCAGACACACACGGGGTTTTGCCACCCGATTTGCCCCCCTGGAAGGTTCGCTCCCGCTCCCGCTCCAACTGCCGCTCCCAGCTCCACGTAGAATTTTGTAGCCCGTAAGCGCTCAGGTCCCGCCCAGGTGTGGGGGGGTCACCTCTGGTCTGGGTCCCACGTGAGGTTTTACAGCCCGACCCGGAGCCAAGTTTGGCACCCAGAGGTATTTAGTCCCGGTCCAGGAGCCAGGCAGGGATTTGTACCCTGTTTTGTGCCTGGGCCTGGCTCCAGGGGGGTTGCACCTGGTTCTGGCCCTGGTCTCAGCCTCACCGGGGCGTTGCAGCCCAGCTTGCGCATGGGTCCCACCCCGAGAGGGATGGGCACCTGTCCCTGTCCCACTGCCATGGGGCATTTTGCACCCTGACCCCCACCACAGCAGTGTTGGAACCACAAACTGGCCCAGACCCCAGCGGGGTTTGCCCCCGACCTGTAGCTGTTCCTGACCTGGGGTGGCACCCGCACCTGGCCGGATGGGGCTGTGTGGTCCCCACAGGACGCCCTGGCCACACACCGGGGCGAGGAGCTGTGGGGCCAGGGGTGCACCCCTAACATCCTCCAGCTGCTCCCCAGATGCTGACAAGCGGATTAAGGTGGCCAACCCAGTGGTGGAGATGGACGGGGATGAGATGACGAGGATCATCTGGGCCTTCATCAAGGAGAAGGTGACAGGGTCCTGCCCTGGGAATGGGTGGGTGTGCCACAAGCAAAGCTGAGGAGGATGTGTGGGGAGCAGGCGGTGCCTGTGCTGGGCTGTGTCTGTCCCTCCCACCTCTGTCCCTCTGTCCGCAGGAAGCAGGTGGTAAAATCGGCACAGCTTCCGGACAGGCCTGGAAGTGAGAGGGTCCCAGGGAGGCGGGACTGTTCTGGGTGGGGAGGCCCATCCCAGGCAGGGGGGATCATCCTGGCTGGGGGGGATGGTCCCTGGCAGGCAGCCGAACTGTGCTGGGGTGGGTGCCGGGGCTGGCTGTGCAAGGGTGCTGCTCCCCGGCCACCCCACATTGTCCCCCTGCTCTGATGCTCTCCCGGCCCCCCAGCTCATCCTGCCCAACGTGGATGTCCAGCTGAAGTACTTCGACCTGGGACTGCCGCACCGGGACAAGACGGACGACCAAGTCACCATTGACTCGGCACTGGCCACCCAGAAGTACAGTGTGGCTGTCAAGTGTGCCACCATTACGCCCGACGAAGCCAGGGTGGAAGGTGGGCAGGGGTGAGGGGATGAGCTCCCACCGCAGTGTGGGGTGCTGGCAGGAGCTCCATGGAGTGCTGAGCCCCGTCTGTGTGCAGCCCCTTGGGGTCAGCAGTGCCTCCCCCCTGCCAGCTCAGGTTTCCGGTAGGCTGGGGGATGCACCATGCTCAGCGCTGTGCCTCCCTCCCCATCCTGGGGGGCTTGTGGGTGCTGTGGGGACCCCACAGGCATGGGGCTGGGGGACAAACTGCCCCATGCCAGTCACAATTCTGCACTGGCTGTCCCACCCCTTGGCCAGCCCGGCACCTAGTCAGCCCACAGCACAGTGGAGTGGGGGCTGGCAGGGGCTGGGTTCTTCTGGAGGTCTGGGGGGGTCCTTGAGGGTCTCACCTCTGCATGCCCCACAGAGTTCAAGCTGAAGAAGATGTGGAAGAGCCCCAATGGCACCATTCGAAACATCCTGGGGGGGACGGTGTTCCGAGAGCCCATCATCTGCAAGAACATTCCCCGCCTGGTGCCCGGCTGGACCAAGCCCATCACCATCGGCCGCCACGCCCACGGCGACCAGGTGAGCCTGGTGCAGGGGCTGGCAGCATGGGGATGTCCAGCAGCTCCTGTGGCCACTGCCTGACGCTCTGCCCGGCCCCCCACAGTACAAAGCCACTGACTTTGTGGTGAGCAAGTCTGGGACGTTCAAGATGGTCTTCACGCCGAAGGATGGCAGCGGGGCCAAGGAGTGGGAGGTGTTCAACTTCCCCGGAGGCGGCGTGGGCATGGGCATGTACAACACGGACGAGGTACCGGTGGGGCTGGAGGGGTCCCTGCGGGGCAGCGTGCCCTGCCACCCTGGGGAAGCTGCCGGGCGGGGGGTCAGGGTCCCACGGGGTCTGTGCACTTCCCATGCAGTCCATCTCGGGCTTCGCGCACAGCTGCTTCCAGTACGCCATCCAGAAGAAGTGGCCACTCTACCTGAGCACCAAGAACACCATCCTCAAGGCCTATGACGGGCGCTTCAAGGACATCTTCCAGGAGATCTTTGATAAGTATGGACCTGGGGGGGCTTGGGCTGCCGTAGGGGGTTGCCCAGGAGGGGCTGGCAGCAGGACCCACCTGGGGTGGACACAGCTGACCCCCGGCCTGGGCTCCCAGGCACTACAAGACTGAGTTTGACAAGCTGAAGATCTGGTACGAGCACCGGCTCATTGACGACATGGTCGCCCAGATGCTGAAATCCTCCGGCGGCTTCGTCTGGGCCTGCAAGAACTACGACGGGGACGTCCAGTCAGACATCCTGGCCCAAGGTGGGGCAGTAGGAGAGGACAGGTGGGGTGGGCTACGTGTGCTCACCCTCACAGAGCCGCCCTGACCCCTGTCTTGCTGCAGGGTTCGGCTCCCTGGGGTTGATGACCTCTGTCCTGGTGTGTCCGGATGGGAAGACCATCGAGGCTGAGGCCGCCCACGGCACTGTCACCCGCCACTACCGGGAGCACCAGAAGGTGGGTGCACTCTGGCAGCAGGACCTGCCTGTGCCAGGCCCACAATGTGGTGCCCACACCAGACAACTGACTGCTCTCTCCACGCAGGGACGACCCACCAGCACCAACCCCATTGCCAGCATCTTCGCCTGGACGCGTGGCCTGGAGCACCGTGGCAAGCTGGACAGTAACCCCGACCTCATCAAGTGAGCAGGGTGGGGTGGGGGTCCCTGGGGTGAGGGTCCCTGCCAGCAGCTGCCCCAGGCACAGCTGTGGTGGGGTCTGGTGCTGGCTGTGCTGGAGCTGCGGTGCTGCCACCCCCAGGTTTGCACAGACGCTGGAGAAGGTCTGTGTGGACACTGTGGAGAGCGGAACGATGACGAAGGACCTCGCCGGCTGCATCCACGGCCTCGCCAAGTATGGGTGACTCTTGGGGGGGGAGCAGGGGGGAGGCAGCCGTCTGCACCAGGGCAACGTGGCTGCACGGGTGACCACAAGGGCGGGCTGGCCCCGCAGGGCAGCCACAAGGGCAGGCTGGCCCTGCACGGTGGCCACAGGCAGCTGCTGGGCTCTGGAAAGTCCCTGGGGACTTGGGGTGTCTATTCGCAGCTGGCAGGGTTGGGCAAGGGTCACATCTCACAACTCAGGGCCGTGCTGCCTGTGAGGGGAGGTGGGCAGGGACCCCCCCTAACCCCTCTCTGTCCCCACAGTGTGAAGCTGAATGAGCACTTTGTGAACACCACAGACTTCCTCGACGCCATCAAGAACAACTTGGACAAGGCCCTGGGCAAGAAGTAGGGGGCAGGGGGCCCCCGCTGTTCCCAGGATGGACAGGGCAGGGAGGGGCCCAGTGCCACCTCCAGCTCCCTGACACGCCTCAGGAACAGATGAATCATTTTTATAAGCGGTTTTCTTACGAGTGTTTTTAAAGCCTTTGTAGCAGGAGTTGTAGGGCTGGGGGGGTCTGTCCTGAACTGATTTATGTATTCCATAACTCTGTGGTGCCATTAAACACCTCCTCAGCCATGGCACATCATAGTAGCACAGCTCTGCAGTGTGGGCACAGGGAGTACCAGACCCCTCAGCTCAGCCTCGCCAGCCTGGAAGGCCGTGTGCCCCAGCATTTTGGCACTGGCCTGAGGTAGCGTGTGGGGGTCCACACTGGCTAGGGGCACAGCCCTGCCATGCTGAGGACAGGTCTGGGCTGGCCAAGGCTGTGGCCATCTCCATCCTGCCCCCAGGCTGGATGATGTTGCGGGGGAGAAGGTGGATGGCAAGGGTGGTAGGCACACTGCCTTGTGTGGGGAGGCTGAGTGGTGCCAGCTCCAGAGCCAGCCCAAGGCTTCTGGGGATGGGGTACATGGTGCCCAGCCCCAGGGAGCACAGCCAAGGGCACAAAGTGGGTGGGGGGGTCAGCACAGGGGTCCCAAACCCTGTGCTCTGGCTGGACCCAAGGTCCTGATGCCTACCAGGACCCTCTCCAGCTCTGGGCACACTTGGGGGAAATGATGTGGGTGCTGCCAACCCCAGTCCCACAGCAGGGAGGGTGCGGAGCCCAGATAGCAGTCCTGGACCCAGCATTGCCCCAGCTGCTTCCTCCCTAATCCCTGGGCATGGAGGAGGCAAACCCCCACCTCTGCCCAAGCGAGAACCTTTTCCTGAACCCTAGAGCAGCTGAGGGGCAAGGAGGGGGTGCCAGTTTGTTCTCAGGCCCCCGCAGCCCCCCCTGGCTCCCAGCACAGACCACACAGCTTACACAGGTTTACAAAGCACATTGGTTGAAGGGAACTGAACTTGGTGAAAAGATAAATCCAACCACGCGGCACATCTGAAAAAAATAAATTACTTTCAAAATACCATCATTTGCTGGGGCTGGGCTGGGTTTGCCTCCCCTGGATATGCCGCTGGCTGCAGCTTTGGACCCCGAGCTGTGGGCACTGACTGCGCCCTGAGCTTCTATGAAAATACTCTGTTGTGTGCCCCAGAGCCTGGCACAGGGAGCCCCACGGCGAGCAGGAGGGCACACCCGCCTCCTCCCGCGGACAGGGGCTTCTGCCCCCTGGGGAGCCCGGGGGGAGCTCCAGCGCACCCGAGGGGGGACCCAGGAGGTAGAATCGTTAGTGATGCTCATCATCTTGCCCCACTGTGGCCCCTTCCACCCTTACCCATTCAGTGATTTTCTGGGTTGTGCCTCCCCCGTCCGCAGCTTCAATTCACCGGGCGCGGGGCGCGGGCAGGGGGGCAGCAGCAGAGCCACGGCAGGTCCGGCAAAGGCTTCTGGACATCCCTGTGTTCTCCAACCCCAGCGGGAGCACCACCTCCAGTTCTAGGGGATCTGGCTGGGTGCCACAGCCCCTCTCACCCTGCCAAGCCCCCACAGCCCTGCCAGCCCCAGCTACAACATGTTGTAGTACGCCATCTCCTTCATGGCCTGCTCGGCCAGCGCGTGCTCGTCCGGGGGGTTGCCCACTGCCCCGTAGCTGTAAGAGTTCTCCTCCTCAAAGTCGTCCATCTCCTGCTGCCCATCCAGCTCGGCGTGGTCGGGCCCGGCCAGCTCCATCATGGCATCTAGGAGTCAGCACAGGGACATGCGGTGACAGACCTGTGGGGAGGGCTGGGCCAGCAGCTCCCCCCTCCCTGGGTTTGGAGCCCAAAGCTCCCTGGGAGCCCTAGCCCTGCTCAATCCAGGCCACTCGTAGGGGCAGCCCTTGGGTGAGGAGACATGAACTTGCCACCGCTGCCACGGCACAGCCCAGCTCCCGGAGCCACTGGCACTGCTGGGGGCAGCCACAGTGCCCAGTCCGCACTGGGGACCCACCTTGGCTGTCCAGGCTGATGTCCATCACCCCATGCTTGACCTTCATGTGCCGGCTGAGGTTGCCCTTCAGGTTGAACTTGCTGGAGCAGTATGGACACTTGAAGGGCTTGCTGCCAGCGTGCAGGTGCATGTGCCCCAGCAGGTTGTACATGCGGTTGAAGGACTTCCCACAGACCTGCCAGCAGCATGCCCATGGTCAGCCGGGGCTCCCCAGCACAGGGGGCACCCCCAGAGCTGCCAAAGGCTCTGCTGAGCAGACCTTGCCCCAAAGGTTCCCCATGGCTCCCTCCAAGAGTAATGGGGCTGCTGCCCCTCTGGGGTCCCTTGTGGCTCCTGCCACATGCCCTCCTCCCCCTCTGTGTGGAGGCTTGGGGATGCAGTGCTGGCACTGGGAGCTCCAGAGCATCCAGCACTGGTCAGAGAGAGGCAGTGGTTGTCCTTCCATCAGCAGCACTGCTCCCACCACAGCTTGGAGCGGACATTCCATGCCGAAGCAAGCAGGGGAGGCATCACAAATCTGCTTCCAGGACCCGACAGCTCAGCCTGGCCAGATTCCCAGGGGCATTGCACAAAAGGACCATTCTCCCCCTCCCTGGCTCTGCCAGCCCCCCAGTCCCGCCGGTACCTTGCACTTGAACGGCTTCACAGGCGAGTGCACGATCATGTGGGTCTTGAGCGTCTGCTTCTGCACGAAGGTCTTGAAGCAGATGTGGCACTGGTAGGGGCGGACACTGGTGTGGATCAGCATGTGCCGCTTCATGTTGGCCTGGAGCGTGAACTCCCGCCCGCACACCTCGCACTTGAACTCCTTCACACCCTGCCAGGGGTGGGAGAGCTGTGGACAGGGGCTCGACAAGACCCCCACGTGCTGCGGGCACGTGGGCAGTGCCGGGAATGGAGCGGGGACACCGTGGGTGAGGGATGGGCTCCTTGTGCTGAGAGCATGGCCCGGCCTGAGCCCAGCAGCATGCAGGGGCTGTGGGTGGGGGCTGGACGGGCTCTGTCCCAGCTCTGGTCTGTGGCTCAGCCCCATGAAAGAACCCCTGGAAAAGGGCAAATCCCCACTTACAGCCCACCCAGAGGGCCTGTGGCAACTCCTGGCCAGGGCCCCCCAGGTCACCCTGCAGTAGGTCTGAAACTCCCTCCCCAAGGATGGGAATACACAGAAGGACAGAGGCTGGGTCCCAGGGACCCCAGCAACACCAGCCACAGGTGCCACTGCCTACTCACCACCCATCTCCTCCCAGGCCTGGCCAGGGCTGCAGGACATTGGGACACCCCTCTCCCCCAGCACCCTCATCTAGAGCACGGCAAGGGCAGCACCCCTGGGGATCCCCAGGCCCTACCTTGTGCGTGAGCGAGTGCTGCTTGAGGTGGTGGATCTGGCTGAACTCCATCCCACACTCTGTGCAGACAAAGGGCCGGACATTCTGGTGCTTCAGCATGTGGTTCTGCAGCTGGCTGCGGTAGTGGAAGGATTTGCTGCACTCCAGGCACTGGTAGAGCGTGGGGCCCTGGTGCGTGGCCAGGTGCCGCTTCAGCTGGGTGAGCGTGGAGAAGTCCAGCCCGCACTCCACGCACACGTGGCAGCGCCCGCTCTCGTGCTTCACCTCGTGTGCCTTCAGCTCGCTGGGGTAGGCAAAGCCACGGCCACAGAAGCGGCAGCTGTAGGGCTTGATGTCAGTGTGCAGCAGCATGTGCCGCTTCAGGTGGCTGGTCTGGGTGAAAGCTTTGCTGCACACCCCGCACTTGTGGGGCCGCGTGCCCTGGTGGGTCAGCAGGTGGGTCTGCAGGTGGCTAGGCTGCTTGAACAGCTTGTTGCAGTGTGGGCAGGAGTGGGGCTTGATGCCGTTGTGGCCCAGGATGTGGGTCACCAGGTTGTACTTGGAGGTGTAGGACTTCTCGCACATGCGGCACTGCCAGCGCTTCTGGCGGTCCCCGGCCTCCACCAGGTAGGAGTCGTCGATCTGCACATTGATGTCCAGCCGGTCCAGCTGCGCCTTCCTGCTGCGCTCACTGGTGCCACCGGCCACCTCTGCCTCCAGCTCCCCTGGCTCCTGCCAGCCACAGCCCTGCTCGCTCTTCACCTGCTCGGGGTCCCCCGGCGCAGGGGCCTCCACCTCACCAGGGGACGGGGCGCCCGCCTCGAATGTGCCTGTGGTCCGCAGGGCCTCCATGGGGCCGCCGTCTGGGTCGCTGCCCCCACGGTGCCGCTCGGTGCCCTCCAGCTCCCGGTGCCGCCGCAGGTGCCGCAGGCGCCGGGGCTTCCTGCTGAAGGTGCCCAGGTCAATCATCTTCATGGCACCGCTATGCACCGCCGGCTCTTGGCCGGGCTCTGGGGGCTGGGCCGGGTGGCCACGCTGCCCCTCGCCTTCCTCGTCCCCGGGGACGGACGTGTCGTACGACGTTTCTGCCTCCACCTCCGCCTTCTCACTCTTGACCTTGGGCACCAGCCTCACAGGCGGCCGCTTCCTCCTCCGGGCGTGCTTCTCCAGCGAGAACTCTGCTTCCAAGGTGTCCTCATCCTGCCCATCCCCAGGCGCCTGCTCCTCGCCCTCAGGCTCCCCAGGCTCTGCCGTGGTGTTGTCCGGCAGCTCCCCGGCCAGCCCTGGGAAGAAGCCGGCGGGGGTGATGGTGGCCCCAAGCAGTTCATTATCAGACACCAGGCCCAGGACTGCAGCCTGTGCCAGGGACAGCACCACCACCGCATCCGTCTGCGTCCCGCACTCGCTGAACCGGTTCATCTCTCGCCACTGGCCTACGCCGTCATGGCTGGGGAGGGAGAGACACAGCCGTGAGCCCCAGCACCCCACACCACAGACACTGTGCTGGGAGGGGCTCATTCCAGCCATCACTGCTTTCCTTAGCACCATCCCCAGTGAACCCCAGACCGAAGTGGGTGATGCCAGTGCGGGTCCCCAGCACCACATGTCCTCTCTGGCCAGGCTATCAGTCACCGAGGCTGGGGTCTGGCTCCTTGCACGCCCTCAAGCTCCTGGCAGTGACTCCCAGGGACAGGTGCCCACATGATTTGGGGACCAACCACAGCTGAGTGTGGCTCTGTGCTCTGGCAGAAGTAAGCAGGAGCAGCAGCAGCACAGTAAGCTTGAGGGATGGAGCCCAGACCCACTGGGATCAGCAGGACACGGTCAGCCCGCCCAGCAGCGGGCAAGAGGCTTGCTGGGCCCAGCACTGGTGCCTGGCACACTCACTCCAGGGGTCCCAGCACCACCACAGCATGGCGGGCAGCACAGGGCCCACAGGGTCCCCCGACCCCCCTCAGCAGTCAGCAAGGACTGGCAGGGATGTGCCTGGAGAGCCGCCGCTCCCTCCCACTGAAGAGCATCCTCCCAAATACAATTATTTCTGCAGCTACAACAAAGAGAAATTCTGTGGGGGAGGTAAAACAGGGATAAAACTCTGAGCCAGATCCTGTCACAGTCCCAGGAGGACCTGCCCGGTGTGAGGGAATCCTGGGATGAACAGCTCTGGAGTGGGGAAACCCTGCTGTGCCCTGATATCATCCCCACAGCCAGGCCAGCTGCAGGGACACAGAGTGTGGCAGGGACATGGGCCTCTCCACTGCAGGCAGCTGCCTGCTCCTGCCGGTCCCTTCATGGCCCTGGGAGATGCCCACCTGAACACCAGCCACAGTGCACAGGACAGGATGGGGAAGGGGATGGGATGATGATGGGGAAGGGGAAAAACCAGGGAGAAAACAGGAAGAGACAGAGAAAGGGAGCAACGCCAACGGCGGGGTCTGCTGCCCATGGACACCCAGGGTATGGGGTCCCTCCTCAGTCCCCTCTTGTCTTCTGGGCCACCATGGCACCGGCACTGGGCACAGCGCCGGCGACTCTCGGCCCGGGGTCAGACACAGCCCGTGAGAGGACCCTGCCCAGGCTTGAGCTGCCGGGGGGATACTGGGGGGAGGTGGGAGGAAGGTCTCAGCCAAGCATCTCTGTCTGCCCGGGCACCCTGGAGAGGCAGCGGGCAGGGGTCAGGGGCGGGGGGCAGGAATGGAGCGGAGGGGCGGCTTCGGGCTGCAGGGAGGAGATGGAGAGGAAGAGGATGGGGGGGAGGATGAGTGCGGAGGCAGCGAAACAAAGCAAGGAGCGGGGGAGGGCGGTGGCAGGAAGAAGAGGAGGGGTGGGAGGAAGAAGAGGGAGCAGACAGGGAGAGCCGGCATGCACAGCACAGCCCCGGGGCCCCACCCCGCCAGACGGGACCCCCTTTCCCCTGGGGCTCCATGGGGGACCTGCACTGCCCATTGTAGGTAGGGGAGAAGGGACATGGGAGAGGGGTCCAAGCTGCTCTCCCCATGTCCCTGGCACGGTGGAGGGACACTGGGCACCCAGCACAGTGCCAGGTCTTTGTCCCCCAAAACGAGCACCACGAGATGAGGGAGCTGCAAGACTGACACACTCACATGTCCCACAGACCAGTACCAGGGGGTCTTACCACCCCAAGCCAGGGGCTTTTTTAGGGGAAAGTAAATGTGGATTCTTTCCACAGGGGATGAGCTCTGCTTCTCAGCGGGAAAACCAGAGCCTTGTGCTGCACAAACCTCATGCACTTGTCTCCATTGGACACACGAGCCCTGGGACACGGGATAGAAGCTCTGCTGTCCGAGGCCACAGTGCTCCAGAGCTGCAGCTGCACAAACACCACACGGGGAAGCGGGAACAGGGCAGAGGCAGCTGTTTCACTTCCCGCTCTCACTTCCCTGTTCATGCCTCGGGACTTGCCGAGCCGGCTGGAAACACCGTTTCCCAATACACTGGCAAGTGAGGTGGGGTCACACACTTCAGCTCCCCCAGGAAACCCTCAAGGCTCTGGAGTGCTCTGGCACCTCTGTGCTTCAAGGGAGCTACTTCCAGCCTTGCTAAAGCTGCTAAAAGAGAAGTGCTGGGTCCATTGCTGGGACAGAGCACAGTCCTGTCCTGCCATGGCTGATCCCACTGAGAGCAGTCGGTTCAGTGAACCAGGACGATGCCTGGGGCTGGAGCATGCAGAGCTCCTGGACACTGCACAGGCTCCTGTCCCAGTGCTGACCCCAGCAGCAACGTGAGCAACTTCTCCAACTCCTCTTCCTCCCCAGCCCAGACCTCCAGACCCTTCCTGGGGCTGGACCTGCAGGCTTCCACCCGCTGAATTTGGGGTCCCTGCCCAGTGCCACCGCTGGGAACCAAACCCTCCTCCAGGCTTAATAACTTTTAGTTTTCAAGTCCAGCCCTTTGGTCCAGGCTCAGGTCCCTCCAGCTCATTTCCCAATGCAGACCCTTGCCCATCCATCCCTTTCCCATATGGGGGTCACACAGATACACTTGCCAGAGTCCCCTCCACCAGTGGTGAGTGCCGAGCTCTCAGTCCCCTCGTCCTCCTCTCCTGCCGCCGCTCTCCGCTCTCCGACACCACGGGACAGATGCTCCCTGATCCTTTGGGGTTGTGAAATTTGGGTTTCTTTCACCATGTCTCCTCCCACTGTGAGGTTTAGTCTCAGTGCAATCTCTTCTCTCCTCCCATCTTTCCCAACACATCTGGGAAGAGCCGTGTTCTGCCCTGGCACATCCTGTAGTCCCTGCCCTCCCTCACCCTGGCTGTCCCCCTCAGAGCCTCCACCAGCTCCTCACTCACCTCCCAGTCAGTTAGGGTTTTTTTCATGGCTTTCACTTCCTTGTGTTAGTTTATTTTCCTCCCTTGCTGCATCATCAACCCCCCAAATATTCACCCAGATCCCTCTGGCAGCAGAGTCTGCCCAACAGGCTCCTCACCCCCAGCATGTTCCTTGCTGGATTCCAGATTCTCCAGCCACCAGACTAAGAGTTGTCTGTCCCTGGACACTCTCCCCTTCCCTTTGCTGTTTTACTTCCCTTAGTTTCACCCACCTGTCCCATCACCTGTGCCACTGCCCCTCTGCCAGCGCTACTGCTCCAGAGATGAGACCCTGATAAATCCTAAACTGAGCAGCCTAAAAACATTACATCTGATCCACGGAAGCCTCACCTGTGCACCCACAGGTTTACCTGTGGTTTACCTGGGGACCTGAGACCCACCAGGTCCCCAACAGGGTACCCTGAGCTAAAGGACCACCCACTCCCATGGAGCTGTTCCCAGCTACAGCCCCCTGGGAGCAGCTCTGGGAGGAACCATGGCCCTGGCTGCCCCCGACAGCCTCCACTGAGGCATTAGTGACTAAAGATCCCTGTTTTCTACCTGGCTCCATTCCCTGCCTCCCCCACCAACCCAGAGGCCAGCAGCACTCACCTCCTCACCCAGCCATTCCGGCAGGTACCCAAAACACAAAGGATTTGGGGAATTTACCTCTCACAGCTGTCCCAAGAAGCAGTAACCCCCACCAGTGATGCAGGAGCCCTCCCTGCTGCCACTGCTCCCTCTTATCTTGGCTCCATCAGGGTAAGCACAGGCACTGCAGCAGGTGCCAGAGCCCAGCTGGTACCAGCAGCAGCTGATCCCACCTGGGTCCCTGCATGGGCTCACAGGCTGTCTGACAAACCCGGGCTCACATGGGAGGGAGGACATTTAGGGCTTGTTCCTGGCTGTCCCCTTGGCAGGACCCCCACTGTGGGACAGGTATTGCAGGACCCCTTTGCAGGAATCCTTTGTGAGAACCCCATCACAGGTCCCCCATGTGGGATCCTTTGCAGGACCCATTGTGGGGACCCCATTGCAGGACATCCTTTGCAGGATTCCTATTTCAGGTCCCCTGTGTGGGACCCCCATTTCAGGACCCTTTGCAGAACTCCCATTACAAGACCCTCTGCAGGACCCCTCTGGGTCTCCTTGGGGGAGGGGGCACTAAAACTTTTCAACACTTTTTACCAGAAAATAGCTGATCTGATATTTGTGAGAAAACCTTTGATTTTATTTTCCTTCCTTTCTCAAAAGCAGCTTTCATTTAAATTTAATAAAGGGGACTTTCATCTTGCCTGTGGATTTCACATAAAGCTGCTCAAACCCCCACATTTCCAAACAGAATAATGTTGTTTTCCTGAAAATCACAACAACTAAAATTATTCCTAAACCCGACCCGGTGTCTGTCCTGCACCAGTCTGAGGATTTGGGGTTCACCTTGGCTTCACTGCCCAGCCCTGGCTCTGTGCTGGTGGCATGTGCAGAGCAGCTCTGGCTGACGTGACACCAGCACTTCTCACCCCAGAACTGACCCCCAGCACGGAGGAACTGCTGCAAAAACGACTCAAAGCTCAGTGAAATGGGCAGGAGCTGTGCAGGGCCAGGCGCTGCTGCCACTGAAAGCAAACACATGTTTAAATTCAGTTGGTGTGTCCAGACAGATACTGTCAAACTAGATTTTAAAAGGAAAACTTTTGTTTTAAGGAAAGCTTCTCTAGAAAAAAGAAACCTCTACTGACTGTCAGCAGCTCAGAGAGCAGCCGCTCCCTTCAGCCTCTGAGTGAGCGACGGACGCGACATCACGGGTGTCACTGAAGGGGTTCTGGGTGGAGGAAGCATCGTCTTTAGAGGCTTTGGCTTCACAAAACAAAGGACACAACCTGGGATTTGCAGTGGGATGTTGATAATGTTTCTACTGAGAGCAGGTGGAAAACCAAGTCAGGCAAAGTGAGGACCGGGGGTCCATGGGACAGATGAAAGCTTGGGGAGGAGTGGCCCCATGTTGTCAGAGCATGTCAAACCCTCCACAGCCGCTCCACGGGGGCTTCCTCTGAACATATTCCATGGAACTGGAGGATTCTCACCCAGACCACTCATGTCCATCAGTCAGAAGCAAATATTTACCCCTTTGAAGCCACCTGGTTTTTGGCAAACTCTGACTGAGAGGGAAAAGGGAATGGCTTTCAAATAACCAGAGGTTACCCGTGCTGCAGAACAAAGGTGTGTGGAGCATGAAGCTGCCTGGTTCCCCCATCACCAGCCAGGGATGTGGGATCCACCCATGGGAACTGGGGTGAGAGGGTCAGGCTGGGGGCAGCAGCAGGTGCTGTGGCTGCTCACTGTAGAGGGACAGAGCTGCCATCCCAAATGCTCTTCCCAGCACAAAGACTCCCATGCTGAGCTGGGACATCCCTCTCCTGTTTCCCATTCTGCTGGGAAACCATTTTTTCCTCCTTCTCAGACTGAGACTCCATCTCTCTGCTCCTCCATCCAGCCAGCCTCCATCCCTCTTTTCCTCCAGCTTTCGCTCCTCCAGCCCTCCAGCCTCCAACTCTCCATCCCTCACTCCTCCATTCCTCTGTTCCTCTATTCCTCTGCTCTTTCATCCCTCCACCCCTCCCTCCTGCGAACCTCCATCCCTCTGCTCCTCAATCCCTTGCTCCCCACCCCCAGCATCCTCTGCTCCTCCATCCCTCCATTGCTCCCTCATTCTTCCCGTTTCCCTGGCAACACCCATCTCAAGCCGAGATCTGTCCCCTCTCTCCCTCTTATCTTTCTCCTCTCTCTTTCATCTCTCTCCTAATCTCCCTCTCCATTTCGAACCTCTGTCCTTTGCTTCCTTTCTCTCTCTCTCCCTTTTCATCTCCTCTGATGCCTTCTCTATCTCAGGTTTACAATTATTTGAATCTCACTTTAAATAAATGATCTATTTAATTAACCACTGGGCCCTGGCCCCGCTCCTGCCCAGCACGGGACCCCCGCCTGCACCACGAAGTGCCCCTTGGCTGAGGACAACAGAGACTGTGCCCTGCCACCCCTCCTGCAGCTCCTGTCTGACAGCAGGGAGCAGAATTCAGGATCAGGCACCCAGACCCTGCCAGCTGCCTGCACCCTTCCACCACATCCTGCCCTGGAGGGCAGGGGAGGGGTCCCTGCTTAGCGGGGTCATTGCACCCCCCAGAGCCACAGTTTTAAGACAGAGGAGCACCCCAGGCATGCCCTGCTCTGCCTCCCCTGCAGGACACGGCTGCTGAGTCCCAACCTCCAGCCCCCTCTTGTTCAGACCAGGCTTTTCCCAAAAAAAGTTGGGCCAGGTGATCCTTGAGGTCCCTCCAAACCTGGGATTCCAATGACTCTCTGATCCTAACACAGCCAGCACAGAAGCTGGCAGCTCCTGTGCCATAGATCAGCCTCAATGTCTGTGTCCTTTCAAAACAACCAGAGCAGACTAAAATTCATGGGGAAAAGTTGTTTCCTGAAAACCAGAGTCCTGCCTGCATCTGTTTGGCCACAGGGGTGATGGAAAGATGGATGGAGGACAGGCTGCTCCAGGCTCTGGGGCTGGTGGGAAGAAGCAAGGAGCCTGGCTCTGGCTCAGGGTCACTTCCAGGGGACCCCTGTGTTGTGGCACAGCCAGGAGCTCAGCAGAGCAGGTCCATGGCCACCAGTGCTGTCCCTGCTCCAGGGGGGTCTCCTTGAGGAACTGCTGCTCAGGACGGGCCGAGCCAGAGCAAATGTTGGAGCCAGCGAGTGGAAAACCTGCACTCCATGAGCAGCCAAAAGTACATCAAAACCGCACCAAAACCACACCAAAGGTGCACCAAAACCACACCAAAACCACTGAGGGTTCATGCCTGGAGCAGCACCCAGGCTGGGAACATTCTGGGAGGAGGATTCTCCTCACCCCCACCACTGCCTTCCTGAGGAGCTCCTGTTGCTGCGTCACATGGCACAACAACAACTCCTCTCCATCAGACCAAACCCATCCTGCTTCAGCCCTGATTTTCCAGCCCTTTTGCCCTCACAGCCTTTCCCAGAACACAGTGCTGGGCTGCCAGGACAACTGTGACAGCAAGCTGAGCTGCTGGTAGCACCTGGAGCAGTGATGTGGGGACCAGCCTCCTGCTGCTGAGCGAGGGGTTTCCTTAGACCCACTGGAATCACTGTGGCTTTATGGACACAAATGAGACCCTTCCTGCCATTCCTCTGTGGAAAGGACCAAAGCTCAGCCCCTTGTGTCCCTCAGACGCGAGTGCAGGGACTGTCCATGGGCAGTGTCCACCCCGGGCACCCAGCACCGTTCTGTCCCGGCACATCCCACGTTTCCCCATGGGCTCCTTGTGCGAGCCCCTTGTTCCCCTCTGGAACAAACATGGCCTCTCCATCCCCATCCATGTGCCATGCAGGTACGTGCTGCAGTGGAGAGCTCCAGGATCTGCCTTTAGAGCTTATGGTCACGTCATCCTTAAAAATGCTGCCGCCCAGGAGCCCCAGCAGCAGGAAGAGCCTTTAAATCAGGTAACTGGTGTGGGCTGAGCCGAGGGAGAGGGGCTGCTCTTGTCCAGACCCCCTCTGGCAGCCTGAGCACCCACAGCCCAGCCAAGGCAGCACCGACCTCTGACCCCTGGTGCTTCGGGGGCTCGGGGCTTTGTCAGCAGTTGGGGACCAGCAGTGTGTGTGGCACAGCGAGGAGCAGGGAGGACTCCCAGCCCTGCTGCTGTCCCAGCCTGGCTTCAAAGGCTTCACATAGAACCCTCGCTCTGCCTTGGAAAACAATTTTTGCTTTTAAGTGAAATAAACAGGGAAAGAAAAGACTTTCAAGTTCCTCCTTGCTGCAACGGCTTCTCCCCGGCACAGTTCCTTTCCTCTCCGAAAATAGCCAAGCTATTCAAAAGAGATGCAAGAAGAAAAAGGGAACTGAATAGAGGAAAAGAGAAAGAAAAAATGGAGCCCCAAGGGGGTGGAGAAAAACAGAATGAAAAGACAGCAAAAGTAAAGAAAAGGGATGAAAAATAAAGGAGGGGGAAGAGAGAGACAGACAGAGGAGCTTTGAAAAGAAAGAATGCTGCCAGCCTGAATACAGGGAGCAGGAAAAAAGGGCCCTGAAAAGAAAGAGCCGGCTGGAATGACCTCTCATTCAGGGCTGTGCCAATCACCACCGCGATGGAAATCCTTTCTTCTTCCCTCCATTCTCTCTCTTTCCAGCGGGGGCAGAGGGAAGAGGAAGAAAAGGGAGTTAATTCTCAGCATAGCAGAAAATAAATCTGCTCTTTGCAAAGTCCCTGAAAGGCGCTGAGGCGCTGACAAACCTGCTCCCAGCACTCACACATGCAGATGGGGACAGAAAGGAAACGGGACTGAGCGGTGCTGGGCAGGACTGCCTTCACCACCTCCTCATCCCCCTGGAAAACCAGGGAGCAAACACCCAGAGGAAACAAATCTGCAGGAAAAAGTGTGGGTTCATGTCAACCCCCAAACCTTGCAGGGAAAGATGAGGGATGGTTGTGGCAGATGCAAAACTGGGGGCCTGGTCCTGGGCTGAGCCCTGCAGGGAGCGTGGGGAGAAGGGTGGGTGCAGCCCCCTCACCCTGCAAATCCCAAAGCCCCCAGTGCCCACCCCTGCCCAGAGAGGGCCAACAGGGCTTTTACTGGGGTCTGCAAGCCCCAGCATCACCCCAGCTGTGGGTGGGAGCCACAGGGGCAGGGAGTGATGTCCTGAGCCCATGTGGGATCGTTCCTGCTCGGCACTGCTCGCACTCAGCACCCCTTGGAGCCGGGGTTAATCACAAACTGCCGGGACCTCGGGGCAGAGCCGTAAACATGGCCAGAGGTCCCAGGAGACAACACACAGGAGCTCAGGCACCCTGGTGTGTGTGACACAGCTGGCTGCAAAGGGGAAAACCAACACGGAAGAGTACAAATGGGAGATGTGTGTCACCTTGAAGGGAACAAGGGCTGCCCGGGGGGATGTGAAACAGCTGCTCATATGTGAGGACTGAGGGAAGATCCCCACAGAGGGAAGGGTCTCACTTAAGGGTCTCACTTTCAAGAGCATTGCTGCTCTTATCCTTGGGAACAATTTTAGTCCAGTTTTGATATTGCCACGTGTGGAGCCTGTCCATGCTGCAGGACAGTGGCTCCTAGGCCTGACTGTCCCTGTCTCCCTGGGCTCTGTCTTGCACTGGGCTGTGAGGATGGAGTAACAGGGACACAGCTATTTAATTAACCACTGGCCCAGATCCAGTCATGGCACCAGGGATGTCCAACTAGAGTTAAAGGCCAGGAGGAAGGTGAACACCTCGGACTGCGTGTGGTTCTGCAGACAGGTTCAATCTTCCCATGTGCCGAGCACCGGGATGCACCCCCGTGCCCCCACACCCGTGCAGACATCACCCCTCACACCATGGCCCATGCAGACTTTACCCCTCACACTATGACCGCCGGCCCCGAGGCCAACAGGGGCAGGAATCTCAGCCCAGCCCAGCATGGGCACGCTCAGCTCCCCGCTGCTCTCCTACAGCTTGTCCTGGGCAGGGGCAAGGGAGCCCCAGAGCCTTGCAGGGCTGGGGGCTGCCTGCTCCCCTCAGGGATGCTGTGCCCAGCCGTGCCAGGCATTGCTGAGCTCTGCCACCAGCACTGCATCTGCTGTCTCCACTGCCAGGCCGGCTAATAAGTTAATCATAATCAAGGGGTTCTAATTTGAGTGTGATAATTAATACTCAACTGGATAATCTTCCACGTGTAAATCTTCCAGTCCTGCAGCCGCTCCCAGCAGAGTTGGCTCCAGCAGCCGGGCGGGGGCTGCGCTGGGGACAGGTGAGGGGGCACTTCATGCTGTGTCTGCTCTCTCAACTCCGGATTTTGAGGCTGTTTTGCCTCCCAGAACGTCCCTGAGCACAACGCCAGCGACTGCGGTTTGCTTTGGCAAAGGGAGAGGTCCTGGTGAGCCTGTGCACTGCAAAGCACAGCCGAAACAGCACGGGAGACACCGACCTCCAGCTCCATGGCTTGGGAATCACCTCCAGCACACGGACCCTGCTGCGGAACTCAGCCCACACAGCCCAGTGCCAAACACAGAGAGTGCCATTTCCTACAGCCCAGAGCTGAAGGGAGGAGCGGTGATCGGAGCTGTCCACTGTGGGCAGGCAGAGGTACAGGCAGGAACTGGGGAGCACTGGACCCCTTTCACCTGCACCAGGCACTGGACCGGGTCTCCCAGAATGTCCCACTCCCAATCTTCTCATGACAAAGCTCTTGGACATGTCACACTATTTCAGGAACTAACCAGCTGCACAGCTGCCAACACCACTTCTACTTTCAAATCCCCAAGGTGGGAAACATTTCGGATCCTTTTCTGCGCAGCTGAGCAGGTCAGGGATGAGTGTCTGGGAGGCTGGGTCGGACAGAATGGAGCAGGAGGCACCAAACAAAGGTTCTCACTGGGGGCAGTTTATGAATTCCCAGTTCAGGACTGACCCAAGGGAGTGACTGTGCTGAGCCAGATGTGGAAGACACAGTATTCCTGTATGTCCCAAAGCCAGCTGTTCTCCCCAGTCCCCACAGCCCCAGCCTGCCTGTATGGCCAATGTCTTTGAGATCCACTTTGAGTACCCTGCTGCTTTTCCCAGGGGGAAGCCAGAGGTGTCTGCCTGGGGCTGCTGCGCTGGCTGACACTGCTGCCGGGTCACAGGGCCGGGGCAGGACACGATTCCTGCTCACAGCACATGTGTTCCTGTGAGTTATCACACCCTGGGAGCTCCCACCACGCTCCCAACTCTGGGCAGAGGGATTTTACACAGAAACACACGTATTTATCTTCTGAAATGGACTTCAAAGGACAGGGTCTGGCACCGCTGTCCGGAGCGTGTCACACCAGCTGGACTGTTGGCAAGGACAGAGCCCAGCACGGCAGGAGCTGTGCCCAGGGAGCGATGCCCGGGGCCCTGCGGCTCGTTGCTGCCCCTCTCCTGAAAATGGAGCTGGTGTCGGGTGAATCTGGGCCAGGGGCTGCCAGGGGCAGTGGGGGATGGATCACCTGCCCAGATAGGGCTCATCAGACGATACGGGGAGATGCAGTGGGCAAATCCTGGCTGTGAGCGAGAGGGTGGGGATATCTGCACTATTTACTCATCCTAATTAATATTTCCCAAGGAGGCTGGGCTGTCTCTGCCTTGGCTCCAGCAGTCCTGGCTAGCCCTGAGGTCTGTGCCACCCTCCGTCCCCATTTTCATCCCAGTCTGCACAATCCCTGTACTTTGTGCCCTTTCTTATCTCAGCCAGAAAGTCCCACAAACACACACAATATTCAGCTGTTGAAATAATTTCTTTCTATGTGTCTCTTGTTGATAATCACAAAACCAAACCAAACCACTGGAGCCCCCATAAATCAGGGCTCGCTCTCGGCAGGTGATGGCCCGGTCAGGCCCTGCCGGCGCATGTGGAGCAGCCGAGGTGTGGATGGGAAGGGATGAGGAGGGATTCAGCACAGAGGCTCAGCACTCTGATGGAGGAGACTTGTCCAGCTCTGCCCACAGTTCTGCCTCTGAGAAAGTGTTTTTTCTCCAGAGGGCACCCCTGGCCTGAGTCAGAGCTCCTCCAAATGGCAGTATTAGCCCCCAGAGAGCTGGTGTCCCCCAAGCCATGGGGACACATGAGGCAGGGCTGGAATCATGGAATCGCTAAGGTTGGAAAAGTCCTCTAAGACCATTGAGTCCAACTGTTCCCCAGCACTGCCAAGGCCACCACTAACCCACGTCTCCAAAGTGCCACATCCACACAGCTTTCGAACACTCGCATGGTGATTTTGTGCACAGTGAGCAGAGAATGGTCACGGCGATGACAAACCGACGGCTCTGGAGAGAAGCCAAGGGCAGAGCCAGGAGGGCAGGTCGATCTGTGCCTGGGAATGGCAACTCTCAGCCAGCTCAATAAATGAACAAAGACTGGATTGGCAAGGAGCAGGAAGGTGTTTGAGTTGGGATGGCAGAGAGGTCAGGACTTGAGAGTGGAAAATCCTCTGTGAGGAGGGAAAGCCTCACAATCCTTGTGGATTGGCTGGGAAGGGGAGCAGCTCCTGGGAAAATTCATCCTTACGGCAACAACAGCTCTTCCCAACAGCAGCCACCAGCCGGGTCAGTCCTGGGCATCCCTGATCTGTCTGGCTAGTCCAGGATGTCCCTGATCTGCCCAGCCATGTGCAGTGTCTCCCAGGAAGGTTGGGACGAGCAGGGCCAGGCTACCCTGGGAATTCTGTGATTTGAAAGGTCCTTTCCAACCAAAACGATTCCATGGTTCCAAGGGGAGAGAGAAGTTCTCCCCTGAGAGCAGCCCATCATGGGTTGGACAAAGGGCTCGTCAAGGGAAACCTCACAACCCATTCTCCAGCTTGCTCCTGGATTCCCAGTCCTGAGCCCACAGGCACTGAGACACCCCCAACCCCCAGTTTAACCCCCCCACAGCCAGGGGTTGCTGTGCAGGGTTGTGGGGAGGGCCCCAGGATGGCGGGTGTGATAACAGACTGGAGGTGAAGGAAGGGAACACCAGCCAGGGAGTATGTCAGAGTTAAATACATGAAAGCAAAAGCAGGGGAGGGACAGAGCTGGTTAAACTGGGATAACATGGCGAGGGACGGGATGTCAGAAGAGAAGCAGAGAGGGGAGACTGGCCTGACATCACAGAGAATGGGTACGAGACAATGCTGCTGCCGAGAAACAGGAAAGATAAATTTAGAGGCAGTGGTGAATGCTCTTCCTCCGGCGGCTCTGCCTGTCCTTCCTCCCCCTCCTCTCCCTCACCGGGCCACCCACCAGCACAGGCAGGACACGGGCTCCAGCCTGGTATGGCTCTGCTGGCCAGAGAGGGACCACAGCCCTGCCATGGGGCCATCTGTACAGCAAAGACTCCGGAAAAAGCAGAAGCAGCCCCTCACCGTCCCATCCCGGCGCTGTTCGCGGCTCCCACCTGCAATCCCCGGGAAATTCCCGTTCCCCGGTCGCAGCTCCCACCCTGCCCAGCACAGTGTGTCAGGGTGCACAGTGCAGAGGCAGGGACACAGGTCCCCCTGGACGAGATATGGAAGTAAAACAATGAGCACGTCCGTGTGCTGCTTCCTCCTCCCCGCCTGCTCTTCCCGAATGGATGTGCTGAGATACCGCCCAGAATGGCCTGGCTGGGTTTGCCTTATGCCAAGACCAAGGCTGTGTCGGTGTCTGGAGAGGAGAAGGCTCCAGAGAGACCTTAGAGCCCTTTCCAGTGCCTAAAGGGGCTCCAGGAGAGCTGGAGAGAGACTTTGGACAAAGGTCTGGAGGGACAGGACAAGGGGGGATGTCTTCCCACTGCCAGAGGGCAGGGATAGACGGGATAGTGGGAAGGAATTCTTCCCCATGTGGGTGGGGAGGCCTTGGCACAGGTTGCCCAGAGAAGCTGTGGCTGCCTCATCTCTGGAAGTGTTCAAGGCCAGGTTGGATGGCCAACCTGGTCTTAAAGCTCTGGGGCTGCAAGAGGTACCTTGTCCTGCCCCAGCTCCCTGCTCTGCACAGCCATGGGGCTCTCCAGCACCCCCGCCATCCCTGGGCTATCCTCGGATCCAATCCGGAGAAGATTCTTGTGAACTTCAAGTTTATCTTTGCCCTGTACAACAGAACACTTGGGCACTTCTTTACTAAAAACTGTGACATTTTGTAGGGAACATTGTCCACACACTCTGAGAACCAGGAGGTGACAGCACAGGGACACTGTGGAGCCACCTGCTTCACCACGAGTTTCATGCAGGTGCTGTCATGTTGTTCCTGTTAATCTGCGGTAGAAATTCTTGACTGTCACTCAAATGACAGAGGGACATCTGTGATGGAAGGCCAGGAAAAGTCAAAATTATGTTTCTCTCCCTTAATTTAAAGTTTTGGAAAGAAAGTTCATGACTGCTTGTTCTCTCAGTGAGGAGAGCCCTGTTCCTCCATCGAAGCTGGGTGAGCCTCCCTGGTGTCAAAATACAGACCCCCCAAATAAAGAAATACAGACCCTCCTCCATGGCTCACCCCAGCAGGAGCACCTCCTTCCAGGCTGACATCTCACATTTCACTTGCTTTGGATAGAAACTGGGATTTAGGGAAAGCTATGCTAGGCAGGGGCTGTGCCGGAGCCTCTCCCGCCCCACCCCACTGCGACCCACAGCTGCTTGCCAGGACAAGGGGGTGAGAGAAGGAAGGTGATCACAGGGATGAGAAGGAAAATGTGGCACAGAGGGACAAAGGGAAAACATTTGTCACCGATCACAGTCCCTGTCCCCAGGGTCAAGCCCTGCAAGAAGAGCTTAGCAGGGACCATGACTCATCCAGAGGGCTCTGGCCATGGGCAGCACAAAGGATGGGACTGCAGCACTGCTGGCACATCCCATCCCAGCCATCCCACAGTGTTCTTCCAGTCCTCCCAGCACACCCCATCCCAGCCATCCCACAGTGTTCTTCCAGTCCTCCCAGCACACCCCATCCCAGCCATCCCACAGTGTTCTTCCTGCCCCACCGTGCCACCTCCATGGCACGTGTGCCCTGAGCACCCTGAGGTGTTTGGGCCATTCCAGATGCTGCCACTTGTGCCCGGGCAGGAGAGCTCTGAGGGTTGGGGATGTGATGGGGCTTGGGAAACTAAAGCTGGGAGTAGATGGAGGAGGGAAGAGGCAGCAGTGGCAACAAATTCAGCAGGAAGCCCCCAGCCTTTCAGGGCAGCACTTGGCTCCCCGTCATCCCCTCACTGGCCCTGGCCTGGCAGACCACAGGGATATGCCCAGAGACAGGGCTCTGGGAGAGGCTGAGCTGGACCTGACTTCTCCACAAGGAATAACTAAAATAAAGGAGTGCAGGCAGCCCCTCTCCCACGGGATGTGATGCTGGCATGTTCCCGGCAGACAAACCCACCACTTCGCCGATTCCTCAGCATTCTCAGATGTGGAGCAGAGCAGGACAGGGCCTGTGCTCGTCCCTCTCCTCACCATGATTTCCAAACTAGTTGATAAATTAAAAGAGCCCAATAAAACCATCTGAAATAAACCCTTTCTCAGGGATTAAACCAAACCCAAAGTGTCAACACGATGAGCCACGACCCAGCACCACAGGAGATGTTCCACTCCCGCTGCTGCAGAGCCCCACGTCCAACCCTCCGAGTCATCCCCCAACTTTGTGTGGGAATGTGTCCTGGGGTGTAGCAGAGCTTCAGCTCCTGTTTCTCATCTTGGAGAAATACAGTGCGACTCATGAAGAGGGCACTGATGGAAGGAAGGCTGCTCACAGAAGAGGAGCTGGGCCCAGCTGAGGGGGATGTGACTGGCTCCACAGCTGCTCCTGCAGTGAGGACACTGTCACCTGGGGTGGGAGCAAGGGATGGTAACAGCCCGGCCACTGCTGCCTCAGCTGCTGTTCTCCATGGCCAGCCAGGGGTTGGGCATCCCCAGGGCTCCAGAGGGAATGCTGAGGCCAGTTCCCCCCTGTGACTCTTCGGGGTCCCTGGGGAGAACTGTGCTTGGACTCTCCCTCCAAACCAAGCTGTGTTTGTTCAATCCTGCGGCTGGCTCTGATCACCCATATGATCCAGCAGCACCATGCAGGAGCCGCTCGGATCCACGGCTTGGCAGGGCCGGTTCAAACCTGGGATACAGGAGCTGCCGAGGTGAGGCTGGGAACACGGTGTGGGGAGTGGAGGTGTGGTGTGGGGTGCAGGATCGTGGTGTGGGGTGCGGGAGCACAGTGTGGGGTGTGTGAGCCTGGTCTGGGGTGCAGGAGCACAATGTGGGACATTTGAGTCTGACGGAGCTGCTGGCTTTGGACCTGGGGGGAGGCTTCAGGCGCTGGACTCGGGGAGGCTCTGCAGCTGGGGGAGGGGGGTCAGGCTCCCTGTCCCTACGAGGGTCAGGCTTGGACTGCTCCCATCCCCTCCCATCACCCCCCTCCTCTGCCTACATGGCAGGTCACAAGGAAACTCCTAATGCTTGATGGATTAATTAATTATAACTAATTTATCCGCCGCACCCGATTGATGACCAGAGGGCTTGCAGGCAGCTCCCTGCGGTCCCTCGCCAGGGCGCAGCACACAAAGCCCCCCCAGCCCCCACGCAGCTCCCACGGAGCATCGGGGGGTCCCACACTGGGAAATCCTGGGGTGCTCCAGGGAGGGAGGCGAAGCGGGACCTGCCTGGTATGGGACTGGCCCATGGAGTCACCCCCCCCTCCCCACTGCACTTCACCCCCCCGGGGCACTTTGCCTCTGTGAACACGGGAGGCCCTACCCGGACCCCCCACCGTTGGCTGCTCCGTGAAACTGTCCCCAAACTTCGGGCGCGGCTCGCGGGGACCACCCGGCTGCCGCCCCGACCCCCCAAGCCCCAGGGTGCTGCCCGACCCCGACCCCCCGAGCATCTCTCCCACGCGCGATTCCGCCGCAAGGTCCCCACCGCGCTGCTTACCCCCTCCCGCAACAGGTCAGGCCCCCCCTCCGCGCCCTCCCCGCAACTTTCCCGGAGGAGAAAGTTTGCGAGCAGCCACGGGGAAAGTTCTCGGGGGGGGGGGGTTTCATGTGGAGGGGCGGCCCCACGCGCGGAGCGAGGAACCCCCTCGTCCTTCCCGCTCCTCCCGGTACCTCCCGCCGCCATCGCTCTCGTCTCCGTCGCGCGGGGGAGGAAGGCGGCCACATCCCGGTGTCCCCGCTGTTGTCCCCCCCGCTGTTGTCCCCCTCGTTGGGGGAGTTTAAGGGGCACGGGGTGGTCCGGTGAAGACTCACCGGCGGCTCCACGGGGCGGCGGCGGCGGCGGCGGCTCCGGGCCCGGCGCTGGGTGCGCAGGAAGGAAGAAGGAGGGAATGAGGCAGGGCTGACGTGAAGGGATGCAAAGCAGCTCCTCCTAACTCGCCCGCCCTTCATCTTCCTCCCCCTCCTCAACTTGCCCGACCACCGCGAACGCCCCCCCGTGCAGCAGCATCCTCCACCGGAGCCGGGGCCGCCCTCGGTACCAGTTTGGGGGGACAAAGCGGGGGGGAATGGCGGTGGGGGTGGTCGATGGGGACCCCCCTCCCCTAACCCTAACCCCTCCAGCACCCCAGGGATCATTTTCTACTTCCCCCTTCTTTTCTTTTTGGGAGCTTATCACCTCATAGAGTGATAGCGGGAGCGGGGAACGCCCTTCCCAAGGGACCCATATCCTGGTTGGGCATTCTCTCTTCTGCTGTGATGGTGGGAAAGATCATGTACACCCCAAAAAGCTTGTAGGGTTGATGGTAAGGACCTCCTTCCCCCCAAAAATGGGATTAATGGAACTGGGGATGTTACAGGAATTGGAGGGGTTTGGGGGGGGTGCTGTTCACCCCCACAAGGAGGTGGAGGGAGAGGCCGGGGTCTGCAGAGGTGGGGTGACAGGAGATGACCAGTCTCCAAAGGGAGGGAAGGGGACGGGATGTGGTGCGGGAAGGGAAGCTGGTGGTCCAAGGATTGGTTGTCCTGTTGGTTTCCCCAAGAAGGTGGAGGGAGATGTTGACCTACATGGCCGTGGGGATGTGGTAGCAGGAGGCAGCCGGTCCCCAAAGGGAGGGATGGAGATGGGATGTGGCGTAGGAAGGAGAGTGGGTGGCAACGGCCAAGGGTCTGCGGGCTGCAGGCTCCGGCTCCCATCGTGAGGAGGAGGAGGAGGACGAGGAGGAGGAGGAGGAGGAGGAGGAGGAGGAGGGTCTCCTCCCCATGGAGGAAGGAGCACGCGGAGGCAGCCGGGATTCGACTGGTGCGTCGGGAGATTCTCATCTCCATGGAAGCAGGTGGCGCCGGCCAGACTAATCGCAGCAGAGTTTGTCTCCACACGCAGCCCTTTGTCTGGGCGCTCTTCTGCTTTTCTGATGTTTTGTAGTCTCGGTGAAAACCGAGCTCCCCGCTCCGTCCCCGCTGCCGGTGCTCACATCCCCCGCGCCTGGCGGGGGCTGCCCAGCACCCTTTCACGGCCCTGCCGGGGCCTTTCGGAGCCCGGACCCGGCGGCGTCACCGGTCCCCAAACCGCCACTTCCCTGCCCGAGTTCCCAGCCCGGCCTCGCCCCGCGCGGCCCGAGAACGGCTCTGCCTGCGTAAATATATGCAAATACGGATGGGAAGAGACGCGGCACAGGGAGATTCGCTCCTCTGAATTCCCGCGGGGGCCTCAGCCGGGGGTGCACCCGGACCTGGCACCTGGCGGGGCACGGAGCGGGACATGGAGCAGGACAGAGATCGGGGCATGGAGCAGGGCACAGGGCGGGACACAGGGCGGGACACGGAGCGGGCGCGGGCAGAGCCAGGCGGGGAGCGGGCGGAGCGGGAGCCCAGTCGGGGCTCAGAGACCGGGGCTCAGAGATCGGGGCTCAGGGACCGGCGCTCGGGGCTCAGGCACCGGGGCTCAGAGATCAGAGCTCTGGGCTCGGGACTCAGGGACTGGGGCTCGGGCTCGGCCGGACCGGCCCCGGCCCCGCCGGCTGTCAGGGAGCAGCTGCGCGTCCGCCCCTGCCAATCAGGAAGCGGATTCAGGAGCCTCCAGCCGCCTCAGCCAATCAGAGAGCGGTTCAGGAGCCTCCAGACTCAGCCAATCAGATTGCGGATCCAGCTGCCTCAGCTAATCAGCCCGTGGAGGTTGGAGGCTGCAGCGGCCCCAGCCAATCAGGACGCGCGGTGCGCTGCCCCGCTCCCTCCACGGCCCTTCCCGCTCCCTCTCCCGGTTCACCCGCGCCCACCGGGGCGCGCACTGACCTGTCTCTCCCTGCCCGCGCTGCCCCTGGCTCTCTCCCTCCCCGTGCCGGTTCGGCGGAGCCGTGTCCGTGCCCCCGCGGGTCAGGGCCCGTGGGCAGCCCCCGGTGCCGTGAGAGATTGTCCCGCCCTTTTCTCACACTCCCCAGCACAGGGGGCATTAATGCGGGCTCTGTCTGGTGTGTGCCCGCGCCGGACCCGAGCGGAACCGGGCAGGGGCCGGGCAGTGGCCGGTGAGCTCTGCCCCCGCCGGTGCCCCGGGCACGCCCCCTCCGGGCAGGCAGGGCTGCTGGTCCTTTAAGCGGGGGCGTGGCCTAACGCCAAGCCCCGCCCCCGGCGCCGCTGGGGTGGCGGAGGGACTGGTGCGCCCCCTGGCGGCGCGTCCCGGCGGTCCCGGTGGTCCCGGCTGTCCCGGTGGTCCCGGCGGTCCCGGCGCGGGCAGCAGTGGCCGCATCCCGGCTCCAGACCTGCCCATCCTGCCCCGCCGCGGGCCGTGAGGAACCGCCGGTCCCGCCCGGCGGCAGGCCCCGGTGCAGCCGCGCCGTCCCGGGGAGCCCCCGCCCAGGAGCGGCTCTGAGCATCCCCCCGAGCCCGACCCCGCACCCCGGGCCGGTCCCGAGCCCCGGCGGCTTCGCGGGGTCCCCGCGGGGCTCAGCCCACCGGGCCGGGCCGCAGCGCCGCCGCGCTTCCGGGGCGGGCGAGGGGCTTCCTGCGGGGCGGCCGCGGTCCCGGGACTGCTCCCGGTGCTGCTCCCGGGCCTCCTCCCGGCCCGGCCCGACTCGCCGCCGGGATGATCAACGCCATCCTGGTGTTCAACAACCACGGGAAGCCGCGGCTCGTCCGCTTCTACCAACACCTGGTGCGGGGCCGGGGCCGGGATCGGTGCGGGGCTGGAGGTGTTGCGGGGCTCGGTGGGGCTGGGGGGGCCCGGAGCCGGGGCGGTCGCTGCGGGGTGGCAGAGCCCGCCGGTGCCCTGGCCGTGTCCTTCGGGATGCCCCGGACTGGCTCCGGGACCGGCCTGTCGCCCGGAACCGCCGGCTCACGGTGTCCCAGGGGCAGCGGGGGTCGCGGGTCCCACGGGTGGGACGTGCCCCCACGGGTGCCCTCGGCTGTGTCCTGCCGGCAGGCGGAGGAGGCCCAGCAGCAGATCATCCGCGACACCTTCCACCTGGTGCTGAAGCGGGATGACCACATCTGCAACTTCCTGGAGTGCGGCAGGTACCGGCCGGGCAGGGCCTGTGCAGGGCTGTGCCTCGCCCAGATGGCCCCCCCAGAGCCCTTCAGCTCTCCCCATGTCCCCACAGCCTGTTCGGCGGCTCGGACTACAAGCTGATCTACCGGCACTATGCCACGCTGTACTTCGTTTTCTGCGTGGACTCCTCGGAGAGCGAGCTGGGCATCCTGGACCTCATCCAGGTGTGTCCCTGCAGGGTCCCATCCCTGAGCACAGCCCCGCCCCAACACCTTTCAGGTGCATTTCGTGCCCGTGGCATCCCCGTGCGAGCCCTGGGAGGCCTGAGGAGCCACTCGGGGGCCGCAGGGGGAAGAGGGGGCTGCACGTGCCCTCTGAGCCCATTCGTGGCCGCTCTGCCTGGGGGCAGAGGGGGAGAAGCCAACCCAAATGAATGGCTTTAAAAAATAGAACCATAGAATCATTTCAGGGTGGAAAAGGCCCTTAAGAGCATCAAGTCCAAAAGTTAATCCTAGAATCATAGAATCCCAGGTTGGCAGGGACCTCAGGGATTGTCTGGTCCAACCTTTCAGTTCAAAGCACAGCGTGGACAAGGCCCAGCACCTTGGCCAGGTGCACCTGAAGGTGTCCAGCGTTGGGGAATCCAATTACTTCCTCTGTAAGATTATTCCGATGGCTGAGTGTTTTGTTTGGGAAAAATTTTCCTTTTGTGTCTAACTGGAATCTCCCCAAGAGGAACTTGTATCCATCACCCTGTGACTTTCCATATGACTCCTTGTATGAAGGGAGTTTCCAGCTTTTTAGCCACCCTTTAAACACCGGGACATGTGGAGAAGATCCCCCCTGAGCCTCCTTTGCTCCAGGCTGAGCCCCCCCAGCTCCCTCAGCTACTCCTGGTGCTCCAGCCCCTTCCCCAGCTCCCTTCCCTTCCCTACACACACTCCAGTCCCTCCATGTGTCTCTTGTCTGAGGGGCCCAGAACTGGACACAGCCCTCGAGGTCTCAGCAGTGCCAGCACAGGGACGGGCACTGCCCTGGCCCTGCTGCCACAGCCCAGAGACCATTGGCCTCCTTGCCCACCTGGACACGCTTGGGCTCATGTTCAGCTTCTGTCACCAGCAGCCCCAGGGCCTTTTACATCTTTCCAGCTGCTCTGCCCCATGCCTGGAGCGTTCCATGGGACTGTGTGACCATCTTGCCTGGTCTCTGTGCTGACTGTCCTTTCTGCTGCCCCAGGTGTTTGTGGAGACACTGGACAAATGCTTTGAGAACGTCTGTGAGCTGGACCTCATCTTCCACATGGACAAGGTGGGTGTTGGGCTCCATGCTGCTCCAGAGCCTGTGCTCCCACAGGCAGGAACTGGCCAGGAAAGTGTGTGGGGTCACTGTGTGGCCAGGGATTGCCATCCTGGGTGGGAAGATTTCAGCCGGAGGTTTTAGAAAGCTGCCCACATTGTGTTCTCTTGGCAAGAGATCCGAGTGCTAGGCTGCTCCGAGCCCAGGGGTGAGCTGTGCCCAGCCATGGAGGTGTTCCAGGGACTGCCACCGGCGCCAGGTGACCGCAGCCAAGTGACAGGGATCTGTGCTCCAGGGCTGTGCTGGTGGAACTGGGCAGGCTCTGGTGTGGTGCTGGGGTGTTCTGCCTCTGCCCCAGCTGTGACACCCATTGGGAGTTGTTAACATTTTACTACAGCTGCAAGGGGAAAAAAGGGAAGGAACAATGGCTGCAGAAAAAAAAGTGAACAAACAATGGGGGTATTTGGAATTCAAAGTGCTGGGTAAACTTTGGTTTGAGCCACAGCCTGTAATGCTTCCTCTTGAGCTGGACTGAGTTTCTGGGCGGAAACCCGTCCCCTTTGATCATCTCCTGGGTCATGAGGCTGAAGATAGCCAGGAATAGATAGCCGGGAATAGGCTTGGAGCAGGGAGAGGCTTGGCTGAGGGTGCTGGGCTTGCGTTGCTGTTGATCAAGATTTTCTTGCTTTGCTGAAGACAAAAACACGTCAACGAAAAAGAGCAGTGGAAAAGAAAAGAGTAAAATGTCCCTTTTCTGTTGGTGATTCCAACTTGGGAACTGGCAGGGAAAGGGAGTGAGCAGGTCTGAGGGGTTTCAGGGAAGGGGAGTGAGCAGGTCTGGGGTGTCTCTGTGTTCCTGGCACCTTATATCAAGCTTTGGTTTTACCGTTTACCCAGCTGTGACCTTTCCGAAATGCCACATGATTATGTTGTCAGCAAAAGCACTTATCAAAGGTTTATCAAAGGAGGAATGAGGGAGGAGCAGCTGTGGGAGAAGCGATGGCAGTTGCCCAGATCACCCCTGCCCGCAGTGGGGGGAGGATGTGCTCATGGGGTCTGGCCCTGTGGCATGACCAGGACCCGGCAGCTTTTTGCTCAGCCTTACTCTCAGTTTACACTGAGCCCTACAGCCGGCCTGCAGCCCCGGAGCAGGGCACCTCATCCCACTGCCTGTCAGCTTTGCCAGCAAGAGCGGGCTCACCCTTCCTCTGACCTCTCCTTCCTGGAAGAACGTTCAGGAGACAGGAATCAGGGAGTTCTGATAGGGGAGACCCTTCAACTCAGTCATCCCAGACCCTCCCAGCCTTGTTTACTTCGCGTCCTGTGCTCCTGCTGCTTCCAAGCTTTGACTTGAGTCTTGGCCACTGTCAGTTGGTCCTCCCGTCTCTTTCTATATTTGGCACGTGTTTATTTCTCGGATGTGCTCATGTTCCTGTGCTTCCAGGAGCTTGGTCACAGAGGGACAGTGTTTGGGGCGCTGGGAATGTGCCAGTGCGTCCTGCTGGGCTCTGGTTTGCACCCCTTGGGTGCCCTGTGCCCTGGCAGGGTTGTGAGTGTCTCCTCAGGCAGGGGCTGACAGGAGTTCAGGTGCAGATTTAGCTGCATCCTGTGATTTCTCTCTTTGCCTTAAGATTCACCTTGCACTACCTGCAGCACAGGGGCTGTGAGACCAGAGCTGCTGCAGATCTGGAGCCCTGTGCCTGCCGTGGGCAGATGAAGGGAGACATTGGTTGGGCACCAGTGACACCAGTGCTTTTAGCTGAGCTTTGGGATCCCCAGCCTCAGAGCTGCAGGGCCCCCCTGTCACATGGGGAGGCTCAGGGGGAGCTGTGCCCACCTCCCGGTCGTGCTTCCCACTTTGGAGAGGAGCACGAGCTGCACTCAGCAGCTGTGGGGTCCTGCAGGGGACACGGATTGCTCAGGAAGTGCTGTGCTTCGGCTTGGAAAACAAAGCTTGCTCAGGATTTCTGCCCCGTTGGTGTTGGGCCAACTTGGGCTGAAGCCAGACCTTGAAGGAACATTTCCTGATGTTCCCAGATGCTGTCGGGCTGTGGGGGCTGCTCGCTCTAGCAGCCGCCGTGTGCGCTGGGGCCAGGCTGTGGGAGGGGGTCCCAGGGCTCTGGGAGTCCCAGGAGCTGCCATGGTGCCCGTGGCTATGCTGATCCTGCACACCTTGCTGCTCTGGGCACTGTTGGAGCAGGATGGACCTCATGGGGAGCCCTGGGATGGATCACCTCAGCGTTGGCACAGAGCTCGGTTTCCCCCTTGGAGCAGGTTTTCTCGTTGTCTTTGTTCTCCCCAGCATTGCCCTGGCAGTGTTTGCCATATGGTGTTGACAAGTGCAGCCTGGCCCTGTGAAGCTGTTAAACAATCTCGTAACCTGACCATGCTCCTGCATGGCCTCTTTCATGGAAGTAACTGGGACCCATAAATCCATAATCTGTGCCGGGAGCTCAGCAGGAGCTGCTGATTGTGCAGGGAATGCCTGGCTGAGCTGGATGCTGGAGTTGAGGGTAGTTGCAGCCACCAGCACAGCCTGGCTGCCACCCTGGGGCTGGTTGGGATTTCTGAGATTGCAAACCACAAGTGGCCCTTTCCCTGTCGTGGCTGTATGATTCCACCAGCCTCCCTTGGCTGTTCCTCCTTGGACCTAAGGAACCCCAGGGAAGGAGTAGACTCCCTTGGCAGTTTTGTGCTTTTTCTGTGCCTATATCACAGTCCTGTCTTTCCTAAGAGACAGTGGAGAAGTTGGGTTCTGGCCTGGCTTTCTGGGGAGAAGGAGCTGCTCCTGGGGAGAAGTGTCCTGCCCAGTGGGGTCCCTGCTGCCTACTGGGGTCCTCTCTAGGACACATTCCTGCTGAGACCTGGCTCCTGGCCCAGGGAGGGATCAGATTTCACTGGATGTGTCAGAAGTGGTGCAGCCAGGCTGTGCCAGCAGGATGGGTTGGATCTGGCCTCTCTGAGGGCTGCCCTGTGCCCGGTGGTTTGTTTGCTCCGGCTTCTGGGGTGGGTGTTTTCTAGAGCAGGGGTGGTAAATAGGGCTGTGGAACTCCCCATGCCAAGGACCATGGCCACCTTCTCATTCTCTGGGCAGCTGAGGAGGGCATGGAGCTGGATTTATCTCCTTAGGGGAGATGCTGGCCCCTGACATGCTTCCATGCCAGCGCTGCGGCCACTGCCAGGCCAGGGGTGGGCTCTCAGCCTTCCTTTCCCTTCCTCCCTCCCTGTTAGGTTCACCACATCCTGCAGGAGATGGTGATCGGTGGGATGGTGCTGGAGACCAACATGAATGAGATCGTGGCACAGGTGGAGGCCCAGGGCAAGCTGGAGAAGGCGGAGGTGAGCGTTGGTGCTGTGGCTTTGCCCCATGGGGCTGATGGACCCTGGGCTGCGAGGGGAGCTGGCCCGTGAGGTCTGGGGTGGGCATGTGGGGGGGTATCTGGGCTACCTGCCTGCCCGAGCCCTCGGGGTGGGGCTGGGGACATCAGCAATTATGCTGTTCAGGAGCATGGGGGAGCTGCCCAAGCATGGGAGTGGCTTTTCCCACCAGGTTAATGTCCTGAGGCAATAAAAGGTTTATTGCCCTATTTGCACTGTCAGTGGTAAGATGCAGCTGCCAGGATGCTGTGGGGCGGGGGCCAGTGGTCACAGTCTCTCTGTCCCCAGGGAGGCCTCTCAGCTGCTCCTTCCCGCGCCGTGTCAGCCGTGAAGAACATCAACCTGCCCGAGATCCCCCGCAACATCAACATCGGGGACATCAACATCAAAGTGCCCAACCTGTCGCAGTTCATGTGAGCGGCCCATGGCAGGGGGCAAGCAGAGCTGGGGTCCCCGGCTCCTCTCAGGGGCTGCCTGTGTGGTACCCAGGGGCCGGTGTTGCCAGGATGCCTGGGCTGACCGAGGGCAGGGAGCAGAGGCAGGGCTCAGAGAATGGGATGGAGGGTCTCTCACCCTGGACCTCAGTTCTGCTCTCTGGTCCCTCAAGAAGGAGAGTGCCCTTCCTTCCCCTCCCTCCCCGTGGAAGTGCAACCTCTCCTCGCTGTGGGGAAGAGCCAGTTCCTGCCTCTCCCAGGATTCTTGGGATTCCCAGTGGTAAATGCATGCCTGTAGTGATGGCTTCGTCAGGAGCTGCAGGTTGTCTCCTCCATCCTCCTGGCCATGGCTGTCCCCTGCCCTGGTCCTACTCACTGGGATGGGCCCCAGCTAGGTGGGGGTCACTCCTGGGAGCTGCTGCAAACCCTGGGGACAGTGTGGGGGGGACCTACTGGAGCGGGGACATGGCAGCGAGAGGGATGGGAGCTGAGTGAGCTGGGGGATGAGCAGATGGCAGCTCACAGGGTCAGGCCAGGCTGGGGCTGCTTGAGTGTGTTCCTGTGTCCCAATAAACTGCCCTTGAACCCGTGTCTGTGTCTGCTGTGGGTACCGCTGGCCAGGCCCCTGTGGGAGCACCAGGAGTGGGCCAGGGGGCTCTGGGCAGCTCTCCTGGGGCAGCTGCAGCCCTGGGGGGCTTTGGGCTGGTGGAGGCCCAGGAGGTGGAAAAGGGAGCCCAGGACATCCCAGGGGAGGGTGGGGGGCTTAGGGCAGTGTTGCTGGCTGCACTCTCTGCTTCTGGAGCAGGTGGAGGGAGGGTGATGGCCTGGTTTGGGCTGTGACAGTGGCATCCCCGGCTTTGAGCCTTTGGCATGTCACCCCCTGCCAGTGTTCCTGCCCTCTCCCTGCTGCAGAACATCTGGGCAGAGCAGCCATGAGCCCTGATGGCTTGGTGGCTGTGTGGGGGCTGTGGGACTGGGGTCCCCTGAGGCCAGGGGCGAGTGTGGCTGGTCCTGGGGGCCACAGTGACCTCCAGGCTCCTCCAGCCATGTGCCCCACGCCCCTGGCTCCACTGCAGCTGCATCTGGCCACCAGCCCCCGGGGCTGGCCGAGGGCCCTTCCTCTGCTCCCCAGCTGTGCTCCGGGCTCTGCATCCACTTCCCCTGGCAGGGAAACCGTGACTCTGCCTGGAAGGAATTTTCCTGTCGTTTCCCCTCCCTGCAGCTTAACCCCTCCCCAGCTGGCCACCAGCCACACCAGTGCTCCTGGAGGTCAAGGAGCCAGGCAACCTGCTGAGTCCTCTTCTCTGCTGGCCCTCCTCCTCCTCCTCCTCCTCCTGCCAGGACAGGCAGCGAAGGGTGCAGGTGAGCGATGTGTGGGCCATGTCCTGGGGCTGGGACTCGGGGTCTGGCAGCACTGGGATGGTTGGAGGGGAAAGCTCTGGCTTGCCCCAGGGTGAGGTGCTGGTTCCTACTCTGCGCCAGCCCGGGGGCTCGGTGGGCCAGGGGGTCGGCTGCCCTGGGTCATCATGTCTTTGGTCCCACACCGCAGCACCCCAGTGCCGGTGGGAGATGTGTCCGGCCACACGTGCTTCCTCCACGGCTCCGGTAGCGGCTTCTTGCCCTGTCCCGCGTCTGGCCGGCGCCTCAGCCCCGCGGCTCTGCGGGAGGCTGGAGACCGGGGACCGTGCTGGGGGCGGGGGATCCCCTCTGCCGCCCCCGGGTGCTCCCTCTCCTCAAGCCTCGGTTCACCGAGGACGCGCTGGGCTGAACCCCTGGCCCCCTATTTCCCCGCCCGCGGGGCTGCAGCCCCGACCTCGGTGGCGGTGGGTCGTGCGGGAGCTGTGAGAGCCCGGCGCTGGCAGCTACCTGGTGTCGTGCCTGGAGGGGCTGCCTGGGGTTACCGGAGCCCTCCCACACCCCAGAGCGAGCGGGGGGCCCGCAGCGTGTGCAGGGCAGGGCCTGCCCGGAGTCTCAGCGCTCCCTCTCCGAGCTGCCTGCGTGGTCCGGAGATGGGAGATGGGGCTGGATCCTGGGGATGACTCCCGGCGGCTCCCGGCCCCAAGCCCACTGCCCGCCCCAGTCGGGCTGTGCTGTGACACTCAAGGGTGCCGGGCTTCGCTGAGCTCAGCCAGGGTTTGCCTGCCACAGCATGTTCCCAAACCCAGACCCCCTCCCCAGCACCTGGGAGTGCTGCACCCCGAGCACAGCGCCGTGACTGCCCGCGGGGAGCATTGCTGAACCCCCGCGGCCAGGGTAGGGGGTGCCAGCTGTGCCTGGGGTACAGGGGGCTGGGTTGGGGAGATGAGCGGGGGCACCCGAGCACGGACACCGTTCCTGGGGTGTCGGGGTGCTGCAGGGGTTGTGGGGAGGGGGCACAGCCCGGCTCGGTGACTGCCGGGTGATGGTTTGTCCCCTTCTAGCCACCCCCGCGCTGACTGTCCTGGCCGGGGCTGGTGTGAGGGAGGAGACCCCCAGCAGGACCCCGGCGAGCTCCTGGCTGTAGGGGCTGGATGGGTGGGGCTGGTTCAACGCAGCAGAGACACGGGACGCGCACACCCGGCTAACGCCTCCGGGCTGGGGCGGTGGGGGTCCCACAGCCCCGGGAGTCCCGAGGGTGGTCCCAGGAGTCTCGCAGCCCCGGGGGTCGCTTTCTGCTCAGGGACGGAGGCACCTTCTCCCCGCTCAGAGCTGCCTCCTCAGCCTGTTCCAGTGCGGGGGGACCCCAAGCCCGTGTCTGCCGCACCCCGCTGCCCCGAGCCGTGCCCCCGCCCCGCCGGCCAGCAGCCACGGGGCTAAGGGGACGAGAGCTCGGTGTTCCTGCCCTGGAGCTCTGGAGGAAACTTTCCTTCTCCTGGAGCTGAAAGCACGGAGCTGAGACGGACAGAGCCGCGTGCAGGCAGGGGGACCGGAGGGGTGCAGGCAGGGGGACCGGAGGGATGGAGGCAGGGTGCAGGAAGCGGGGCAGGGCGGACAGGACCCTGTTGCTCCTAGCTGCCCACGGCTGAGCGCGGGAAGGTGAGTGGGAGTTCCACCGCCGCACAGACCGCGGGGGTGGGGACAGACCCCGAACCGAGGGTCCGGGGGGTGGGTTGGAGCGGGCCGAGTCAGGGAAGGGGCTGTGGAGGTGCACAGGGGCCGGCGGGGGCTGTGGGGTGTGGGGCGAGCAGTGGGGTTCACATACATGGAGGTTATGGAGCCCGTATTCAATGGGGAGGGTTGGGGGGTCTGCGGGGGTGCATGAAGGTGTGGGGGGCTCTGGGGGGTGTCAGGCTTTGGCGCGTGTGGGGCCAAATCTCAAGGGACCCATGTGCCCATATGGGTGATGCCCAACATCTGTGCCACATATGGGACATGGGACACGTGTGTGTGCTGCTGTGGACTCCATGGAGGGGGCTTCTGGGGGGGCAGGATCCTGCAGGCACTGGGGCAGTGGGTGTGGATGCCATGGGGCAGTGTAGAAGCCTGAGGAGGGGTCTGGCTGGAGTTAACAGGGATCAGCATTGGGGTGAGCGGGGGTGGGTGCCTGACTGCCATGCCTGAGGGGCTGTGGGGAGGGCCATTGTGCCCATCAGTGCAGGATGGAGGGTGTGCAGGGTGCCTGGCACACTCCCAGCCAGCTGTAGCCCCTGGTCCTGGGGGCCTGTCCCCAAATCCGTAGCCTTTGGCCAAAGCCAGGGCAGGGATCGGGCTGAGCAAGCCAGCGGTGACCACTGGGCCAGGGGATGGCCTGGCTGTGCCAACCAGGGGATGCCAGGGATGCTGCAGCATCTAGAGTGATTTGTGCCAGGCACAGTGATCCCCATGGATGCGGCTGCGTGCTGTCAGGGACAGGGCAGGGCTCCCTGAGGACACCCCTTGCCCTGTCCCAGTTTGCCCTTTGCCTCGGCTGTGGCTCCTGTCAGCACCTGCCCGTGTCTCCCTATCTCCTGGATCTTGGGAACAGGAGTTTCTGTTCCCATTGTGTGACAGGATGTGTCACCTCCCCACCCTGCCCTGAGTGGGGACCTTACACGTGCCCACTGGGGCTGGGCTCACCAGGATGGAATTTGACCCCGGTGCCACCACGTTCATGCCCCTGGACTTTGAGAGGGCTGTGGGCAGAGTGGGCTCCTCCCAGGCTCCCTGCATGCTGCCAGACCTCTGTGCTGACCCCCACGCCCCCCACTTTCTCTGGTGGGGGGGGCAGCCTGTCAGCTGTGCCCCTTGCTGGTAGGGGTCATCTGGGACTCCCCAACAGCAGTTTGCACCCTGTCACTCGAGAGCAAGCGGGGTGACACTGAGCCCGCGTAGGGGCTCGACTGATGGTGACACCCACTGTGCCCTGCATCATGGTGGGAATTTGGCCACGGGCTGTGACCACCCTCTCTGTGCTCCTATTGCAGAGCCAGGCGAGTGCTAGGGAGGGACCCTGGGGGTCCTGGCCCGCAGCTCACACCGACGGTGTGACCCCCCGCCACCGGCTCTGCCCCTGCTTGCAGCGGCGCTGGGTGTTGGTGCTCCTGCCAGGCTGGGGGGTGGGCAGGTGGAAAGATCATGCCAGGGGCTGCCGCCGCCCTGAGCTCCATGGCCATTTAATCCTTCACCCATTAACTTGGACTAATAAACCTTGTGGGAGCAAGAGGCTAAAAGCCGCACCCGTGCCAGTGTTGCCTCCACCAGCTCTGCTCCCGCTGCCCACCATGGCAGCCGGCTTCTTCATCAGCAAGAGTGTGGGCATTGTGGCCATCGTGCTGGGCCTGGGGGCCGTGGCCACCATCATCGCGCTCTCGGTGGTGTATGCCCAGGAGAAGAACAAGGGGACGTCGAATCCAGACACCAACAGCACGCCCGGCCCTGGCACCACCACCACCGTTGCCCCCAACAACCCCTGGAACCGGTGGAGGCTGCCAGCCACGCTGAAGCCGGAGATCTACGAGGTGTCCCTGCAGCCCTTCCTGACGCCCGATGCCAACAACATGTACATCTTCAAGGGCAACAGCAGTGTGGTCTTTGTCTGTGTGGAAGCCACCAACCTCATCCTCATCCACAGCAACAAGCTGAACTACACCATGCAGGGCTCCTTCCATGCCACGCTGCAGGCGGAGGACGGCGGCACAGCCCCCTCCATCTCCCGCACCTGGTTGGAGACCCTCACCCAGTACCTGGTGGTGGAGCTCACTGCTCCCCTGCAGCAGGGCCAGAGGTACCGGCTGTCCAGCAGCTTCACTGGAGAGCTGGCCGACGACCTGGCTGGCTTCTACCGCAGCGAGTACACTGACGAGTCGGGCACCAAGTAGGTGGAGGGCTGGGGACAGTGTGAAGGGCACAGAGCTGGCCTGGGGTGGCAGTGGGAAGGGGAATGGGGGCCACAGGGTGGGCACAGGGTGGGAGGGCACGGGCTGGCTTTGGGGCTCCTCTCATCCCCACGCTGCCCCAGCAGGGATGGGAGCAGGGGAACTGGGGGGTGTAGCTTCTACAGGGCCCCCTGGGACTGACAGGGTTGGCTTGCAGGCACGTGGTGGCCACCACGCAGATGCAGGCGGCCGACGCGCGCAAAGCCTTCCCCTGCTTCGATGAGCCGGCCATGAAAGCCAACTTCACAGTGACACTGATCCACCCCTCCAACTACACGGCCCTTTCCAACATGCCCGTCAAGAGTGAGTGGGGTGGTGGGATCCTGGAGGGGGGCTGGGGGCCTGGCAGGGCTGCAGGGTGACCCTCTGCTCCCTGCAGGCACCAGGCGGGAGATGATGGGCGAGCAGAGCTGGAATGTCACAGAGTTTGAAACCACCCCCAGGATGTCCACATACCTGCTGGCCTTCATTGTCAGCCAGTTCAGCTCCGTGACGGACGATTCGGGGAACGTAACGGTAGGCTGGGGTGTGAGCACCCCCTTCCCACCTGGGCTGAGCCTGGGCTGCTGCTGAGCCTTGCATCTCTCTTCTCCAGATTAGCATCTGGGGCCGCCCCGAAGCCATTGCTGAGGGCCAGGGCAGCTATGCACTCAGCGTCACCGGCGACATCCTCACCTTCTTTGAAGGGCATTACAGCACGCCGTACCCGCTCCCAAAGTCTGGTGGGTGCTGTGGGGCATCTGGGACGCTGGGTTGAGGTGCCTGCGGCGGGGGGGGGCAGGTGGAACCTCGTCAGCAAGGCAGTGATGGGACCTCTTTGTCCCCAGACCAGGTCGGGCTCCCCGACTTCAATGCAGGCGCAATGGAGAACTGGGGGCTGGTGACCTACCGGGAGAACTCGCTGCTCTTCGATGACAGGTACTCCTCCGCCAGCAACAAGGAGCGGGTGGCGACCGTCATCGCCCATGAGCTGGCACACCAGGTACCCACTGCGCCCCCTGCCCACCCCCTCCCCACCCCCAGGGCTGATGGCTGGTGGCTGATGGGGTGTTGTGCCCCCCACAGTGGTTTGGGAACCTGGTGACGCTGCGGTGGTGGAATGACCTGTGGCTGAACGAGGGCTTCGCCTCGTACGTGGAGTACCTGGGCGCTGACTGGGTCGAACCCTCCTGGAGCATTGTGAGCACTGGGAACAGCGGGCAGGGGCGTGGGCAGGGGGAGCAGGCACCCCGAGGGCTGCCCTGGTGCCAGGGGGTGCACGCAGGGCTGAGGCGGGTGCTGCCGCTCCCCTGCAGAAAGACCTGATGGTGCTGAATGAGGTGCATGCAGTGATGGCGACAGACGCCCTGACCACCTCCCACCCGCTCTCCTTCCGCGAGGATGAGATCAACACCCCGGCCCAGATCAGCGAGGTCTTTGACAGCATCGCCTACAGCAAGGTGGGAACGCGGGCACCCTGGGGCAGGGGGTGGGCTGCAGGGTGTCCCTGGGGTCTCTGACCTGCCGTCCCTGCAGGGAGCGTCAGTGCTGCGTATGCTCTCGGACTTCCTCACCGAAAACATCTTCAAAGAGGGGCTGCAGGTGAGACACTGCTGGTGCCAGGGGGCAGCAAGCCCAGTGCAGGGTGGGCATCCCATGGTAGGGGCCTCCCTGGGTACTCTGGGGGTGTCCCACACCCCAGACCTGCCCCTGCCCACCCATCTCTCCCGGTGCCCTCCCACAGTCCTACCTCCACACCTTCGCCTACAACAACACCGTCTACACTGACCTCTGGGTCCATCTGCAAGAGGTAGGAGGGGGCTGGTGTTCGAGCTGCTCCCCCAGACCCAGCTCTGGGGGGCTGCCTGCTGGGACAGGGTCCCCTGTGCTGGGCGAGGGGTGCAGCGCTGGCTGAGCCCTGTGGCCCTGTGCCCCTGGCCCCGGTGACCAGCGGTGTTGCCATCCCCTCAGGCGGTGGACAAGAACAAGGTCCAACTGCCTGACACCATCAGCAACATCATGGACCGCTGGACGCTGCAGATGGGCTTCCCCGTGGTAACTGCCAACACCCTCAGCGGCACCATCAGCCAGACCCACTTCCTGCTGGACCCCAATTCCCACGTGGACAGACCCTCTGTCTTCAAGTGAGTGGAACAGGGTCCAGCAGCAGGGGACCGGGGACCGGGGGGTCATGGGGTATGGGCCAGTCCCATCGCCTGTCTGTCCCTGGCACAGCTACACCTGGATCGTCCCCATCACCTGGATGACACGTAGTGGCACTGTGAATGACAGGTACTGGCTGACCAAAGCCACAGGTACGGTGTGTCCTGGCTGTGAATGGTGGTTTTGCTGCCACCTCCCCTGCTCTGGCACAGTTTGGGGTCCCTTGGGGGGTACCTCAACCACCTGGGTGGTGGGGGCTGAGCTTGCCCCCCCCCAGCGGGTGGGGTCAGCTCCAGCAGAGCCTACTGTCCCCTTCCAGACACCAACAATGCGTTCAAGGTTGACAGTCCCAACTGGCTCCTGCTGAACCTCGATGTCAGTGGATACTTCCGTGTCAACTACAACCAGGAGAACTGGGACCAGCTCCTCAACCAGCTCAGTACCGACCACACGGTATGCAGGGCAGCCAGGGCTGCAGCGTGGGACCCCACCCCACATCCCCCATGCACCCCGCATCCCGCTCAGGGCTGCCCTGAGATGCTGCCTTCGTCCTCTTCCAGGTCTTCCCTGTGATCAACCGTGCCCAGATCATCGATGACGCCTTTAACCTGGCCAGGTGAGCTCTGCTGGGTGCTCTGAGTGCCACAAGGGCAAGGGGCTGGGTGGGGTGGGCACCCTGAGGTGGGCAGTGGTGGTGGGGCCGGGGAGCTGACGCTGCCCTCACCTTGACAGGGCCAAGTACGTCAACGTGACCCTGGCCCTGAGCACGACGCGGTTCCTGAGCCAGGAGACAGAGTACATGCCCTGGGCGGCAGCGCTCAGCAACCTCCGGTACTTCCAGCTGATGTTCGACCGCAGCGAGGTCTTTGGGGCCATGACGGTGAGCGGTGCCACCCCACAAGCCGGGGGTGAGGGGACAGGGCAGCCCCTGCAGCGGGGTAGGGGCTGCTGCCAGTGCCACTGGGTGCTGACCTGCTCCTGCCCTCTAGAAATACATTCAGAAGCAGGTGACTCCTCTCTTCAACCACTACAAGACCATCACCAGCAACTGGACCACAATCCCCAGTGACCTGATGGACCAGTAAGTGCTGTGGCCCTGGGGCTGGGCTGGACCCCCAGAGTCTCCCCACCTACACTGAGGAGAGGGCACGGCCCCACCCGCAGCTGTGCCAGCTGGTGGGTGCCCCGTGCTGGACTCCAGCCTCATGGCCCCTCTCTCCCCAGGTACAATGAGGTCAATGCCATCAGCACCGCCTGCTCATACGGCATCACTGAGTGCCAGGAGTTGGCCAAGCAATACTTGAGCCAGTGGCAGCAAAACATCAGCAACAACCCGTGAGTCCCCAGGGAGCCCCGGCACTGTGTGTGTGGCTGGGCTGGGCACGGCGGGGGGTCCCAGCACTGACGGCTCTTACTCCGTTCAACAGAGTTCCCCCGAACCTGCGCTCGGCCATCTACTGCAGCATGGTGGCCACGGGCGGGGAGGAGGCGTGGAATTTCCTCTGGGCAAGGTTCGAGGAGGCCTTCGTCGTGTCCGAGGCTGACAAGCTCCGCACAGCCCTCGCCTGCAGCCCCCACTCCTGGATCCTCAGCCGGTGGGTGCAGGGTCCATTGGACGTCATGGCGGTGCCCCCACCAGCCCCTCACCCCACATTGTGTCTGCTGCCCCTGCCAGCCCCTCACCCAACGCTGTGTCCTCCCAGGTACCTGGAGTACACCATTGACCCCACAAAGATCAGGAAGCAGGATGCCACCTCCACCATCAACAGCATTGCCAGCAATGTGGTAGGGCAGCCCCTGGCCTGGGACTTCATCCGTGGCAACTGGAGGACTCTCTTCAGCCAGTGAGAACTGCAGGGGGCTGGGGGCATCCCTGTCTGCCCACACCCACTGTTCTTTCCTTTGTCCCCTCCGCTGTGGCTCAGCGGGACCCCCAACTCAGCACCCCTCTGCTTTCCCAGGTACGGGGGTGGCTCCTTCTCCTTCTCCCGCCTGATTTTATCTGTGACCCAGCGTTTTTCCTCCGAGTTTGAGCTGCAGCAGGTAAGGCTGGACCCTGGCGGGGGAACCCTGGGCATGGGGACCCCAGCCCCAGCAGAGAGGGGGATTCCTGCCCCTCGTGTGCCCAGGGCTCCAGGCAGCTTCTGTCCCTGCCATGGGGCTGCTAGAAGGCTGCTAGGGTGGTGCTGGGGCCTCCCAAGGGTTGTTGAAGTGCTCCTGAAGTGCCATGGGGGCTGCTGGAGTGCTCCTGGAGGCTGCTGAGGTGGTGCTGGGGGCCTCCCAAGGGCTGTCAGGATGCTACTGGGGCCCTCAGGATGATGTTGAGTAGTGTTGGGGGCTTCTGGGGTGGTGCTGGGTGCTGTCGGGCTGCTCCTAAGGGCTGTTGGGGTTCTGCCAGGGAGCTGCTGAGAGCTGCTGGGGTGGTGCTGGGGTGCTCACAGGGGTTGTCAGGGGCTATTGGGGTGCTCCTGGTGGGGTGGTGTTGGGGTGGTGTTGGGGTGGTGCCGGGGGCTGCCAGGGGGTCCTGGGGGCTACCAGGGGCTGCTGGGGTCTGCCAGGGGCTGCCAGGCCTGCCCCCACCCTGCTCCAGCCCCTTCTCTGCCTGGCAGCTGGAGCAGTTCAAGGCAGACAACCAGGACATCGGGTTTGGGTCGGGGACGCGGGCGCTGGAGCAGGCGCTGGAGCGGACCCGCACCAACATCGACTGGGTGAAGGAGAACCGGGCAACAGTGCTGAGCTGGTTCCAGGGCGAGACCAGATAACGATGCCTGCCCTCCCCCTGCCACCGGGACAGACCCTCGCCCACTCCCACCTCTGTTCATCGTGGCACTGAGCCCCCTGTGCCCCAGTCCCCCCCCGCCAGTGGGGGGCCTGACGCCTGGTTAATGGGCAGTAGGGTCATGGAGGGCTCAGGGCGGGAGGGATGTTGTGCTGGTGCAGCTGTGGGAGTGTGTAAATAAAAGGCTTGTCCAGTTTCCTGGACTGGGTGCTGGGGGGCTGCGCTGCAGGGACTTGGAGGGGCTGGGCAGGAAGTGCCAGGGACCCTGCGGCAGACACGGGGCCATAAGCCCCCCGGGCCGTTAGGAGCCTAGTGCTAAGTGGCTCTGGGGGCTTCACTGACGCCAGCCCCCGGGCCCCCCGTCTGACGGCTGTGTGTGAGCTCTCCTGCCGGGCCCCGCTCGGGGGGCTGCGTGCCCACTCCCCCCCAGCTGGCGCTGGGACCCCTCTGCCTGTCCCCCGCTCTGGGCAGGTGCTGTGGGGTCAGGGCAGGGGGCACCGGGGTGGCTGTGACAGTCAGGAAGGACTATCCCCCGTGGGCTACCCCAGACCCCAAAGGAACGGAGCTGTCTTTGGGCACAGGGAAGGGACAGGACCCCCGGGGGGCTGGGAGCTCAGTGGGGCTGGAGACACCTCGGGTGGTGGGTCCCTCTGCTGCTCCAGCCCTGGGAGAAATCCGGACTGGGGGTGGCCTGGGAGAGGACACTGAGCCCCCAGCCCAGGGGAGCACCTGGCTGTGTGTGTGGGGTACCAGGCTGAGGGGTGCCCCCAGCCCTGCCCATGCTGAGGTGCAGGCAGTGGGTGCAGCAGTAATGGGTGGGGTGCAGTGGTTTGTGGCAGCTTTAATGAGGACCCTGGTGTCTGTCCTGTCCCGCGGAGCTCCGTGGCACGGCCGTGCCACCGACACATGGCCAAGCCACTGTCCCACTTCCATGCCTCCCTCCCTGTGTGGTCTCTGTCCCGGGGTACAGGGTCAGCTGTGCTGTGCTGGGGGGCAGTTGGGCAGGAGAAGGGCTGGGGGGGGGGCTGGGGAAACGAGCCCGTCCAGGGCCGAGGGGCTGCTGAGCTGTGTGGGAAGGGCTGTGTGAGGTGCGTGGCTGTGGGATACCCGGTGCCCCCTGCCTTGCACCCCATGTGGACTGTCCCCCACCCCAACCCAGGGCTGCGGTAGCAGGGGCTGGGCTGGGGAGGGGCTGTGGGTACCTGGTGGTGTGCAGGCAGCTGGGAGCCAGGCGCAGGGGTCCTGGGGTGCCCTGTGTCCATCAGTCCTGTCCTGTGAAGCTCCCAGCAGCAGGAGGAAGCCATCCTGGTCCCCATGGCTGTGGCACGTTGCTGGCAATGCTCCAGGGGGATCACTGCTCCAAGGCTGCACAGCAGTGATGACCAGGACCCTGTGATGTGGCTGGGGGTCCTCTGCAACTCTAGGGGCATCTCTGCAGCAGAAATGTAGGGTGACAATCAATCCCCAGGTCTCTAACCCTGTATCCGGACCCCCAAACACCTCTGGGGGAGTCCCCGCAGCAGAGCCAAAGGGGGGCGACCCCCAGGGCTCTGTCCCCATGCTGGGGGATGAAGCATCGCGGGGGGCAGTGCCCTGGCAGCACCCCAGGCCCCGGGGGCAGAGGGGGCAGTGTCGGGGGGCCAGTGCCACCCGGCTGAGTCCCAGCAGGGTGGAGGGGTGAGCAATGTAGTGGGTGGCGAGGCGCAGGGTCTCGATCTTGGTGAGGGTCTGCCCGGCGGGCGCCCGGCCTTATTTGGGTCGGGGGTAGGGGCGATGCCTCTGTGCCCACAGGGAGGTGTCGAGCCCCCCACCCCCCGCGCCGGGCGGGCTGCGGCGGGAGCCTGGGAATGCCGGGCCCATTTGCAGAAGTGTCAGATCTGACTCCTTTGGTCCTTAATTGGCGCTGCCGGCGCTGGGAAGTGTGTGTGGACCCATTCACACGGCCGTGAGAGATGCTAACGTGCCGCCAGCCCCGCACCGTACTGCACTGCATCATTGCACCGCGGAACCCCGCACCGCGTCACCCCGCCGGCCGCAGCCGGTACCCGGGACTTGACCTTCCAGGGCCGGGACCCCAAGCCACCAGCCCTAGCACCCAGCGGGGTCCCCACAGCTCCCTGCCCTCTGCCCAGCTCCCAGCCCCGGGTCCGGAGGTATTGGGTGGGCTCTGGCTTGGACGGAGGGCCCGAAGGGGCAGGGGGTGTGAGGAGTGCACGGTGTTTGGGTGGAGGGGCCGGGGTGCTCGCTTCTCAGAGACATCCCCGCTCTGCCATTCTGCTTCTGTCTCCCCAGTCCCATGGGATGCAGCCCCAGACGTCTCCAGAGAAGCTGAGGCACCCAGGGACCCACAGGGCTGTGCCCCCTGCTTGGAGCTGGGGGTCCTTGTGCTGCTCCGGGTCGGGGTCCCTGAAGCAGCGGGGGCACCGCGGGGGGTGCCAAGCTCTTGAGGGTGCTGGAAGCAGTGCCCCCCTTCCCCCCGTGCAGGTGGGCTGGGGGGCGCAGCGGGGTGGAGGGGACTATTTGCTGGGTGCTGTGCAGCACTGACCCCCGTGCCGGGCACGGCCCTGGGCACTGTCAGTGCCAGGTGTTTCCATCCCAGGTGGAGGGACAAGCGTGGCCACCGGGAGCCACACAAGTGCCTGACCCGGGAGGTGTTGGAGCCGGGATGGCGGGTCCCAGGAGGGCAGTGACATGTCCTGGGAGGGTCCCAGAAGGGCTGGGTATCCCTCAGCAGGGTGGCTGGGGGCCCCTGAGGGTGCAGTCCAAGCTGGGCGCTGACCGAGCTCAGTCCCGGTGCCCTCGCCACGTTGCCCCAATAGCCCTGCGCGCCGCTCCATTGATACGGACTGGAGGGACGTGGAGAACCCGCCTGCCCCACAGGGCAAGGGGCTGCGGAGTGTCCCTCGGGGGCTCTGACCCCACGGCCGACGCTGCCCCCGCCCAGCCGCGCTGCAGCACTTGTCCAAACAAGGAGGTGGGAAGCGGCTGCGGCGGGTGCAGAACTCATTATCTGGGAGCTCATCAGCTAATGAGACCCAGGAGGGGGCCGGGGGGGGCGCGGGGGAAAGCGAGGCCGGGTAGCGGGAAGGGGCCGTGCCAAGGCTGCGCCGTGGGGTGCGGAGCTCCTCCAGAGCCCCTTCCACGCTCCAGGGTCAGGCTGCTCCGGACCCCCGGGACGGGGGTCGGATGGGGTCGGCACGGGCTGTCTCACACCGCACTGGGGCAGCGCTGGGCACTCCTCAGCTGTGTCCCCCCGGTTTGGGGGGTGGGTGTCTCCTGCCCCCGCCGAACCCCCGACTGAACCCACACCGGGTCTGGGGGTCCTGTGTCCCCATCTGTACCGCCAGGCAGTGCACACCCGCTCTGGGGTCCCGTGCCGTGCCGGTGTTCCCTCGCCCCCTGATGGATTTTCCGTCCCTCGATGGGGCCGTTTCCCGGGAAACATTCGCACCCGCCGGCCGCGACACCTGTGGGGCCTGGGAACGCGGCGGGGGGGCCCCTCCCAGCCCCGACCCCGGCCCTCGGCCCTCGCCGCCCGTGGGGGTTCCCCTGCCACTGCCAGCACCGGGCAGCCCCGCGGGGTCCTGGCTCGTGGGGGCCGTGGTGGACCAGGACCCCCAACGCAAGTGCAGGGGAGTCCCACAAAGCCACGGGGACAGCAGGGATGCTCGGCTGGGGTCATGCTGTGGGGGGACACAGGGACACCCCACTGCAGAGCCACTGCAAACCCCATCGCAGTCCCAGCAGAGCCCCACAGCAGAGCCCCAGAATACCCCACTGCACCCCCACTGCAGGTCCTGCTGCCGCCCCACTGCAGCTGCTCCCAGCAGACCCACTGACACCCTGCTGCAGCCCCACTGTGGCCCTCGTGCAGAACCACACTGCAGGACCCGCGTGGGTCCCAGCCCCATCCCCAGCCCAGCGCCAGGGGTGCAGGGTGCCAAGGGTGGGCAGCACCGAGCGGCCTCACACCTCCGGGGTGAAATTTGTCACCCCGCGTTCACAGCCGCGTCCCTCGGCCCCCCGGCTCCCCCAGTCCCCCGGCCTTTGAAGTGCTGCAGCCACGAAGGTGCCACTTCACACCTCTGGCCCGGCATAAAGCCGGGGCGGCCGGGAGCCACCGGCACACAGCTCCCGGCCCCGCCATGGCCCACTCCGCAGCGCCCGGCCACACGCTGCCCGCTACGGCCCCGCTGCAGGACTGGGGCTGCCGCGGACCCCCGGACACCCTGGGCTACAGCAGCAGCTCGCCCGCAGCATCGCCCGACTCCTGCGGCCTCGCGTCCCCCGCCGCCGCCCGGGGACCCTGCCGTGGGCACGCCGCCCCCCGCCCGCGGGGCAGGAAGGGGGCTCGGGGCGGCGGGGGGCCGGGGGCCCCGCGGCAGAGCGCCAGCGAGCGGGAGAAGCTGCGGATGCGGCGGCTGGCGCAGGCCCTGCTGCGGCTGCGGCACTACCTGCCGCCCGCGCTGGCGCCCGCCGGGCAGACCCTCACCAAGATCGAGACCCTGCGCCTCGCCACCCGCTACATCGCCCACCTCTCCACCCTGCTGGGACTCGGGCGGGGGGCGCCGGCCCCCCGACATTGCCCCCTCTGCCCCCGGGGCCTGGGGTGCTGCCAGGACACGGACCCCCGCGATGCTTCATCCCCCAGCACTGTGGGCTGGGGGTCACCTCCCATGGCGGGCCCCCCGCCGGAGCTGCACGGGGCTCCCGGCACGGGGACGGAGCCCTGGGGGTCGCCCCCTCTTGGCTCTGCTGCGGGGACTCCCCCAGGGGTGTTTGGGGGTCCGGATACAGGATTAGAGACCTGGGGGTCACCCCCCTATATCCCTGTGACAGGGACCCTCCCAGAGATATTTGAGGGTCCCAGCATAGGGACGGAGACCTGGGGGTCGCCTCCCTACACCCCAGCAACAGGGACTCCCCCAGAGGTGCTCGGGGTGTCTTACATCGCGATGGATACCTGGGGGTCGCCCCCCTACATCCCTGCAGTGGGGACCTCCCCGGAGTTGCACGGGGCTGTTGCCTCCATCGAGTCCCCCTGGCTGACCCCTCCCCACCGCGCAGGGGCTGGAGCCCCCCCGGATCTACCTGGTGATCCACTCCTGGACTCAGGGCTGGTGCTGCCGGAGTTCGTGGGCGCAGGGACAGTCACCCAGGTATGTGCTGGTGGGGGCTGGGGTGACTCTGGGAATGGGGCTGGTACGTGGCAGAGATGGACACCCCTTGGGGTGGCCTTAGATTCCTCTTGGTGTGAGGCAGTGCAGGAGTTGGTTTTGGGGTAACAACAGCCTTGCCTGGGGTAGGGAACAGAGAGGTGACTCCTGCTCCCTGCGGCAGGTTAAGTGGGTCCCCCAGCCTGCCCCATCCTTCCTTGTGCTTCCCTCCCTTACGTTTGTGGGGTCCCATCGGTCGAGACAGACCGGAGGTTGTGGTCCTACTTGTCCCTGGCAGGGAGGCCTTCCAGGGGGTGGGCTGTCACCCCTACACCTCTAGCCCTGCCTGGCCCCCTGCCTGGCCATTCACCCTCTCCCCATCTGCTCCCCAGGACCTCTCTGCAGACCTGCTCTCGCTGCTGGAGGCTCTGCTCCCGCCACAGCCCCGACACTGACCTGGACACACCTTGAGGATGGAGCACCCGCTGCCCCACAACGCCCGTCCGGACACCGGCAGCTTGGAGGACACGTGTGACCCCTCGGACAGCCGCGGGGACAAGCTGCCCACGCTGGAGCCGGAGCTGTACTGGACACGCCGGGCAGCCACGGCTGGATGTGAATAAATCTTTGTGCCCTACCCGTGTGTGTCTGTGTGGATGTTCCCTGGAGCTGGGCATGGGATGGGGTTTGGTGTGCCCAGGGTGCCCTCGCTGGGCTGCAGGGCTGGTGGCGGTGGGGCAGCCAGGCACCATCTGGGAGAGCAATCGGGGGGGAGTATCAAGACAGACCCACCCTGCCCTGGGGTCTGACCCCTGGCCAGGGAGGGGTGAGGGTCCCCGACACCCTCTAGATCCAGCCCTCCCAGCTGGTGGTTCTTGGCCTGTGGGAGCCCTCCATCACAGAGTAAAATGGGGGGATTTGGGGTCCAGCTTGGTGTGGGGGAATGTGGGGGGCTGCAACAGGGCCCCTCTGTCCCCAGCCCCTCGATGGCTACCCGAGGTCTGGGGTCCCCATTAGCAGGAGGGTGGTGGGACCTGGCAGCTGGGTGCTAATGTGTCAGGGGGGGTCTCTCCCCCCACGCCGAGGTCTGGGGTGGGGGACAGAGTATTAACGAGCCCCATGGAGTGTGAAAGGACTTGATAATGAAGTTAAATACCTCTGCCAAGGGGAGGGGGGTGCAGGGGCAAGCCTTTGAGGTGCAAAGCAGGCCTGCCACCCTCTCCCAGGCTGCATATCCCCCCCCACCATGCTCCAGCCAGGGCTGAAGGGACTTTGGGACATGCTCCAGCCATGGGGATGGCCACAGCAGGGGGGAGCAGCTGGCAGTGGCAGGGCTGGGAGGAGGGACCTGTGGGTGTCTGGGCCCCTGGGCCATCCCCAAATGCTGCACCTCAACACGAGGAACCCTTGTGCACCCTGATGCCCGGCCCTGGCAGCAGCAGTGCCAGACCTGGGGGGCACCAGCAGCACCCCTCAGACTGGGGTCTGGAGCAGGTTCCCCCCTGGGCTGGGGGTCTCCCTCCCACAGATGTGGGGCAGGTCCTGCTGTCTGTCCCTGTGTGTGAGCACCGTGCACACTTACACGTCCGTGTACCGTGGGCGGCAGGGGAAGGACCGTGCTGTTCCAGGCTGCCGGCTTCGTCAAGGACCATTTCGAGCTGCCAAGGGCACCCACCCCACGGCACCTGTGGCAGAAGCTGCAGGCGCCAGCGCTCGGCAGTACCTGCCCCAGTACCTGCTCTGGTGCCCACCCTGCTCCCCCTCGGGCCCCAGGGCAGATGTGGGAGCCTTTGGTGCAGAGCCCCAACAGTGCATGAGCACTGGTCCTGCCATGGCCTGGCTGGGGGATGCCGGACGGGACACCCCAGATGGAGGTGAGGTGGGGGGAATGGCATGTCTGGTCCCCCAGGGGTCAGCATGGGGCCCAGGGGTCTTCATCCTAGGCAAGACTGTACTCTGGGCAGGGGATGGGGGGACAGCAGGAATGGCCCAGGGTGGGTGGTGTGTTGGGTTCAGCTGCGGCTGTCTCATTCTGCACTGCTTGGTGCCAGGGACCCCTGTACTCTGGACATGTGGGGGGCCTCTGGAAGAGCAGCAGGATGCAGTGAGCAGCTACGGATTGCGCACATGGAGCTGGGCTCAGAAATGTGGTGCTGGCACTGTGGCCCTTTGTCAGGGGCTTTGGGGGACAGGACCTGTCCCCTTGGAGCTCCCACCTCAGGGCTGCCGCCGCCCCTTTGCTGTTGTGGCAGGAAGGGGCCACGCAGACCCAGACGCCACAGTGGGAAATGCCAGCGCAGAGCCCCCTGGCATCGCGCCCTCCGAGCGGGGCTGTGCCTGGAGCCCCCCTGACGAGAGCAGCGAGGAGCCCCTGCGCCTGCCCACCTTCTCCCCCGCCGCCCAGGTGCGCGTGGCCGTCACCTTCGCCCTCTTTGCCCTCTCTGCCGGCTGCAACCTGGCCGTGCTGCGGGCGGCGGGGGGCCGGGGGGGCAGCCGGCGGCCCCATATCCGCCTGCTGCTGCGGCACCTGGCTGCCGCCGACCTGCTGGTGACGGTGGCGGTGATGCCGCTGGACGCCATCTGGAACATCACGCTGCAGTGGCGGGCAGGCGACCTGGCCTGCCGCCTGCTCATGTACCTGCGGCTGCTGGCCATGTACGCCTCCGCCTTCGTCACCGTGGTCATCAGCCTGGACCGGCAGGCTGCCATCCTGCGCCCGCTGGCCATCGCCCGCGCCCGCGCCCGCAACCGCGCCATGCTGCACGTCGCCTGGGTCCTCAGCGCGGGGCTGGCAGTGCCGCAGGTACCCACCCCGGGGTTCCCAGCCCCTGTGCTGCCTCCCGGGGGTCTGGCGACACCAGCCAAGGTCAGCGCCTCGGTGCCACTGCGTGACCTGCTGGGTGGGGATAGAGAGGGGCTGGAGAGCCTGTGGGAGGGGAATGGAGAGGGGTTGGAGAGCTCTCTGCAATGGGGATGTAGGGGTGTCGATAGAGGGGCTGTGGCAGTGACTCCCCAAGTCTGCCCACTCCCTGGGGTGCCCTCTGGACCACCAGCAGTGGGGAGCAGAGCCAGTGCAAGGGTGATGGTGGGTCCCACCCCACGGGCTGAGTCTGTCCCTCAGGTTCTGGGGTCCCAGCTTTGGCCTCTGATGCCCTTCCTTGGGGAGGTGCAGACCCCCATCATCCCCGTCCCACCTCTCTCGTCTCCAGCTGTTCCTGTTCCGCACAGTCACCCTGCACCCCCCACACAACTTCACCCAGTGCACCACACGTGGCAGCTTCCCCCAGCCCTGGCATGAGACCCTCTACAACATGGTGGGCTTCGCCTGCCTCTTCCTGCTGCCGCTGCTCATCATGGTCTGCTGCTACATCCGCATCTTGCTGGAGATCTCCCGCCGGATGGGCTCCGGCCTTTGTGAGTTCTGGGCACCACAGGATGCGGACCCATGCCCGGGGAAGCACTGGTTGGGGCTCTGTAGGGATACCCCCACCCTCTCCCAGGGCATGGGGTCCCTGTCCCAGCCACATTTCCCCCTCACAGGCTGTGCCCCCCCAGTCTCCTCACGGGACGCGTCCCTGCGGTGCTCCAGGAACAACATCCCACGGGCCCGGCTGCGGATGCTGCGGATGAGCCTGGTCATCGTCTCCTCCTTCATCCTCTGCTGGACACCCTACTACCTGCTGGGGCTCTGGCACTGGTTCTGTCCCCACGCTGTGGAGAAAAGGGTCTCGTCTGCCCTCACACACATCCTCTTCATCTTTGGCCTCTTCAACGCGTGCCTGGACCCCATCACCTACGGGCTCTTCACCATCCCCCTCCGGGGAGGCTGGGGCTGCCCCTGTGGGCACAGCCCCCCGACCCAGCCCCCCTCTCCAGCCACCGGCTCCTTCCGCTGCTCAGCCTCCTCCTTGCCACCCAAGCGGGGGGTCCTGGGGGCGCGGGGGTCCCAGGGGGCTGCCGGGGATGCCACCTGCCACAGCAGCTCCCTGTGAGACCGACACAACCCCTGGGGTGCTCAGGGCAGGGGGGGTCCAGCAGCAGGACAGCCAGGCCAGCTCGGGTCCAGCAGGGACGGGGTCGCTGCCACTCTCTTCCTGCATCCCAAAGCATCTCTGCGGGCTCAAGGCTGGCAGGGGTGCCCCTCATCCCCTCTCCCCTCTCTGTGCCCTGCACAGCAATAAAGTGTCCCATGGCCACCTCTTGCCCTTCCTGTGTTCCTTGTCCAGGAGCTGAGCTGAGGTCCCCAAAGCCTTGTCCCACTGGGGTCACAGGTGCCCCTGAACCCACCACGGGGGGCTCAAGGGTCCCCAGGAAGGGGCAGATCCAAGGGCACCCGCAGGCTGGCCTGGGGACTGCCCCTCCCTGTTCACCCCTGCAGGGCTCTCGGTCCCCGTGGGTGGGGGGCCTGGTCCTTGTGAGTGACACGGAGCTGGTGGTAGTCTCAGAGTGCTGCTGCCATTGGCTCTGCTCCAAACAGGAGCTCCTGGCTCCTGCCCAAGGCCGCTGGGAGGCACACAGGGCTGGTGCTCCTGCCTGTGGCAGCTGCCCCAAGGCCAGCGCTGACGGTGGAGGTGGCACAGCTCCTGGGGCCCGCAGGGGTGGGAGGGGGCTGTGGGTGCCTGGGCCCCTTACTCCTTCCCGCATCCTGAGCTGAGCCCTTCCCACAGCGCCAGGAGCGATCCCCGGGTGAGGGACAGACCATGAAAACTGCCCTGGCATCCTCCCGGCCTTGAGGAAGGGACCACAGAGCTGGGCTCTGCCTGGGGGTCCCCACTCTGTTGCAGTGGGTCACTGGGCTCCCTCAGCCCCTCGGTCCCCACTGCCCAGGGGGATGCTGATTCCAAACCACTGACAGGGTGGCCTCATGCTGGGATAGCGCTTGGGGGGCTGCTCCTGCCAAGGGATCTCTCTAGCTCCTGCTCCTGTGCCAGGAGCAAGTTTGGCTGGTGCAGACAGGGGGCAGGCAGGAGGGCAGGCAGGAGTGGTGCCCAATAACAAAGGTGCCAGCCATGCTTGCAGGGATTTATTTGGAAGTGGTAAAGGCCAATGGAGTTGCTCCAGCTCTGGGGAGGGATCCCACGCCTGCTTGAGGGCTGGAGGCCACCGGGGGTCTTGCACAGACCGGGGGTCTTGCACAGGGGGCTCACCCCAGGGCTCTCCTGGGGGTGTCCATTTTGTGGGGCTCCAGGGAATGGGGGGCTGCAGTCCCAAGCGTGTGGGGGTTCTCAATGCTGCTGGGGCAGGGATGGGGCTTCCCTGGCACATATCTGCGGGGGGGGTGCGTGGTGGGCTGAGTCTCAGGCGTGGACTCGTGTGAGTATGAAAATACCACCTGGTAGGGGCAAATCAAACACTGCTGGCCTGAGAAATGCTTCAGGGAGAGGGGCTAGTAGAGCCACAGGACCACCCAGCAAAAAACCTGCCCTCATGGGATGCTGCTGCTGCTGCTGCTGTGGCTCCGCTGCTGGGAGTGCCCTGGGACAATCGGGGTGCAGACAGAGACCCCCAGCCCATGGGCAGCTCTCCTTGGGCTGATGGCACTGGGTGGGGACCGGGTGGGCCAGAGCTGCCCCATCCCCTCGCTGGCCATGCAGGGCTCCGAGGGGCAGCTCGTGGCCATTGCAGTCATGTCGGGCTCTGAGGGTCCCCCAGTGTCGGTGCTGATACTGGTCCAGGGCACCCACCTGCTTCTCAGCGGAGCCAGAGAGTGTGGACAGGGTGGCCAGGCGAGGGGACAGGGCAGCGAGGTGGGCGATGGCGAGTGGGAGGCGATGCGGGGGGATGCTCGTACTTGGGTGTCCACGTCCACGCTGTCCACCCCGCTCAGCAGCATCGCCTCACCCCCTGCTCCTGCCTCCAGCACAGATCAGAGGGAAAGCACGACCCCAGGGCCGCTGCTGTCCTGCTCCCCGCTCTGCTCGGGCACAGGCACATCGGCTCTAGGTGCTGGTCCCACTGCTGCCGGGTCTCTTCTCGGTGAAGAAGCTCTTGAGCAGCATCACCTGTCCGATGCTGACCACGAAGAGGATGAAGGTTTCCCCCACCGACCAGTATGAGACACGGCCATTGAGCTCCTCGGCTCTGCTCCGGTCCTGTGCCTCCCGCAGCCGGTAATGGGTCTGGGAGTCGATCACCGAGTTCAGCATCTCATGGATGGTGACGCAGGCGGATTCCATCTGGGGGACAAGGACAAAGGTGCCCCGTTGCTCCTGACACAGCACGACTGAGGGAGCAGGACACAGTCCCAAGAGTAGGACAGCAGTGCCTGTGGCATCAGTTCCCCGCTGGGCCCCACTCAGAGTGGTTCTGCACTGGGGCAGAGCCAAGATCCCCCCCGGGGCACCAGGGTGCCCAGCCCAGGGGCTCACACCCAGGGATGGAATGGCTGATGCAATTCCCTCTTGCAGGATGGACACCGGGTGTTGCAGCTGGGGGAGCCCAGAGCCACCAGAGCACCCCTGTCCCGGGCAGAGGATGTGGTGGGGCTGTTGGCTGGCAGTTGGCACTTCTGCATCTGGTGGAGGGGAAGGGGGATGAGCCTCCAACCGCCGTTCTGTGAGGCCGTTTGAGGGCTGCGGCAGGACCTCCCTCTGTCCCTCCCTCCTGGGACCTACCTGTGTCAGGGCAGTGACGCGGTTGTTCATGTCGGGCAGGATGGGCGGCTCGTCGCCCACCTGGAAGTCGAAGTAGACGATTTTGTGGGAGAAGGTGGAAAACTCATTGCTGAAGCAGAAGGTGTAGACACCCTTGACCTCGGTGCGGTGTGGGAAGCTGTCGTACTGCTTCTTGGTCTCCTGGTAGATGGTCTTGCCGTTGGGGTCCTCCACGTAGCAGTCTACGTCATAGTGTCCCCCACTGATCACCTGCGTGGGGAGACACAGGTGGCACCTGCGCAGTGACGTGGCGAGGGCCCCCTGCCCGGCCCCACAGCTGTTTGAGAGGCCAGCGGGCACCATGCCCATGGGATGGGGCCCAGGCCAGGGGAGCCCTGGGGAAGCTGTGTCCCACAGTGCCAGCAGCTCAGGTAGGGTGGCTGAATACAGGGACAGCCCCCAGGGCCAAGGTCAGGGGCTCCCATGGCTGCTGAGGGCACACCCCAGCCCTGGCTCCCAGGTGGACACTGCTGGTCACAGGGCTGGGGCTGGGAACAGCTCCTGGTGCAGCACGAGGGGAACTGGGGTACGCATGGGAGGGGGGAACTGCAGCCCTGCATGAGGCTTTGCAGGGCTCGGGGCAGGGGTATGGGCAGGGGCATAGGCAGGGGCAATAGGCACACACATGGGCAGGGGTGTGGGCAGGAGGGCACGGGCAAGGAGGCACAGGCATTGGCATCGACAAGACAAAGGCAGGGGCATTGGCATGGGGCACAAGGGGGGTGCAGGTAGGGATGTGCACAAAGGTGCTGGCAGGGGCACGGGCAGGGGCTGCAGGCAGGGCACGGTCAGGGCAGTACCTGGTAGTCGAGGGTGAACTTGATGCCGCTCTCCAGCTCCTGGTGGAAGCAGCGCCGGTCGCTGTCGGGCAGCTCCAGCGTCAGTTCCGTCCCGCCGGCCCCCAGAGCGCCCAGGAGCGCGGCCAGGCACAGAGCCCGCACCGCCACACGCACCGCCACACGCACCGCGCCCGGCATCGCGACACGCACCGCCACCGGCCCCGCCACCGCCACCGGCCCCGCGACACGCACCGGCACCGGCCCAGCCACCGCCACCGGGACCCGCCCCCCTGACGTGGCGCTTCCGCTGCGGGCGGGGCGGGGCGGGGGCGGCACCTCCGGCACTGGGGCGGGCACCCACCGGTACGCCGGGAACCCCCCAGGCACCCCCGGCACCCTGGGAACCACCCGGCGTCTCCGTGCCGGGCACTCCGGGAATTCCGCGGGGATCCGGCCGGTGCCGGATCCCCGCACCACGAGTCTGTCCGTCCGACGGCGAGCGCTTTATTAATGCAGCGATCGTGAAAAAGTCCCCACAGGGACACGGCGTCACCCCGGCACCTGCCCCTGCACCACTACACACACGGACTCGTGTAAATAAATGCATTAATGGAATCATGGAATCTGTCGGCAGCCACGGCCCATGGCCGGCCCACGGCGCACGGAGCGTGGGATGAGGCGTGGGGTGAGGAGCGCTCCCTGCGCAGGGCGGGCAGCAGAGCGGAGTCCTGCCTGTGTCGCGGTGCCTGCGACTTTCCCGGCGGATGAACCCCTTGGGTCGGCCCGTGCCATCCTCGGTTACTTGGCATCCCGGCTCCCACGCCGCCGGCAGAGGCTTCCCATACAGCCAGGCTGGGACCTGAATCCTGCCCGGGGATTCAGCGGAGTGGTGGCGAATGAACGCCCTGAACCTCAGGCGCTTCAGAGACATCCTGGTCCAGAACCGCGGTGCCGGGTGAGCTCAGCTGCCGGAGCTCCGAAGCTCTCGGGAATCTCGGAGGTGGAGGATTGTCTCCCTCTCCCGCTCCGACAGGGCACCGACACGGTCCGTTGCTGGGGGGAGTGTTCCCGTTTCTCCAGCCCCCGCAGCACTGAGCCCCTTCCCCTCCTGGAAGGCACTTCATGAACGCTCGGCCCCACGGATCACTGCTGGGGGCTCCGGGGGGAATTCGGTGTCAGGACGAAAAGTGGATTGTGGCTCGTGAGGAATAAGGGAACTGCAGGCAGGATCCTTAGCACGGAGCCTGGCGATCTCGGACGGTCTGGGATTGGCCTCCCAGGTGGTCGTTCCTGATTCAGCCCCTGAGCTCAGGTCTGACCCCCGCGGCCACCAGTGTGTCCCTGGAGCCAGTGACCACTCCATCTGGGACTGTCCCGTTTCTGCAGGGACAGCACGGCTTTGGGAAGAAAACGGTGACACAGCTACTGGGCCACGACCTCCTCAAAATCGGAGAGGTGCCGCATCTGCTCCGCCTGCATGGAGTGTCTGCGGAGGAGCTTCCTGTGGGCTCTCAGGTCGCCCCGCCTGGGCGAGCAGGGTGCGAGGGGCACCAGGGGCTTCAGCCCAGCAGCCAGCGAGGACGGAGATTTGCTGGAGCCGATGTCAGGGATCGGGGGGTTGGGGTTCACGTTCAGCGGGGGCAGATATCCCGGCCTCGTGTGGGAGATGTGGTCGAGCAGCAGGGTCCCGGATCCTCGCCTCTCCAGCAAGCCAGGCGGTCGGCGCCGGGCAGTGCTGGGTGATGTGCTCGCACTGCCAGAGGGAGACTCTCGTGAGCCATCCAGCAAGGCCAGGTGGGACCCACTCAGCTTCCTCCTCTCCGATGGCCCCTTCCCCATCTCGGTGAGGAGGGGGTCTCCGTTGTGCTCGGCGCCCGGCCTCCTCCAGTGCAGAGTGTCCATCCCCGCGGCTGAGCTGGTGCTCTCCGGCTCCTCCTGCACTGTGCTGCTGTGGTGCAGGCGCGGGTGGGCAGCCGGGTTCTTCTCGTGGGTGGCTTTCCATGCCAGCGGCCCCAGAGCCTGCTCGTCCACCGTAGGAAAGAGAGCGGGGTCCCTGCCCTTGCTGCTGCTGCTCCGAATGAGGGGGGTCTTTTTGGAGAGCGAGAGGTCTCCAATGCCCGTGATGACCTCACTGTCAGCACAGATGTGTGTGTCATCACAGTGTGCCGAGGCTGCCAGCACTGAGGGTGCCACCAGACCCCACGGCTCCGACCGCAGCCGCTTCAGCCGTGGCAGATGGGCTTTCCGGGCAGTACCAGCTCTCTGGCCTGGGGAGGGTGGCTCAGTGCCCCCAGTATCTCCAGGGTGTGAAGCGTGTGGGGTGAGAATGCTGCTCTCCTTCTCTTCAGGGGAAGGTGCTGAGATGGAAGTTTTCAGATGGGCATGGGCGGGTGCTGCGCCCACCTCGGGGGGGGCTCTCTCTTTGAACTCCAGCGCAGGGGGAACATTCAGGTACTGCTTGGTAGTCTTAGTGCCAGAGGCTGATATGTCCATGGTGATGATGATCACTTCCTTCCCCTTGGCTCTGCAGGCATTCAGGAGGTGCTGCAGCACGGCCTTGTCATCGGCATTGATGGCGTGGACCAGCGCCGAGGCTCCTGAGTGGTCCTCCAGGCTGGGGTCTGCCCCGCTCTCCAGCAGCAGGGACACCACCTCCCCCCCAGCCCCACGGATGCAGGCGTGCATGAGGGCGGTTTTCCCAGACTTGTCCTGGATGTTGGGGTCAGCTCTGTTGTCCAGCAAGTACTTCACCATCTTGGCCTTGTGGATGCTCTGCTGGTCGACGTGTGTGGTGATGCAGGCCACCATCAGGGCGGTCTCCCCCTTCTCGTTGCTCTCGTTGATGTAAGCCCCCCCTTCCAGCAGCAGCCGGGTCAGCCGGAGCCGGCCGAGCCACACAGCCTTCAGGAGGGAGTTGCTCCCCAGCTCTAGCTGCGTCACCTCATCCATGGCACTGGCTGCTGCTCAGTGCTGGCTGATGGCAGCAGTGCCTGGTGGCTGCAGGAGGAACCGTGGAGAGGTGAGCCCTGCTCCTCCATCCCCGCCTTCCCGGGATGCCATGCTCCGGGCAATGCTCTGCACCCCACCGCCCCGCTAGCCACATCCACCCACCTCCTGCAGACAGCTGCCCAGATGCACTGGTTTCCCGAAGTGATCAGGGAGTTCTTGATGGTCTCCACTGGCCTGCTAGGTCTGGGGGGCCACAGCATGAAGCCCACTGGAGACAGCGTGAGCATCCCACATGGCTTCTCGGGCTGGAACTGGGGTCTCTGCTTCCCCTCCGCTGGAGGGAAGGAGAAGCAGCCACAGTCATGCTTTCTGCTGTGTTTGTACTGCACCCTGCTTCTACTGCCCCCACTGCCCCCTGCTCCTGCTGCCCCCGCCCCCTGCTCTCAATGGCCCCCACACCTGCCGCCCCCGACTCCTCGCTCCTGCTGCTCCCCATTCCCTGCTCCTTCTTCCCTCTGCTCCCTGTCCCAGTCCTCAGGCCGTTCCTGGAGCCCTGGGCAGCCGATGCCCCCAGAATCCCCCCGGGGTGGGCACAAGCCGCCCAGCCCTTCCCCACGCCCTCGTGCCCTCTGTGGGTGTCCTGCAGCCCCTGGACCTGCGGTCAGTGCTCGCACCGGGGCAGCGCCAGCGGTGCAGCTCCCTGTCCGAGAGCTCCCCACGGCCCCTTCTCATGGAGACCCCTCGACCCGGGGAGACCCGGGCGTCGGTTCTTCCCCACCCCCGCCAGGCCGGTGCCTCCCGGCGCCCCTCCGCCCCGGGGCCATCCCGGTCCCGCTCCCGCCACCGCCCCGGCTGCGGTGGTGATGGTGGGAGCGCCCCCCGCCCCCGGCCCGCTACCTGCTGCCCGGTGCCGGTGCCGCTGCCCTGTGCCCTGTGCCGGGGCTGCTGCCGGTGTCGACGCCCGGTGTCGGTGTGGCTGCCCTGTGCCCCGTGCCGGGGCTGGTGTCGGTGCTCGGTGCCGGTGCCCGGCTGTCGGTGCCGGTGTCCGGATGCCGGTGCCCGGTGCCGCTGCCCGGCGCTGCGCGAGGAGGAGGAGGGCGCGGGGGGGGCGGCGCGTCCGCCCGGGGGTGGGTGCGAGAAGCGTCGGGGCGGGGGTGTCCGCGTTGCGGGGGGCTGGAGGGGTCTGTGTCCCTGCCCCCGGGTGCGGGGGAGCGTGTTCGCGTGCGGGGGGCCGTGAGCGCGGGGGTGCGTGGGTGTCCGTGTGCGGGAGCGTGAGGGGGGGGTGTCCGCACCCACCCGTGCGGGGGTGTCTGTGTGCCGGGGTGGGATGTGAGTGTACCTGCCCTCGGGGGTCTCCAGATGGAGATAGTGGGACCCTGCCGCGGGCAAACTGGTCTGAGCCCGCAGCCGGCCCCGCTTGGAGCCGGGGGAGATTAGGAGCGCCCGGAGCCCCCTCTGGCATTAGTAACCCTGTGGTCTGAGCGCACATCTGGGGAACCCCGAGCACACATCTGGGGCACCTGAGAGCACGCCTGGGGCACTGGAGTGCTCTGTGCCGTGCAGGGGAAGCCGGGGTGCCTGCATCTGCTCCCCGGGCAGAGCTCCCTGAGTGCCAGTGCGATGTACCAGGACTAGCACCAGTCTCCTGTCCCTCCGGACCTCCTTTGTCTCCAGATCTCCTTTGTCCCCAGATCTCTCATCCGTGCAGGAACCTGCTTCCCAGCAGCCTCCTCCGCTTTCCTCGGTGGCTCTTTTGGAGCAGTCCCAGCAGGAAGAGGGAACTGGGAGGAAGGGGGAAATGGTCACAGATGCCCCGACCCACTACCATAGCCCCCATGGCTCTGTACTTCCACAGGCCATTGCAGCTGTGAGGGTGTTTGTCATTGCACCCTCTGGGTCATGTTAACATTAGGGGGAAATTCTCTTGTGATTAATAAAATATGATCTAGTATTTCAGTGTTCTTCAGTCAGAGATGAGGATGACAATGAGAATCAGAGCCAGCAGAGATATTAAGTCACTCTTATCACATTAGGGAGCATTTGGAAAACCTTATGGCAGCTTTGTCCTGACTCTGTTAATGCAGAGTTAATGCAGTACCTGCCTAAACTGGCCATAAAAGCCCCAAAAATGTGTCTATCTGTCCATTTTCTGTGCATGAGCACACCAAGTTACTTGTAGAAAATAAACACCTTAACTTCTTAAAACACAATAATATAAAGGCCTTAATAAAACAAACACCTTAAAAAAACCTCCTGAAACCCACACATTTAGAAGACAAGCTGTGGTGGCAGGGAGAGCACAGGCTGCCCGGGATTGGGGTTGCTACTCCAGCACCAGAGGAAGCCACTGCAGCCCCTGAGTCGAGGAGGGTCTGCCCCACTCCCAAGGCACCTCAGGGTGGGTCAGGGGTGGCCCAGGAGGACCAGTAGGAGGGAGGGGGTGGTGGTGGAAGATGGAAAGTTCTGGGGCCTCAGCAATTGCAAGTAGGAGATTGTTGGAAGGAAGTGTTGGGGAGCTGACACCCCTCCACAAACACTCCTCCTCCTCTGCCCCCCTCGCTGCTCCCGTGAGTTGTCACCCCGTGCCAGGCTGGCTGTCCTGGCTGGAGAGCAGGAATGACCTGTTCTTGCAGATGTTCAAATATGAGAATTCCTTTTCCTGCTCCACCAGCCTAGAGTCACCAGCTTTAAGGTGTCTGTGGGGAGGGAGATGCCCCGGCAGGGAGGGCCGAGCATGGTGATACCAGCTCCATTATGCCAGTCATCCCGGGCACCTGGGACCTCCATGGAGGGGAGCAGGAACAGCCCCTGTCTGCTGCCAGGGGGCCTCAGATCTGCCCCTGCCCTGTCCTGGCTTTGCAGAGCCAATGTGTCCACCTATCTTCATCCTCCTTGTCCTCCTTGCCAGTATCCCTGCCATCCCCGAGGATGCCATGGCAACGGGGCCGCAGGGATGGCTGCTGGAGAAGCTGCAGCTCCATGCAGGGCTCTGAGCCCGGGGTTTGATCTCAGCAGTGCCTGCACAGCCTCAGGGGCAGTGAGATGGGATCTGCACATGGTCAGTTTGGGACAAGACTGGGATGAGGTGGCTCTGAGATCCCCGAGTGTCACCCCGGGGTGCTCTGCCCGCACAGAACAGCCCTGTCAGGATGTGGAGGGCTGGGCAGTGACTGGAGGTGCTGCTGGTGATACCAGTATCCTGTGGCATGGGTGGTACTGGTACCCAGAATCCTCACCTGGGTAGGGGGCTCCTTCCCCCTGTCAGGGCAGAGAGAGGCAGAGGGGACACAACTGTGACACTGATCAGAGATGCCAAGTGCTTTGTGGGGCCACCTCAGCACTATCCCACCTGGATAAGCCAGGCAGTTCCCATCCCTTCATCAGCCTGCTGAGGTTATGATTAGAGTCTGGCCCAGCCCAGAGGAGGGGGAGCTGCTTTCTGGGACTATAACGGGGCTCTCTGGTCTGTGGGGTGAATGCCCCCAGGGCATTCAAGGGGGCTGCAGTGATGCCTCGGGGGGCTGAGGCCGTGGGAGCAGGGACAGGATGGCAAGGGGCTGTTGGCTCTCCGTGCTCTACAGCCCCAGAGGAGCTGCAGCCCCCAGCTGGGCAGAGCCGGATCTGTCTCTCAGGGAAGGGGTTTGTCCCAAAGCGCTGTGTCCGGGCACCTTTGGACCCCCAGCTCAGGCACAGGTGGGATGCCAGCGCAGCCTCGGCAAGGGCTGAGCAGGCACCGTCTCCCCAGGGACACCCAGCGCTGGCGAGTTCTATTTTGGGCTCTTTGCCGAGGGCTGTGTGAGCTATTCCTGCCAGCTCATCCCCACACGGCCGCTTCGCCGTTTATAGCCGTGCTCCCTGAGCAGAGAACAGGGGTAGGGGAGCTCAGCATCCCGAGGGGGACCACCGGCTCTGCTGCCAACGCCCCTGCTGCCTGGGGCACAGCCCAGGTTCCCTGACCTGTGGGGCACAGTGGGGCTGCCCTGGGCATGGGGGGTCCCAACCCAGGCCATGCCCCTCCATGTGGTTTCATGGACAAAAGTGTCCAACCGTGCCCACAGCACCTCACTTTCCCCTCAGACCCGAGTAGGGCTGGAGCCTGGGGCAAGTTTGCCCCTGCTTTGATTGGGACCCTGATTTCTCCTGCTGGAGTACCAGCTTCCCACAGTGTGCTGGAGGTTAATCAGCTAAAATCTGTGATGTTAGTGACATCCCTGCCACTGTCACCTCCTGTGGCCATACAGTGCTGTTGTTTTTGTCCCCTCTGGTCCCTGGCTTTGGCCAGAGGTTTGAGCTGGTCATGGTGGGACATGGCCCAACACAGCAGCACCTTGGCCAGGCTGGTGGAGCAGCAGCTCATCCCAACCTGGCGCACCGGGAGCGAGGGATGAACAGGTGGCTGTGTGACCCTACGTCCCGTGGCATCGCCATGGGCACGGGGAGCTGGCACAGCTCTCCGGGACTGAAGGGGATGTCCAGAGGGACCTGAAGTGGATGATGCAGGGGGTGATGATGGAGTGGGTGATGCAGCAGATGATGCAGTGGGTAATACAATGGGTGATGCAGCAGGTGGTGCAGTGGGTGGTGGTGATGATGCAGTGAGTGATGCAGTGGGTGATGCAGTGGGTGATGAGGCAGCAGATGATGCAGCGGGTGATGCAGTGCTTCCGGAAGAGGCTGCATCGCCCGAAAGCAGCTGCATCACCCAAAGCAGCTGCATCATCACAGCGAGTGGCTCTGATGTCTCTATAGCAACCATGGGGTAAAAATAGTGCAGCAGCTTTAGGGAGCCATCAGGGCCCGGCAGGGATTGCTGCTGGGATGGGTGCGTGGGGAGCAGGGGCTCAGAGGGGAGCAGGGGCTCAGAGGGGAGCAGGGCTGGCTGTGCTGCCAGGAGCTGCTGCTCTGCCAGCGATGCTCCAGGGCCTCCGGCAGCTGAGGGGAGGAGGGAATGGGGCATGAGGCTCAGGGTGTGGGGCTCAGAACGTGGGGTTCAGGAGGTGAGCACAGCAGTGCAGAGCCTCCATCTGCTTCTGAACCTCCCCTCTGCCTGTCCTCTCTCTCTGTCCTGGCTCTGGGCTGAGGGGATGGTGATGGGCATTTGCACACCAGGGTTTGTAGGTGCCCTGTGCCCTGATTACGCCTGCATCCTCACTGCCGTGGTGGTGAACTTGGATCCAAGGCTGGATCCGTGTCAGATTGGCAGCTCTGCAGTGGCTACGATAGACCTCGCAGGTGGCTGTGCCTGCTGTCCCTTCCCTGAGCTGAGGAATTCAGTGCCTGTCTCCTTCTGATCCACGTCTGAGGCGTGAACAAAGTTTCAACCTTTTCTCTAGGTAGGAGGGTTTGGAGCTGGGTGGGATTGGGGTCTCTCCAGCCTTTGCTCCACAGTGTGAGGTGTCAGTTTGACTTGGACTCTAATAAGTTGTGGAAAGGTCTGAAAACAGGAATGTACTGCTCTGTGAGCCAGAGCTGCTCCCCTTTGAGACACCAGCAGCATTTCCACAATTAGTGCAGTGTGCTGGGCCTTGGAGAATGGCAGCTTCCATCCCTTGGACCCTGAGCACCGGTCTCCAGGGAGCTGGACTGTGGGACTGGGCAGGATGCAGGTGATGGGCTCTGGGGATGGTGTGGGGCCCAAAATCATCCTCTTTCACTAGGAGCAGGGTTGGGAGCTGTCCTGGTGTACTGAGGAGTGGGGGGTATCTCACCTCCTCCTGCTCTCGCTCTCAGCTTCCCATACCACTGTGTCCATCACCAGAGCCCTGGGTACCCCACTCCTCTCTCCTTCCCTCTCCCAGTCCTGCAGACACTGTTGTCTTGACAAGGCCTCTCTCTCCTTGCACTTCTCCATGCTTTTCCCTTGGTAATCTGAACATTCTTGCACCTTCAAGGTGGGTTTTTCACCTGGATGTGCTCCAGAGGGGAAGTGGGTAACCCCTTGGATCGAAAGACAGGAAACAGCCTTGATGCCAGGCTGGAAATCACCAGATCCTGGCAGGAGGGAATATCTGCAGAATGTCTGCGGGTCGCACTGGAAGATGAGGCTGGTTGTGCTACAGTGGGTGAATCATTGAATCTCAAAATGGTTTGGGTTAAAGCTCATCTTGTTCCATCCCCCTGCCTGGGGCAGGGACACCTTCCACTAGACCATGTTGCTCCAAACTCTGTCCAACTTGGCCTTGAACACTTCCAGGGAAGGACCAGCCACGTTCCTGGGCAGGTATAGGGGGAGTGGAGTGACAATACAATTCGTGTCATTAATTGCCAATTAAGACGAAAGCAAGTGGTCTGGGGCAGATAAAAAAGATGCTTGGCCTCCCTGGGTGCTGTGTTTATTGCTTGTGGCAATGGACAATAAACTCCTTGGGGTTTTGTGAGTCTTTCTGGGGATTTTCTGGTTTCTGGGTGGGTGATTCCCTGCTCTGAGCTCCTGGAAGCAATGCTGCAGCTCGGATCCTGGCAGACCACAGTCACTGAGGTCTGACGTGTGCCTTGCCATGGGAAGGGGTTGCAGGCCACAGTGCCCATCCAGTGCTTTTCTGTATTTCGCTTAATGTTATTAAACTAAGTTTTATAAATATTCATGACAAGGAAATCAATGTAAAAATATTCCATTCTCTCATTTTGCTTATTTAATTTTAGAAACTTGTTTTCTCTCAAGAAGCTGTTATGATGCTCTTTGGGTTGTGTTTCACTTCTAACCCTGATGGATCCCCACAGGGAACAGTGACAGGGAAACATCAGAGCCTGGGCCCCAGGACTGGCAGAGCCTCAGGGCTCTGAATTGAATTGAAAGCCCAGGATCCGGGTAGCTGGATTCTGACTTTGTCAAAGCTGAGGGATGAAATGTCTTCAGCCTGGAGAAGAGAAGGCTTTGGGGAGACAGACCTTAGAGCCCCTTCCAGTCCCTAAAGGGGATCCAGGAGAGCTGGAGAGGGGCTTGGGACAGCACCTGGAGTGACAAGACACAGGGAATGGCTTCTCACTGCCAGAGGGCAGGGTTAGATGGGATATTGGGAACCAATTCTTCCCAGTGCTGAGGCACTGGCACAGGTTGCCCAGAGAAGCTGTGACTGCCCCTGAATCCCTGGAAGTGTCCAAGGCCAGGTCAGATGGGGCTTGGAGCAACCTGGGCTAGTGGGAGGTGTCCCTGCCCGTGGCAGGGGGTTGGAATGAAATGAGCTTTAAGGTCCCTGTGGTTCTGTGTGCTGAACACACATCACACCCTCTGCCACCGCTGTGACACTTCGCACCCGCCGCTGTGCCACGGCTGCTGGCAGGTGAGGAAAGGTGCTGAGCGGGGGCAGGAGATCTGAGTTTGCACTCCTGTGTGTCGGAAGAGAACTGATCCGTATTTAACGACAGAGCAGAACAATACCCTGCAATTACCTCGTGCTGTGCCTGCGGGGGCGGGCGTTCCCCGGCAGCACCGGGGGTGAGCGATGTCGCGCTGTGCCCCGGGGCTGGGGGTTGACCCTCCCCATCCTTGGGGCTGACAGGCCACTCCCACCCCAGTGCAGCCCCCCTGGGACCCTTGCCTGCCGTGTGCCCTGACAGGGGCTTGGCTGCTGCCCTCTGTGTGTTTCGTGCCTGTGGGGTCCCCCTGAGTCCCTCATCCCTGCAGCGGTGCCGGTGCTGGCACAACCATTGCTGTCTCTCTCCTTCAAGGAGCTTTCCAGGGGGGTCACTGGCCTCTTGGTGATCAAAGGGATATGTTGTGTCCTGTGGGTGGGCAAAGGACCCCACAGCGAACCCCTGTGAGGCTCTGCCTCTCCCCAGAGCTCCCAGCTCCATGTGCTCCATGTGGGATGGAGCAGGGAGCGAACACCTGAATCCACAGGCACAGACATGCTGCCTCAGCAGTGCCGGGCTTTTTCCAGTCGTGTCTCCCCCTGCTCCCACAATGTATGTGGACGTGCTTCCATGATAGTCCAGGCAATTGTCCCAGTTCCCCATCCCGTCTCCCTCCTGGGAGACAGCAAGTTGTACCAGTAGGCTTTGCTGGGAACGGGTTGTGGGGGGATGAGGGCATCGTTGCCAGATTGGTTGTGTTGGGAAAAGACATTTGGCCACTTTAGTCCCTGCCCTTGCAGCCAGTTACCTCTGTTACTGAGGCGCAGGTGGGCAACGAGGGTGCAGCTCATGTTGCCCACAGCAGGCTCAGTGCTGTCAGTCTGGCAGCGCTAGGGCTGTGCCTTAAAAGGAGGGGGCTTTGCTTTCCCACTGGGAATGCTGTAGGTGGGAGAGGTGCTCTCCTGTGGGGGCTCTGCTAGACCTGGGGTTACCTATTGCAGAACAAGCAGCGGCTGTGGCGGGGCCGCAGGGACAGGGACGTGAGGGAGGGTGGAATGTGCTGGAGCCGTGGCACTCGCGTGTCCCCGCAGCCGTCTCTTGTCGTGTGCCAGGCCCCGGGAGCTTGGCCCCGGTGCCCCAAGGGCTACGGCAACTTTAATATCTCTGCTGAGTGAAATTTCCTGGTGTGGCTTTCATGTCCGACGGGACACTTATGAAATATCCGGATTCTGTTTTTTTCCAAAGAAGAGGAATTTCCTCTTCATGGCTTTAATATCAGGGCTACGTGCTCGGGGCGGGAAGAGGTTGCGCAGCAGCACCGGTGCTGGCTCAGCCATGGCCCCCCCTCGGCCCCGACACCCCCGGCCGCGCCGTCCTGGCCCGGCTCCCCACGGCTGGGGCTCGGCTGGGGCCGGCGCGGGGAATTTGGCTGCCTCAGGAGTTTTCCGGTGGTGCTAAGCCGCCTTTTCATGGCTGATCACCCCACCTGCCACGGGGGAAAGCCAAATGCGCACTGACAATCCGCCGGCGGCTGTTTGCAGAGGGATCAGATGAGGTCCCGGCCCCCTGCTGAACCCCTCATGCAGAAGCGGCTGTGAGAACGCAGGCGCTTGCTTTTGGGGCTCCTGGAGGCTCCAGGTGCTCACCCCACACATTTTGGGGTTCCCAGTTGTTCCAGCCACTCATCCCAGCTGATCTGGGGCTCCTGGCACATCCAGGTGCCCCCCAGGGAAGACACCCTGGTGCTGCTGGCAGCTGAGCCAGGCCAAGGGATGGCATAAGCATCCCAGTTTGGTCCCTGGACCAGCTAATGACAGGATGCTAAGGAGGACCCTCCTCTTCCCTCGCTTCATTTTGTGGGTCCCCAACCACCTCCCCACCTCCCTGGGAACGGGAGCAGCCAGAGGGGTTGGGAGGCCTCTGTGTAGAGCAGTGTTCTGCCTCCCTGGCTCCTGAGGAATAGGTGGGCTGGGGGGCCATCCTGGGATCCCCAAACGCTCTCAACCCACTGATGCTAGCCTGCTGGATTGTCTGCCCAGAGCTGTGGTATTGGGGGGTCCACCCTGCCCCCCTTGGCCTGGGTCTGGAGTCAGTGTGGTGGGTGAAAAGCCATTGGTGAAGGGTCCCTATCTAAGGGGTCCCGGACAGAGCCTGTCCCAAATGCTGACACATCCTTCTCTGCTCCAAGGGGATGCTCAGGTTTCATGGGGAGGGCTGCCTGTGGCAGAGCCCCAGGCCCTCAGCTGTGGTGGGGGCTGCTTGTTGGGCTACCTGTGGACGGGGGGAGCATCCAGGGCACAGTGCAGCTCTCCCCAAACAGCTGCAGCAGGAGCAGGCAGCCGTGCCCTGCACAAGGCAGTGCAGTCACCAGATGAGCCCTGGGGGGACAAGACCCCCACACTGGGGCTGTGCTTCCCACTCAGCGTCTGGGGACAGACCAGGGTGTCAGGATGGGGCCCAGGCTTGGGAGTGGGAGGCTCTGGGATTGGGTGTGTGTCCCCTCCCCAGGCCAGCCTGTGCATGCAGTGCCTGATGTGAAGCTGCTCCTCCACCTCGGTCCCTGCCCTGTCACCTGCGCCTGGAAATGGAGGTGATTTGGGGCACCCAGCCCTGGGAGGCTCTGGGATCCCCCTCTAGTCTCTGTCAAGCTGGGGGGCATGCAGGGGGCTGTGGGCAGGGAACCTCTGGGTCCCCATGGGGATGGCAATGTGTTGGGCAGCCCTGTGGGGCTGCAGTGGTCGGTGGCTGTGGAGGGTCGTGGGGGGACAGGGCAGCCCTGGGGCACGGACCGTGTGGCCAACAGGTTTTGACCAGGCCATGCTGCGTTTCCCATGGAAAAAAAAACCTCCTCCCAGTGCTGGTGCTGGCTCTTTCCATCCAGCCCCACATCCATGGGCAAGCACCCCGGAACTCCAGTCTGCTGGCATAGGCCCTGCAAAATGCTTTTGTGGAGACAGGGAAAATCTGACTGATGGGAATAGCTGGAAAACTGGGAAGAAGAGGTTGGACATGTGATGGGATTCCCGGGAGTTTTAGAGCAGTGGTTTGTGATGCAGGAGCAGCCCCTGCGGGAACCCTGGTGTCCCTGGGCTCAGCAGGACATGGGCAGGGTGGGAGTGGGGGGCTCTGCCGAGTGGACACTCCCTTACCTGGGGTTCGCTGTCCTAAATCCCTTGTCCCTTCGGTGTGTTAGTCATTCCCTTCATCTGGTGCGGCTGGAGACAGCTGGCGAGCGCTCACCTTGAAAATCAAGGAAACATTGGGAATAAATCACATTTGATGGGAACAATTCCAGGCACAGGAAAGCACAGCAGTTTTACACTCATTTCTTACTTTATAATTACTCTTTACACCGATTCCAAAGAATTCCAAGCTAAGTCCGCTGAAACACAAGCAAACAAAAATGTATTAAATAGCATCTCAAGACCTTTTCCAAAAAGATGCATGTTCCTGCTGGAGACCTGCTGCAGATGCTGAAAGGGAAAATCCCGGAATGACGGGACCCACCCGCTCTTAATGAAAAAAGATGTTTCTTTATCCCTCGCATTTGCTTTGCGGTCAGTTTATCCAGAGCCAACATCTGGAGCCGCACAGGCACGGATGCCTGCTGCAGCTGGAGCTGGGGTAGCCCAGGGGCCATCAGGGGCCGGTGTTGGAACGGTTGCTCGGTCGCTCGGTCGCTCGTGTCACTCGCATACCCTTATCAGTTCTCCGTCCAACAGTTACAGTGAAGAAGCTGGGCTGGAAAAGTGATAAGGACACGAGAGTGGCCTCGGGAGATGTTCACCTCTGGAACTGTGGGATATAAACTGTAGGAAGCCAGCCAGAGCGGTAACAGGGAATAGTTTGGGGTATCACCAGGTGTCTCTTCTCCCGGTCGGTGCTGTCTGTGGCGCGTGGGACGGCGGAGGGAGGCATCGCGGGGACCTCGGGGTGCCGCAGCCCAGCCTGCCCGTGCTGCCCGCAGTGAGTGCCCCGCGCCCCTGGGCTCCCTCTGCTCCAGCCCCCCGGACACTCCCCATTCACAACTTTCATAACTCAGTCCCCTCCCTGCGGGGAGGGACCGTCCCCCTGGGCCGCGCGCCCGCGGGGCTGAGCCGGCACCCGGCCGACGGGGCGCGGGTGGGACCTGCCCGCCGCCGGATTAAGCTGTATAAATCGCGGGGGTGCAGCCGGGCGGATTCGTCTGACGCTGCAGAAAGGCACCCACAGCCACCACCATTCCCAGCCTGCCACTGCCGCAGTGCCGGGGGACTGGGGCTGGGGGTGCTCCGCTGCTGAAAGGAAGGAAAAACCCCATGGTGGGTGGCCAAGGAGGGGCCTGGTACCCTTGTGCCTGCTCCAGCTGCTTTTGGGTCCCCGTGCCAGTGGTGACATCCCATCCTGCGCCCCAAGTCACCTCCCCCTGTTTCACCATGTCCCTGCGCTGTCCTCTGCTTTTCTCCTCAGTGATTCCTCCCATCACATGCTTGAGGAGGGTGGCTGAGCCTGGTCTGTCCCGGTCAGCCATGGGCATTCCTTGCTGCCCACTGGAGACAAGAATGGCTGGGGGGCCATGGTTGGCCCCGTCCACCAGCACCTCCACCCCGGAGTGCCCCAACCCTGCTGTTTTCAGCTCCAGTGCAGCCAAGGCTGGAGCCGAGGAATCCGGATCTCCACTCCCTTCTCGGGCGTGTGTGAGCTTGTCACGACATCGGGGCTGCTCCGTGAGGCCTTAGTGAGCACCAGGCGCGTGAGGGGATGCTTGGGTTGGGCCAGAGATTCTCCTGGTGTGAGTCAGCGGCAGACAAACCCCGAGACCACTCCAGGGTGATGCCGGGAGGGTTCTCCTGGCTCAATTGCTCCATGGCCACGGTCCTGCTCTCCTTCGGTCATGGACATACACGAGGTTTAGTGGCGGTGGTGAGGAAGGTCTGCAGGGAAGGCTGGAGGTGATAAAGCAGCCATTGATGCTGATGCCATGTGTCCTCACTGATGCCCTGTGTCAATACGGATGCCCTGTGTTGACACTGCTGCTCTGTGTCCTCCCTTTGGGCCACTGTCCTCCTCCAACCTCTCCTTCCCTCTTACCCACTGCTTCCCAGAGGCTTTACCACGCTTTCCCAAGCATGGAATGAACACAAGGTGACTTTTCAGGTGGAAATAGCCTTTTTTTTTCCAAACTAAAACATCTCTGTAGTTCCTGTTGTAGGACAGTGAGCTGCGGGAGCTTCTGCATGTGCGGGACACCAAGGCCTGTGTTCCCTGTGGCTGTGGGATCCAAGTGGCTGTGGCTGCAGTTCCTTCTGGTTTTGGTCCAGGTTTATTTGCTGCCCAAAGGACAAGAGATTGCGATGGGGTCGGCACACTTGGCATGTGGCACACGAGGCAGCTGCAGCCCCTTGCTGCCCCTTGGTCTCTTGGCAGTTTTTGGGGGGCCTATCTGGGGCTGTCACTTTGGGGAGCAGCTGCTGTCCCGTGGCAGGGTACGACAAACCAGGGCAATGCCAAAGGGCTGTAAGAGCATCCCACCATCACAAGGGGTCTGTGTGCAGCGACTCCCTGAGTTGCCCCTGCCCAAGGTCCCCTTGTTCAAGCCAGGGCGTGGCCACAGCCTTTCTCCTCCTGGCAGTGACGGGTCTCAGGTGGCTTTGGAAGAGCCTTGTGTTCCAGAGAGGAGCCCCAGCACCGCTGGCGGCTCTCAGGGTGCTCCCTCCTGCCCCAGTATCCCTGAGTTCTGCCCGGTGCCACCTCCCCTGCCCGGTGGGAACCGCAGCAGTCAGACAGGGCCCGCAGGGCTGGCTGCGACCAGAGCCAAGGCTTTGATCTCCCTGAGAGGCCACTGGACAAGCACAAAAAGACGGCGCAGCCCCGGGTCCCGTGTTGGTTTTGGTGATTATGTAGCTGAGCAGCTCCCAGGATGTGAATATTCAGTTCAGAGTAAACAAGGTTCGCTCCCAAAATGGGCTGCTTGGCGGAGGGTGCTGGCTCCCGTGATGGCAAAGGGGCTGCTGTCCCCAAAGGAGGGCAGAAACAGGGCTGAGGGGCTGAGCAGGTGGGGCTGCCATCGGGTCACAGATCTGTAGGGCTGGGATTGTCCCATCAGGTTCTGGTTCTGCAGGTCTGGGGTGTCCCATCAGGTCCCAGCAAGCACCTATCACTGCTGCTCCCATCAGCAGGTTTATTTGTGCTGCCTGCCCCCCCACATACCTCTGTTATTAAAGTGTGAGTGTTCTTCCGCTGCCCCTGGAGAGCAGAGGGGTGGGAAGGCTGGGAGTGGGAGTGGGGTGGGGTCGGGGAAATCCCCCGGGGTTGGGAGGAAATTGCAAATACCTCCGAACACATCCCTCTCCCAGCGCTCCCTTCTCGGAGCAGCCAGATGGTTTCCCCTGGGGTGTGTGGGGGCCCGGCACGTCCCACCGGCTCCAGAGGTGGTGGCTGCCTCATGCACCGTGGGCACCTCGGGGCGACGTGCTAGGACCGGCAGCAGGCTGAGCTTCTCGAGGCTCCAGTTCTCGATTGGTTGGAAGGGACCTCACATAACATCTCGTTCCAGCCCCAGCCACCTTCCACTATCCCAGGTTGCTCCAAGCCCCGTCCAACCTGGCCTTGAACGCTTCCAGGAAAGGGGCAGCCACAGCTTCTCCCTTGACGAGGTGCTGGGGGCCGGTGGCTGCGCTGCGGGTGCCCGCGGTGGCGGTGGGGCTGCACTGCTCCCCGCAGCCGCTGGATGTCACCTGCAATATGGACTGTGCGCAGCCGGTGCCGCACAGCCCTGACACCGCACGGGTCAGTCACCGCAGAGACCCGGCACC
>NW_020897736.1:14834733-14977390 GCF_003984885.1 Neopelma chrysocephalum | reverse complement strand
GCACAGCCCTGACCCCGCACAGCTCCGGTACAGCACAGCCCTGACCCCGCACAGCGCTGACCCCGCACAGGTCAGTCACGGCGCAGCTCTGACCCCGCACAGCTCTGACCCCGCACAGCTCCGGTACGGTACAGCTGGGGTCTCTCCTGCGGGGGCTCTTTTCAGGGTACAAACACCGCCTGCCCAGGGCTGACCCCGCGGGGCTGGCAAATCCCCTCCTGCCCCCGGGGCTGCCGGAGCCTCTGACTGCACACTGAGACCCGCAGCAGTGCCCACCAACGCCGGCCCAGGCCCCCCCCCGAGCTGCTCTGGGTGCTGGAGCTGAGCCCCCGCCTCGCCCGTGCCCTCCGGCAACACCGCGAGCTGCGGTGACCGCTGTGCAGGGGAAAAAAGAAAGAAAAGGGAAAATCCGCCACGTGACAGCTCAGGGGCTGCCCAGCCCTTCCCTGTCCCCGCTGCTCCTCCCCATTGCTCTTGACACCTCCACATTCACCTTCCCGGCTACTCCTGGCTTGGAATTCCCTCTCTGCTCCCATCGACGTGTTTCCATTTGATTTCCCATTTGGGGTTTCCCATTTGGAATTTACCATTTGGGATTCCCACACCCTCTGCCGGCCCCGGGGCAGGTGGTTGTGGTCCCGAGGGCTCTGCCCCAGTGGCTCAGGGGGCTGTTTGCACGAGGGGTGGGTGAGAACCACGACATCACTGACTCTGCAACGACACGGGCTGGGAATACAACAAAACACTTTCATCTGGCATTTTTTTCCCTTAGAGAGCAAATTATTCCTTATTAAGTTTAATTTTCCCATCCACATTGTTCTGCTGTGATGGGATGTAGCCTTTTAATACTCGGGGTTAGGAATTGTGAGAGAATTGCAGAATCCTGGAATGGTTTGAGTTGGAAGGGACCTTAAAGCTCATCTCATTCCACCTCTTGCCATGGGCAGGGACACCTTCCACTAGACCACGTTGCTCCAAGCCCCATCTGACCTGGCCTTAGACACTTGCAGGGATGGGGCAGCCACAGGTTCTCTGGGCAACCTGTGCCAGGGTCTCCCCACCCTCACTGGGAAGAATTTCTTCTCAGGATCTAACCCAAGCCTGTCCATACCCAGTTGGGTCTGAGCCTGGTGTCACCCCAATCTGGTGCCCACCAGCCTGAGGGGGCAGAGCTAATGCACCCCCCGATGCACACACCATCACTGCTCCTTGCTTTTTCCAAGCTCAACTGAAATAAGCAGGAGAAAAGGTGTGCTCCTCCCGGATTTTCAGCATCACCAGGGAAAACGCTGGGTCAGCACAGGTGGGGATTCCCTGTGGCCAGTGTGAGGCTGTGGTTTGGGACGCTGGGTGCCCGCAGTGCTGTGAAGGGCAGCACAGAGGCAGCACCAGGAACCTGCCCTGGGGGCACAGGGAGCCACTCGCCAGGCTCTTGGCAGCAGATGCCGTGTGAGGGAAGGAGGTGAAGCCAGCACCCAGTTCCTTGGGACCATGTGTGTGCGAGAGAGAAAAGTGGTGCTGGGCTGGTGCTGAGCTGTGCGGTGAGACGCAGGTGGAGCCAGAGCCAAGAGCTGCAGCAGAAAGTGCCGGGATATGGGAAAACATGTTTTTTCCATAACCTCCTACTCAGCTGTTCCAGGAGGAGGGATAGGAGCTGCAGTGTGCCCAGCGCTCAGCCTGCCCCAGGGGAGATGCTCCTCTCCTGTGTCAGCCTGAGCATGGTGGCTGCAGAAGGATTGGTTCTGGGAACATCCAGGGAAAAAGAAATGAGAAGCTTCGTGCTTAGAGCCCTGTCCCCACACTCGGAGTCTTGTGTACGTGCTCAGAGCCCCATTCCTGCATTCAGGGCCCTGTCCCTGCACTTGGAGCCCCCTTCCAGCACAGCCCCGTGGTGTTTGCCATGGGCAGGCAGCACCGTCACCATCCCAGCCTCCTCCCTGACGTGAGCGCCAGGGCATCCTCTGCATTTCTGGGGTTTCCAGAAGAATGAAATTTGCAGAGAAGATCAAAGGTCAATGAGCAGGAGAGCAGAGTATTTGTGGAAGGCCCGGGAGCGGCGATTGCTCACAGCCCGGTGCACATGGCCAGTGCTGGCCGGGCACAGCTGGGCAGCGGGAGGGCACTGGCCGTGGGCCTGCCCCACAGCAGGGGTGGCAACCTGACCTGAGTGGTGACAGTGCATGTCGGGGCAGCTCTGGGGTCACAGAGGGGTCACCCCTGGCCTCAGGTGGGCATTCGGAAAGCGAGGCGTGACCTGCTGGAGTGAGTCCAGCAAGGCCATGGAGGTGCTCCAAGGTCTGGAGCCCCTCTGCTCTGGAGACAGGCTGGGAGAGCTGGGAATGTTCACCTGGAGAAGAGAAAGAATTCTTCCATGTGAGGATGGTGAGGCCCTGGCACAGGTTGCCCAGAGAAGCTGTGGTTGCCCCACCCCTGCAAGTGTCCAAGGCCAGGTTGGAGGGGACGTGAAGCAACCTGGTCTAGTGGAATCTGTCCCTGCCCATGGCAGGGAGTGGAATGAGATGAGCTTTAAGGTCCCAAACCTTTCTGGGATTCTGGTATATAATCAGCTGTTTTCATCTCTCCTGAGAGCTCCTCGTGTCTCTGGCAGAGCCAATGTGCAGTCGCACTGCAGGGCTCTCGAGCGGAGCTGAGTGAGCGCTCCCTGCACTTTCCTGATAAGAAACTGCTTTAAAGTGGGGTGTAATATTCTGTAGAGTAAAAAAAAAATCTCAGCAGTGGTCCCAAATCATGAGAACCCGGTGCAATCAGACAGTCCCTCTGTAACTCCTCATGTCAGATGATGCTCCTTGGCTCATGTGTCACTTTGATTCCATTTCCCAGTCAAAGCCCCCTCGTCCCCCTGCCCAGCAGGGTGAACACAGCCAGGCCCTCCAAGTGGGCGTGGGGCTGGGCCCACGATGCCATCCAGGGTAGGGTGACTGTAGGGCCAGCGCCCTTCCACCCCTGGTCCCCCAGTCTCCGGGGACTCTGGCTGTGTGTGGGCTCAGCCCACAGGCACTTCTCCTCGGTAGCTTTGGCGGGGGACGGGCTCCTCCTCTTTCCTCATTCCCATTTATTTTTGGCTTCCAAGTTGTCATAAATGATTTGAGCTCAACAGTTTTTAAAATTTGAACTCCAAATAGCTATTTAAAGCCTTGACAGGATGCAAGAGTGTATTAAAAGCTTATTTTTAGTGCCTTTCTTAGCGTGAGAGGCTCACTTGGCAGCATTTTGGTCCGCCTTGCTCCCCAATGACAGACTGAGACCAGCCTGGGAACCCCACCAGGCACCGTGGGGCTGTGAGGAGATGATGTCCCGGGCAGGGGGCCTAGTGGGACCCCTGTTTCTCAGTGCCAAGAGGAGCCAAGTGGGCACAGAGTGCCCAGTTACCAGACTCTCGGGATTAGCCATTGCAAAGCAAAATGGATTTGAATGTGCCAGTGCTCAAAGTTCTTGTGATTAATATAGCAATTAGTTAGCATGTTGCAGATTTTAAAACTTCTGTTAATTAGAGTCTGATGTTACTTTGTATTCCAGTGCATCAGGATGGAGGAATCTTCCTGAGCAACACAGTCTTTCCATGCCCAGTTCCATTCTGACCTTGTGCGGGTGGATGCCCCTCCTAGTGTGCACCAGTTCTGGTGGCCTCACACATGCTATTTCCCTATTTTATTTTGTTTAATCCTGACTATTGTTCTGATCTGGGATATTTTTTTGGCCTGCACCTAATTAGTCATAATTCAGAGGTTTTCATAAGTTGCACACTGCACATGCTGAAGTGCTAATGAGGCATTTCCATGCTGAATCACCAACTAATGATTTACCACGATGATTTTGTTATTAAATCCACAACCCCTGGCTCCAGTGAGCAGCTCTGGGAGATGCCTGTTTGCTAATACACAGAGACAGTGGAATGCAAGCAGAAAATATTATGAACTCGTCATTGGAGTGCTGACATATTGATGTGGCACCTGCACCTGCCTGCAGGGTTTTCCAAAAAACGCCGGGGAAGAAACCTGACAGATTGGTTATTCGCAGATCCAGGCTGCTTGTTTAATGCACTGCAGCCAAGCCCTGCACACCCAGAGACCCAGGGAGTGTGTGGAAAGCACGCTGGCTGTGGGAGTGGGGAGGGAACTGCTACTGCTCATCCACTGTCCAGCCTGGAGCCCACGGACCCCCAGATCCCCAGCCTGACCCATGGGGAGGGAGGGTTTCACAGGGGCTGGGCTCTGCGCCACCCTCCCTTACCACAGTGTGATTTCCAAGCATGGGGGCACCCGAGCACATCCTGGTACCTGAGTGCATCCTGGTGCTCAGGCACATCCTGCCTGGGCACAGGGACCAGCCCCACTGCTCCATGCTGGGGGGATTGCGGCATGTGCCGTGTGTGCCGTGTGTGCCACGTGTGCTGTGTGTGGTGTGTGTGCCATGTGTGCCATGTGTGCTGTGGGTGCTGGGCTGCCTGGCCTGGCCAAGGGGGTGGGAGCAAAATGCTCACACCAGATTTTGGCCTGTGCTGCCTGGGGTACCAGCATATCATGTTAGTGATGGGGAAGGGCTGGGACCTCCACAAGGCCGGTGGGGTGGGTGGGGGCTCCTACCACCTTGTGGTGCTGCCCGGCCTGTGGGCTGGGAAGCTGAGCCATATTTCCCAGTGCCTTCCTGATGCTGCCGTGCAGGAGCAGCATCTCAGATGCCGGGGTTATTTCCCACTGGCAACAGCACAGAAACGATGCCACTTGTCTCTTCATCTTTTCCTTGTCACTGTTGCTCCTTTGACAGGCTGAGGCCAAGGGCCTCTCCCAGGCCGGGTGCCGGGAGCCAGAGCCATTTTGCAGGCTGCAGCACAGCTGGTGCCTGGCGCCCAGAGCCCGGCGCTCCAGCTGCCACACTCCGTGGGAAGGTGAGCAAGATGGAATTTTTAACCAATTCACTCGGTGACATTCACGAACCACAGCCCAGCGGTTTCTGCTTGTGGAAACATCTCCATGGGGGATCAGGGAAGTGATGCATTTAGAGGGATTCTAGCAAGAAATTGCGAAAATGCCTCCCTGGGGCCGAGGTAAAGCGGCTGTTAGTGGTGGTGTTTATTCATGAGCAGAGTCGGCCAGGAAAGGATGGATTTTGGAATCACTCCGGGAGCGGAGCGAGGAGGTGCATCCATTTGTCTCCCTGCTCTACCTGCACTGCCAGCCCCATGTTTGAGTGAGAGCAGGTCCTGTCCTGGGGGGCTGGGGAGGTTGGAGAAATTTCCTTGGGGTAACATGCGGGGACACGAGGGCTGCGACCAGCTGGATATTTTGGTTGCTGTAAGAATTCCTGTGTGCCAGGGAAATGCAGATGGAGGCACAGGGCAGATACTGATTAAAGACACATTTCAGAGTCAGCTGTTCTAGGTGGTGCAAGGGAGTATTTTGTGGATCAGCAGTGTTGTGGTTTGGGCAAGGGGGGAAAGAAGTGACAGATCCCTGTCATTGTCCCTGCATTGTGTATGAAGTTGCTCTCCGGGTGAATAAATTGCTGAATCCCAGAATGGTTTGTGTTGGAAGGGACCTTAAAGCTCATCTCATTCCAACCCCCTGCCATGGGCAGGGACACGTCCCACTATCCCAGGTTGCTCCAAGCCCCATCCAGCCTGGCCTGGGACACTTCCAGGGATTCAGGGGCAGCCACAGCTTCTCTGGGCAACCTGTGCCAGGGCCTCACCACCCTCATCAGGGAGAATTTCTTCCTAAGATCCCATCTAACCCTGCCCTCTGTCACTGTGAAGCCATTCCCTGTGTCCTGTTCTTCCAGGCCCTTGTCCAAAGTCCTTCTCTAGCTCTCTTGTACCTTCCCAGGCCATGGAGGTTTGGAGACCAGCGGCTGTGCCCGATGTGCCTGTGCCCTGAGCTGCTCTGGTCCTGCCCTGGCACCTCCAGCTACACCACACATTCACCTTCTGCTTCGGGAGAACTTTGTGTCTCTTTGTGCTGCTCCTGAAAGTCTGGGACTGTGGCAGCTCCCAGACCTGGGACAGGCTGCCAAACCCGGGTGCTGGCATCATGGGTGCTGTGGTGGCTTCAGGAGGACCCTGAGCCCCATGATGACTTTGGTAGGACCCTGAGTGTGGCAGTGGCTTTGGAGAGCCTCCCTCCCTGGAATGGATTAAACCCTTTCCCACAGCAGTGCTGGCACCCCGTGTGCTGCAGCGGCAAGGCAGGGTGTGCAGAGAGTACAGCAGGAATGCGGAATGAGATGAGATGTGACAGCCCATCTTCCTGGGAACATCGATGTAATCTGCACCAGAATGCACTCAGCCAGCTGGAATCGCCGTCAGCCAGAGCTCAGCCAGAGCTCAGAGCCCGGGCAGGACCAGCCCTCCCTGGGGCACCCCAAATGTGTGGGGGTGCCTGGTGCTGGCTCCACGGATGGTGCCAGTGTGCCCTCCCGTGCCCAGGGTAAGGCCAGCAATATTCCCTGCTCTGAGGTCCTGGTGCTGGGCTCAGGTGGGCCCTGTTCTGGCTCTCTCGGCCCCCCAAAGCAGGTGGGTCTGTGCCAGGGCTGAGTTGAGGGCTCACAAACAGGGGCTCTGCATCCTCTGGGGCTGCCACTGTCCCGTCACTCTGCAGGGACCGAAGGGGCCCGGGTGAGTCCTGTCCCACATTGCAGGGGGGTGGGTGCCCACGGATGGACCCACTGGGCTTATTTGCGACGGGGTTTCCCATCTCCAGCCTTGGGAGCTGCCAGTGGCTGCTGGGAAGGATGGGCTGGCAGGGGGCTGGCAAGGGGCTGGAAGTGAGACAGGCAGTGGGCGAGCAGCTCTGCCTGCAGGGCTAGGCTGCCAGGGAGTGCTCACTAGTGTCACGGGGCTCCTCAGCGTGTGATCCTGTCAGAGCGGGGACAATCTTGGCTCAGGAGCCTGGGAACTGTCCCAGCAGAGCTGCTCAGGGCTTGGCCGCAGTCCTTGTGCAGACACATGGTGTGAGTTTTCATCTACAACAGCTCCAGGAATGGGCTGCCCCATTCCTGGAGGTGTCCAAGGCCAGGTTGGATGGGGCTTGGAGCAACCCGGGATGGTGGAAGGTGTCCCTGCCCATGGCAGAGGGTGGAACAAGATGAGCTTTAAGGTCCCTTCCAACCCAAACCAGTCTGGGATTCGACAAAACTTCCCAAGCATTGGGGCTGGAGCCTGGGGCTGGCAAGGTTGGGAGCAGCTGGAGAAGGAAAGCCATTCCTGGTCCCACCAGGCTGCTGGGGAGGGCTGTTGGGAACACGATGGGGCCTTTGTGTGTCCCGTGCCACCGCTCCGGAGAGAAGGATACACAGAGCAGCAGGGAGGTGGATGTGAGTCACCATGGCAACCAGGATGGAAACATCATCAAAATGTGTCAAACAAGGGGAATTACAAAAAATAGAAACCCAGTGTGGTGTGGGCAAACATGGCAGCTCCACAGGGCTGCTCCTGACAGCACCTTGGCTGCTCCCTGTGCGTGGTCACGGTGCCCCCACCGGCCCCAAGTCACGCTGTCACTTGGGGTGTCTCGTGCCCCCCAGAGCATCCCTGAGTGGAGCCCGGTGCCCCCAGTCCCTCTGGCTTGGCCGAGAGGCCACTGGCTCCTCACCAGCACACAGACAGGAGTCCTGCATTTGCAGATCTAGTGAGGACACAGCCAGGAATGGACACGTCCAGCACATCAGCCTCTGTCACCTCTGTGCCCCCCCCGACTAATTAATTGGTAATAATAAGCCACGTGCTTGTTTCCAGCTTGTTTTCAAAAAAAAAAGTAAATGAATTTGTAAAGCATTTGTGCTATTTTATCTGTCACTTAAGCTCCTGGGATTTGCAATTTTAACGCATGACATCAGTTAATCACAATTCTCTTCCAGTAACAGTTTTAATTAAACCCACTTTCACTTCTTTTTTGGCTAATTCAGTGCTGTCACTGAGGGCTGCAAATGAGATCACAAGCTGGTGGTTGTTGTTGCTGTTGTTTTATGTTCACCACTGACATTAGGAAGTGGGGAGGATGGGGGCTGGAGCAGGAGCCTGCTGGGGCTGCCTGTCCAGTGCTGTGGGACCCAGAGATGGCACCGGGGCTGGGGGGTCCCTGTGAGGTGCTCAGGTGTTCTGGAGAGCCATGGGAGTGACAGTGCTCAGGGGTCCCCAACTCCAGTGGATATGTTCCCATCCAGGGGCTGCTGAATGTCAGCTAAAGGAAAACTGGGAGAAGGGGAGGATCAAACATTTTTCCGTGTTCAAAATGTGTTTGGAAGCCATTAATGCCACAGGAAATAAACATTCAAGGACAAAGAAGCTGAATCCATTCAGGGGCTGAGTGATGTGCAAAGACACGGGTCCTGCACTCGGCACAGCTCAGGGGTCTCTGCAGGCCCGGGGATCTTCACTGCTCTCATGCCTGGGCTCTGCAGGGAGGATTTGGCACGTTTTACTCCCTCTCTTGGGATGCATCTCCCATGGGAGCAGTGAGGCTCCAGCTGTGGGATACCCAAAGGGCTGAGGAGCAGCAGCAGTGGGACGAGGTTTCTTCTGCTGTTCCCAGCTCTGCATCCTCAGCCAGTGACCAGTGAGAGGACCTGCTCCATGCACTGTTGCTGCAGCCACTGTCACAGCACTGAGCCAGCTCCACACTTTAATTGAATTTAATTTTCCTGCTCTCAAATGCCTGGGACAGGTAACATCCCCTGCTTTGTCACACATTCCCAGGCTCCTGTGATGTGGCATTTTGAGGGGGCACGTGCCACCCTGCCTGTGCTTTGCCCTGTCAGCTGTCCCGGCTCGGCAGGGGTAAGGGAGGTGGGGGAGTTGCTGCTCCCCATGGCTCCCTGCCAGTCTCTGGCTGAGAGCACAGTTTTTGGTACATATTTTCTTGTTATAAGCAGTTGCAGAGGGTCATAGTGATGCCTGTATGGCCAGGTGGAGGGGCAGAGGGGAGAGTCCCAGCCCTGTGTCTGAAGGCTGTTTGCCCTTGGGATGTGGGAAGCAGCTGGTGGCCTCCCACCAGCCTTGGGGCCATGATGGGTTTGGGGTTTTCTCCAGTTTGGGGCCCTTATTCCAAGGAGTGGGAGCAGCCTGTGAGTCAGCCGTGTGGGGGGTCCAGCAGCACTGAGGGCCCTGGGCAGTGCCAAGCCATATACGGTTTGCAGCCCACTGTGAGTGACCAGGATGGGCTCCCAGTGCATCCAGAGCCACCTGACAGGGCTCATCCTTTCTTTTCCATCAGCACACCCTCACCCCCCCACCCTCTTTCCCGGCTCCCTGCTACCCACGTGCCAGTCGCAGCAGGGCCCTGGAAAATGTGACGGCACTGAATCATGCCAGGCTGACTCGGGTCCAAGTCCCACGATGGCTGTGCTGCTCCTCAGGAAGGGGGGAGCTGGGGCTGATTCTATCCCAGGGACTGGATCAGTTCCAGGAGTTGGTGGGTCTAAGGTGGGGGGTCAGAACTGCAGGGGATGAGGTTGAGTATGGAGAGCTCCTGCCCTGCCACTGGGTCTCACCTGCACCTGCATCCACAGCAAGCCAGAGCAAATCCCAGAGGAGCAGCTGGGATGCTCCTGGGAGCTGTGTTTGCCTGGGGAACACTGGTCCCCATGGTCACACAGCCCTGTCCTGTCCCAGTGTCTGTGCTGGGCACTTTGGATTCTGCCTCCCATGGAAGAGGCATTTCCCTTCATCCCCTCTGCACTCCCCTGTCCCAGCCCTGCTCTCCAGGTGAGGGGCTGCCCCCATTGCCCCAGCCCCTCTCCCATTGTTGATGGATGCTGCCATCACACCCCTCCATCCCCTCTGTCCCCTCCTGTGTCCTCTCTCCTCCTGGGAAGTTCCCGAGGCTCTGACAGCCTTTTCCCCATTCCAGCTCTGTGCTGGGAGCTCTGGCTGCCACAGCCCGTCCTGGGATTGCTGCACAGGGGAAACCTGGAGCAACACCCACGCAGTGAGGTGTGTGGCAGAGCTTTGCTCGCTGCGTGTGGGGGGCTGAGCCTCCCGACCCACCCACAGGACCCCCCAGCAGGGGGCTTGGCCAGCACTGCCATCCCCAGCCCGTGCCCTGTGTGGGTGGGAAGAGCCTTTGCCCCCAGCCCAGTTTTCCAGTTGTTTCCTAACTGAGCCTGGAGCAATCCGCTGCTCCGCAGTGACCTGCCCTTGCTGAAGGAATCCCAGGCAAGGGCTGGAGCAGGAGCAGTTTGTCAAATCATGAGCTGTAATTGCCTGCACCTCACGGCCAGCTGACATCACATGCTGCTCATTACAGACACGGCTCCTGAATGCCCAAATCCATCCCCAAAACAAACAGCTCTGACACCTGATCTGGTATTCAGATTCACCAGCGCTCCCTGCTCTGACAACTTGCTAACGAGCTTCCCCCAGCAGCCAAGAGCCGGGATTAGCACTGACAGCCACTGCTGAATCTGCAGCGGTGCCGGGATCCAAACCCGGATCCAACCCCAGATCTGAATCCGGATCCACGGCAGCCTTGTGGTGACAGAGACAAGCTAAATATGTGGTTGCCTCAGCAAGGGGCTGGGGGTGTGCATCAGCTTTGGTGCTCTCCAGCCCACCACGGACTGGATCCCATCGATCTGCATCCCGGCACGTTCCCACTGCTCTGGGGGCCCCAGACCACAGCTCCTCGTGGGGTGGAGGGGCCCCACTCAGCCTTCCAAATCCCTGCTCCTGGGTGGGCTGAGCCTGGAGCAGATCTACCAGCAGATCTGACGCTGTCTTGTCCCCAGTGTGGTGGGCTGTCCCCTCCTCCCCACCCCTGCAGGCTTGGGAAGGGGGTCTCACCCTCCTCAACGATCGCATCCTGCCCTGGCCATCCTCCCTTCCGTGTGGCTGTTGAGGGGCAGGTCGGATTTGGCTCCCCACGGGCAGCTCCTGCCCTCCAGCAGCTCTTTCGAGCCGCTCACAGAGCCCGGGGTCTCTCCCTGTGTGTTTGGGACCACAGAGGAACCCCCTACCCTGTAGTGCCCGGGGGGGCCGGGCAGTCCCTGTGTCTGTGCCCCCACCGCATCCCGGGAAATCAGCAGCCGGGGAGACGGATGTCCTGGAAGCATCCTCCTCCCACCGGAGCTGGGATCGGCTCCACCCATCACGGGCACATTCAGGACATTTTAGGGTTCTGTCACCCCGTGCTGTTGGCACCGTGACCACCCATCCGGCTGCCCTTGTCCCAGATCCTCTTTCCCAGTGGACGTTTAATTTGCTCCACTCTTGGCTGAATAATTTGTTGTTTGGTTCCTTTTTAATCTTCCTTGTTTTTTCTAAACTGCATTTTAATTAGCCAAGGTGCAGCGACGCCGAGGTCAGATTTACACCTCCCCCAGCCCTGTTCCCGGCCTGGTGTTCCTGCTAATTGTGTGCACATACAGGGATGGGTCCAACGGGTGGCATTTGGCATTCAGAACATTTTTAACTTGGAAAATGGGGAAAAAAATCGACCGATGACAAGCATATTTATTTGTGCAGTTGATGCTGCCAACGGCTGGGGTTTAGAGGCGTATTTTTGCCATTTGCTGAAGTCAGTTGGAACAGAGAGACCGAATCCAACGCAGTGACACCTCCGACGGCTTGGAAGGGCTCCTTCAGCTGCAGCAAAGCTCAGCAGGTCTGACATTTGAAACTCCCTCATTCTGCTGCCAGGCAAAACCTCGGGCCTTTTCAATGTATTTTTCCTGCTGTTCCTCAGTGCAGGAATTCCTCCTTTTTTTGGTTTCACACCGTTATGAACAGTCCAGCTCAGAAAAAAAACCCCAAACCTCTACTGTAATGATAAAATTGGCTTTGGAATAGCAGAAATCTGGCTTGTTCATGTGGTGCCAGGCTCCAGGGAGCTCTTGGATACTGGCACTGCAGTTATTGTGTCGTTGTTCTGAACACCGAAAACCACACAGAAAGTGGGATTTTAAAGGATTGTTTGATGTTTGGCTTTTCAGGATTAATTCCTGAACTAAATAACAATCCCTGAGGTGCTGCCACAGATGGGGGGAAGCTCTCCCCAGTATGTGCTCCCACGCTCCTGTGTTGCTGCTCCCCAGAACCTGCTGCTGGAGAGGACAGAGTTTATCCCCCCTAACCCCAAATCCAGCAGCTGGGAGCACTTGCTCCTCTGAGTCCCTTCCTGCTGCACAGAAGTTGCCCCTTGTGGGTTCAGCCCAGGACAGCGGAAGGGATGTAGGAGGAGGATCCACTGGGAAGGATGCAGCAGGGATGCAGTGGAAGGGATGCAGGAGGAGGGATACAGTGTGCACCCTGCACCCCTCTCCAGCATCCTGACCTTCCAGGGGCTCTGCTCTCCAGCCATTTCCTGGGTTCTCCTCCTGGGACTGAGAGAGGCCCTGCCAACATCCACAAGAGTCTGATGGTGCCAGTGGAAAACCCTGGGATGGGGGATCAGTGGGTAGAGCAGCTAGAGCTGGGAAGTCACAGAGTGAGAGCCCCTATTAGCCCTCATTAGTCCTCATTAGCCTTCATTAACAATGGGTTCCCAGGTACATGAGGGGCACTAAACAAAGTGCAGGCAGTGTTGCTGTGGGTGTTTCTGGGCCATTTTCAGGCACAAAAGGGGCAAACTGCTTAAAGTGTGCAGTGGGGTCTGTGGGTCTTGAGCTACGACTGAGGGGCTGCAGAGGGATCACTGAGGCCAAGAGCTGGGGATTCCCAGGGTCTCTCTCTCTGCAGCTGCAGTTTCCACTGCCATGAAGATGACGAGGAACACCAGTGGATTGCTCCTCGAGGTGATCTCCAGTGCAGCCTGTGCAGGGCCAGGTGAGCTCTGCACTGCACGTGCTGCAGAGGATGCTCATGCTGGGCACAGCTGATGTGCCGGGGCAGCTGGAATGTGCTCCCAGGTAACGCCAGTGCTCTGAGCCAGTGCCCTGGTGGCATCTACTGCTGTTCTGTCTTTTTTGGGGGGATAAATAATTTAGAGGGAAGCAGGGCATTGCTGCTGAGGCTCCTGGGTTACATAAATGCTGGTGGGGTGACCCAGCTTGTGCAAGAGCCTGGCTTGTCTGAGCATGTGTTGTGGTTTGGAGGAATTATGAAGGCAGGGACCTCGAAACAGGTCAGTTTAGGTTAGATATGAGAAAGAAATTATTCCCTGTGAGGGTGGGGAGGCCCTGACACAGGTTGCCCAGAGAAGCTGTGGCTGCCCCACCCCTGGAAGTGTCCAAGGCCAGGTTGGACAGGGCTTGGAGCAACCTGGGCTAGTGGAAGGTGTCCCTGCCCATGGCAGGGGGTGGAACGAGATGAGCTTCAAGACCTCATCCAAGGCAAACCATTCTGTGATTCCACAAAACAAAGCTGCCTAGTAGCAGGGTGCACTGGGAAACATCCCTTAGTGGGGAATGGCAAGCCTGGAATCTCTCTGGATGCTGCATCTCTTAGGAGCTAATGCAGCCCTGTGTGTGTGAGGACTGTGCCCAGAACTGGGGGAGGATCTGGCCTGCTGGTGGAAAGCAGGTCTGGCTTTGTGTGTCTCTGTCTTGGAAGGGATCCCTGACAACAGGAAGGGGCTCGGGACAGACCCCTGGAATTCTCCTGCCGCGGGCGGGCAGCACGGTGGAAGGTGACCCGGGACTCCTGCGGGGGTTCCTGTGGGTCCCCGGCAGAGCAGCAGGGAGGGAGGGACGCCTCCGGTGCCGCTGGATTTGAGCAGGCTCTGTTCTCCCAGAGCCGCATCTCGCTGCTGCTGGTTCTAACTAGGTCAGGCAGGACGAGCTGTACCTGTCCCTGCGGCAGGGCTCGGCACTGCCACCGGCACGGCGCTGCCACCGGCACAGCACAGCGCTGCCCCCGGCACGGCGCTGCCCCCGGCACGGCGCTGCCACCGGCACTCTGCCAAGGTACGGCAGTGGTGACTCCTGTGAGCTGGAGCATCCCTGAGGATGACAACAGAGGGTGGGGGGCAGCTGCCCGTGCTGGGGGCGATGTTCTGTGTGAGCCATGGGGTGTGTGGTCACGAAGCACTGCAGACCCCTGGGGACTCTTGCAAACCCTCTGGTACCCCCACCGTGGACTCTTGCAAACCCTCTGGTGCCCCCACCGTGCCCGCCCGTGCGCGGTGACGCAGTGAGCAGGTCCCCTTCAGCCTCCTCCTTCTCTCCGGGCTGAGCAATATTCTTGCTAAAAGGAGGAATTCAGCTATTTTAAATACCAGCTCGTGGGATGATTCAGTGTCTGCTCAGGCAGACGTGAGGCAATGAGGATGTCAGTCTTCAGGCCTTATTTGATGGGGGAACCTCTTCCCTGTGTGCTGGGTGCCCTCAGCGATGCCGTGAGCCAGCAAACACTGGGCTGGGGAGGGGCAAGGACTGGTGGCTCCCCTGAGTTGGGACCCCAAAGCACAGCATTCTGGGGAGGGGAGAAGGTGCTGAACCCTGCAGTGGGGTGACCTCTCCAAACCCTCTTGGCCAACGGTCTGCAAAGCCTCCAGTGTCCCTGCAGCTCCAACAGTTTCCTGTACCTTTGGAGCTGGATCTTCCCTGCTGAGTTTTCATTCTCTTGCTGTTTGTCCTTTCCCTGTGTTTCCCGCATGTGCTCCTCCAACTAGGAAAGGGAATGTGCTGGGGTGCCCCAGCCCTGGTCCCTGACCCCTTGCTCTCTGTTCTAGGGTAAAATCCTCCCTCCAGCTGCTGCCAGAGCTCCTGCATGGATAATGCCACTGGGAGCAGTAGGATTTAGTAGAAAATTCCCTCTTTCAGATGTGATTGATTTGGGTTCCCCCCAGTTCTGGTTTCCAGGCACCAGCGGCTGCTGGAAACGCTCCCCTGGTGACAGAAAATCCATGGGAAAGCAGGCAGCCTGATGAAGTATTCATGAGGATTTTTATCACTGGTTTTCACCCACTGCAGAAAAGTCAGCTTTATTTTTAGTGAGCGATGGATCCAGCAGTAACATGGGAAAAACACTCCATCTCCCTTCGAGCTGCATGGGAGGCGTTGGAGAGGGCCTATGCCTGGGAATGGGAATTAAACAAACCAACTCCTAAGTGCTTCCTGACTAATTCTGGGATCATTAGAACACCTAAATGAGCCTGTGACTGATCCTCTGCTGCCCTGAGTGCTGCAGCCTGTGGCTTCCGCCGGACCCAGGCGGCTGCAGCAGCGCCGATTCCCGCGGCCGCAGCGTTCCAGTCGCCTCCCTAATCCCCAACCTGCTTCTGTCCCAGGGAGAGCAGAAGAATGAATCACAGCTGATTAATTTGACTTATCCAGAAGAATCTCCCTGAATTAGCAAATAGTTTGTTTTATTTGTTTCTGTAGTGGACAGGAAAACATCCCTCGGTGCCAGGCAGCTGCACCCGTGGCAGTGCCAGCCCGGGCAGCCTGTGGGGCTGGGAGTCCCAATGTCACTGAGCCCTGACAGGACACTGACATTTGGCTTCAAGTGATCTTAAAACATTTCTCTGAGCCAGCCAAGCTTGGGCGCTGCCTTCCCGCGGTTTTCCTGCTGCCTTTCCCCCATGGGCACTGCTCACTGCCTGGCCGGGGCCGAGATGTGCTCTGTCAGCAGCAGATGCTTAATCTGTTTAAAAATAAATCCATCACTTTCCTGTGACTGATGGGAATCTGTTACAGCAAATCCCACTGTAATGCGGAACCCAGCGGCGGCTGCCAAACTTCAGCACTTTCTCCCTGTTGGGCTCCAGGGAAGGGTTTTGGTCCCTTTTGCCATGGATCTGGGGCAGCTCTGGGGTCATCATTCCCTGCCTGTGTTCATGCCCATTTACTGACACAGCCACAGGTAACACCCAGCAGGGATGAGAAGACCTGAGGCCTCTCCTTGCTCTGAGAGGGGTGGCCTGTGTGACCTCCGACAAGTCTGTGTGCCCTCACTTGTGAGGGTCAGGAGCTGCATCTGTCTAAAGCTCTCTGTGGAAAACATGGTGAATGAGAAGGGTCCCCTGTGTCTGTGAGTAACCAGCTCTGTCCAGCAACCAAAAAAACCCCAAAAAACTCTCTGAGGCACTGTAACAGTGTGCAAAATTTCCCCACTGGAAACAAGGGTCAGTGCCAGGGGCTGTGGGTTAGGAAGGGGGTTCAGTGGGTACAGGGCAGTGGGGACAGCACTTTCATCCTGGGAAGCCAGATGCTGCTGCAGAGCCCCGTGGTGTAATGACCCTGTTTGATTGTTCCTGGGGCAGCTGCAGGGCAAACTGCTGGCAAACCAGCTCCATGGGGATGTGGTTCCTGCCTGGGAGCCCTGGCTGCAGCGCAGTGTCCAGGGATGCAGGAGGACCCTGCTGTGCCTGTGGGTGTCCCCACCATGCCCTTGGGGAGGATAATCCCAGAACCCGTGTAAGTGGCTCATGCTGGGAGTGACTGCAGAGCCTTTGCCATGGGGCAGGTGGGGCAATAACTGGTCTAGTGAGTGACACTGTGTCCTGCCCAGGGCCTCCTGTGTCACCTGGTGTGTTGGTAATGTCATCTGTGACTGGGGCAATTTCGTCATCTTCCAAATCAGCTGGTAGAGAAAGGATTTCCCCACAAAAATAAGGAGTGAGTCGCTTCCAGAGATTTGGATATTAAATCTTTAATTAGCGATGGACTTTGGTGTGCAAGGACACGACAGAACCTGGCTGGGCTGTTCTCAGGAGTGCTGGTGCTGACCTTGCTCCCCAGGGCTAATCCCAGCATCCCTGGGGATTACCTGCTCGGGCAGGGCACATCCAGCCCCAGGACGGATTGTCCAAGGTGATCCAGCCGTGCCACCAGCACCTTCTGCACAGGCATGCATGCCCAGCTTGGAGCCAAGTGATACAGTCAGGCACAGGGAGCAGGGAAGGTTGTGCCTGATGGTACTTTGTACCTGCAGGGACAGGAAATGGCTTTAAAATCCTGCAGCTGCAGTGTCCAGGGGGATTCAGTGCTGTTCTGTCCATCAGATGGCAAATCCTGTGCGTAACAGCAGGGACCCCAGCCCATAGAGTGCAGCATCACATGGATGTAGAACATCCCTCTTGGCTGTAACGCATTCCAAGGGCTTGTAAAACACAGCAATGCCTAAAAACAACGTGAGTTGCCAAATCCCTGCTGTGGGTGTGCTCGGCGAGGCGCCTGCGGCGGCTCGGGGAGCCCAGCACGGGGCTGCTCTGGACACATGGCCTGCAGGGGCAGAGCTCCCATCCCCACCCTCGCTCCCTGGTGACCCCAGTGCCCGTCCTGTCCCTGCTCGGTGCCCAGCAGCAGAGCCATGGCTGTGTGCAGGGTAGCCCTGCTCCCTGTGCGGGACACAGCCCTGTGTGCTCCCCTGGCAGCTCTCCATGGAGACATGAATGATCCGTGTCAGGCCATGGCAAACCTGAAGGTGGGGCAGGCACAAGCCTTGGGTGTCCTCCTGCAGCCCTGGGGACAGAGCTTGGGGTGTTGCAAGGGCTCAGGGTGACACAGGTGCTCGGTACCTCTCCCCTCTACCTCACCCTGCCCCGGGATGGAGGTGACTGTTCTCTGTGCCCGGGAGCTGTTGCTGGGCTGGGGAGATGCTGTGCCACTGTCCCAGGGGACCAAGGTGGCACAGGGACAGCTGTGGCCAGCTGGGATGCACAGACCCACTGGAGATCCACGGCACTGGTGGCCCCAGGAAGTGACTGTCCCCACGGGAAGAGAAGCTGCCCATCATGGCCAGGGCTGCTTGGGGATGCTCTGCCAGCCTTGAAGCAGGCAGGGATCACCCAATGCCATGGAAGGCAGGTCTGACACCTGGAGTGCTGCCGTGCCTCATGCTGCCCCTCACCCCTGCCAGGGGTGAAGGACTCCAGCAAGCCTTGGCTTGATGTAGTGTGGGGACGCAATTCTTCCCCTCCACCTCTCAGGTGAGGAAGTCAGCACCCCAGCCAGGAGCCAGGAGCGGTGCCAGAGCCATGGGCTCCTCAGCTCCATGGGCTCAGGAACAAGCGAGAGCTGCTGGCATAAATTACCACGCTGTCATCCCTGGCGCTGAGATTCCCAGGGAACAGCTTAGCGGTTCAAAGGGCTGCTGAAACAATTTCACATCTCATGATCACAGTCCTGGAGCTCTCCAGCTAAAAAATGTCAACAGAGAGGCCATTTCCAGAGTGCGGCTGCCCATGGCCCCGGGGGTTGGGCACAGCCAGCCCCTTCCTGGCCCCTGCCGGTGGGTTTGGTGCTGAGTGACAAACTGGCCTAATGAGCTCGTGGGCTCCTCGTGCTGGTGAGGAGACCCCAGTTATCCATCCCTGTGCCCCTCCAGCACTGCACACAAATGGAGCCGAGCGTGCTTCGCTCCGGTGGGACTCAGGGGATGGAAAGGGACATCCATGGTGGTGGTGGGGCTGGTGGCACAGCGAGGATACAGCCACCACCCTTAGTGGGTGCTCCCCACCCTGCCCCAGCTGCACACCAGATTTTGTTTTAGCCCCAAAGTGGGAGAGTGCTTTGGGTGAGAGCACTGAGAGACCTGTCCTGTGCCTCACCAGCGGGTCAGACACCCCCTGAGCCCCTAACACACCATGGGTACCATACCTCCCACTCCTTTTCTGTCTCCCTGCTGGCTCAGCAAGTGCTCTGCCCTGGTCCCCCAGACCCTGTCACTGCATGTTCAGAGCTCTCTGCTGGTGACTGTCCTCGTCCTGGAGCCCCCCCACTGCCGATGTGCCCCCTGCAGTCCCCACTGTGCTGAGCAGAGTCCTGTGCCAGCAGCCCTGTGCCCTCAGGTGCTGTGCAGTCCCTGGTCCTGCTGCCTATGGATCTGCTCAGGCTGTGTGCAGGACAGATGCCCACAGGAACCACTTAAACACTTAAATGAAGAGCAAAGAAACCAAAGCAACTAAAGCACTCAGAAATGCTGGAAATCTTTACTCTGGACGAACTCCCTGTCCCATGGCCAGCATGCCAAGGCTGGCTCTCCTGGCTCTTGGGGGCATGAGGATTGCTTCCCTCTGCTGCTGGAGCAGGAAGGTCACCCTGCAAACACCTCCCCATTGACTGATGCAATGCTACCCACAGGAAACAAACCTCTCTTTGTTCCAGGAATCAAACTTTCCATGTTTGTTTGAGCCTTGAAAGCTGTCAGTGATATTTCCATCACCCTCATCATCTTCCACAGGGAGTCTGAGGTGAACAAACAGTATTGGAAAGCAAAGTCCAGCTGCCGTGTCTGGCATCAACCCCACCACAACCTGTCCCTGGTGCCATAGGTGCTGCTGTCCTCCGTGGGCAGTGGGCACACTGGGAATGTCCCTGGGCACACGGCATCCCCTGGTACACCACGTCCCCTGGCACGCTGCATCTCCAGGCACAGTCCTATGGCCGGCCAGAGGGCTTGGCAGCTCCCAGGGCATCAGGCAGCTTCCATCCAGTACAGGAATTATTGGCAGTGCCAGCTTCCCAGCTATTATTTCATCCAGAATTTTGCAGACTTTTACAAAGTGCCACTGCACTGTCTCATATGCGACAGGTTGGGCACAGAGAGCACCTTCTGCTCCATGCTGGGACCCATCCTTCACCCCAGCTGGAGGCTGCAGCAATGAAACAGGATGTGGGACCTCACAGATGAGGCTGGACAAATGGAAAAAGGGAGAGCCCTGGCCACAGAGGGAAGTTGGCTGCGCTGGTGGGAAACCCACCTGCATCTGGACACAGTGGGCACACAGCTGGGGAAAGGAGTGGGAGGGCAGGGGGCACGGGGGGCCAGGGCAGCAGGTGGCCCTGTTCCTGCTCTGCCCCTCTCTGGGACTGACCTGGCACCCAGCAGGCCTTGGGTTGTGTCCCTTGAGGTGGCGATGGGCACGTGTCCCAGCAGTACCCAGGCCAAGTGGCTCCATCCTGGCAATGCCAGTACCCTTCCCAACTCCAGCCCGTTCTCTCCCGTTCCCATGGCAACCCATGACCTCACTGGGTTCCTTGGAGCTCTGCCAGCATTTTCAGCAGAAATAAAGCAAATGACCAGGTTGTTCTGCTGCCCTCCCTGTCTGTGGGGGCTCTGTCACACTTGGGGCTCAGGTCAGGGCCAGCTCCTCTGCCGCAGGGCTCACGTGCCACCTGCAGCCACCACAGGTCTCACACGTGCCCATCACCGTGGCCTCTGGCTGACCCAGTGCTCCTGGATGCAGGAGCCTGCCCGGGATACTGGGATACCAGGGCACTCCCTTCCCTGCACAGGCTCCAGGTGCAGCCAGGGCCCATTTTTCCCAGTTTTGCCCTGCTCAGCAGAGCACACAAGCCAGGATAGAGGAGAGGGATCAAGAATGAGACAATGGAAATAAATGGAGAAACTGGTTCGTCTGCTCTGTTCAGTGGTGCCACTTGTCCCAAGGTCCTTTCTGGCCAAAGGGTCTCTTTCGGCCTGGACCCCGTGTTCCCAGGGCTCCCATCTGCTCTGGGGTCCCTCCTGGCCTGGGGCTACGGCTGTTCCTGGGGGGTCCCACGTGCCCAGGGGCCCCTCTTGTCCTGGGGGTCCTGTGTGTCTGGGGGTTCCTTTTAGCTCAGGGCTTTGTCTAAGTCTGGGGTTCCCTCTTAGCCTGGGGCTCTGGCTGTGCCCGGGGGTCTCATCTGGTCTGGGGGTTCCTCTTGGCCCGGGACTACGGCTGTGCCTGGGGGGTCTCCCTTGGCCCGGGGCTCCGGTTGTGGATAGGATTCCATGCTGACCCGGGGTCCCACGTGCCTGGGCGTCCCTCTCGGTCTGGGGATCCTGCGGGCCCGGGGTCCTGCGAGCCCGGGGGTCTCTTTCGGTCCGGGGTTCCCTTGCGGTGAGAGCGGAGCGGTGGCGGTGCTGACGGCGCTGACGGCGCTAACGGTGCTGGCGGCGGCCCCGGCATCCCGCGGCCCGGGGGCGGCCCCGGCGAGCGCAACGCGGCGCGACCACCCCCGCAGCCGGCGGCAGCGCGGGAGGCAGGGAAGGAGGCAGGAAAGGAGGGCCGCGGCTCCGCTCGGCTCGGCGCGGCTCCGCTCGGCGCTGACGGTCCCCGGTGCCGCCGCCGTCACTCGCCCCGCCCGTCCGCGGCTCCGCGCGGCGGGTGCGGGACGCGGCGCTCGCCGGCACAGCCAGGGGAGCTCAGCGGGGCCGGGCCGCGGGATGAGCGCCCGGCAGCTCCCCGGGGGCAGCGGGGGCCGCTGATGCTGCGGGGGCCGCGGGGTCTGCGGGGACCGCGGGGTCTGCGGGGGCGGCGGGGGCGGCTCGGCGCGGCCCCGCCCGCGGCGGGGGCCATGTGAGCGCGGTGCCGGCAGGATGCAGAAGGGGATGCGGCTCAATGACGGGCACGTCGCCCACCTGGGGCTGCTGGCGAAGAAGGACGGGGCCCGGCGCGGGTACCTGAGCAAGCGGAGCGCCGACAACACGAAATGGCACACCAAGTGGTTCGCGCTGCTCCAGAACATGCTCTTCTACTTCGAGACCGACTCCAGCTCCCGGCCCTCGGGGCTCTACCTGCTCGAGGGCTGCGTCTGCGACCGCGCACCTTCTCCCAAGCCCCCCCTCTCGGCCAAGGACTCCCTGGAGAAGCAGGTGGGCGATACGGGGGGCCCCGCGGAGGGGAAGGGGGGGATGCCCTGCGGTGGTCCAGGCCTCGCATCCCGGGGCTTCTGTCGCCCCGGACCTGCCCCACGCGTGACCGGGGCGGGGGGTGAGGATGAGGCCGGGCTCTGCTGGGGAGGGGGAATGCTCCGGGGGCTGCAGTGCCAGGGCAGCGGGTCGGTCCGTTGTGGGGGTGTCGGGCTCTGTCGGGAGCACCCCCACACCCCTTCCCATCCACCTCCAGCTCTCGACTAATTAACCGCCGGTAATTAGCGCGGGGCTGCGGCGCGGGGCGCCCCCCGGCGGCCGCTCGTGGCGCTGCAGAGCCCCCGCGCCCCCTGCGAGTCCGCGGCGTGACCCCCCGGCCCCGCGGGGTTTGGGGCGGGGGGACCCTGGGGCTCCCGGGGGGCGGCTCCAGCCACGTCGCGGTTCAGCCACGCGGCTTCACTGTTTCCCGCTCCCCGTGTGTCCCCCGTGGTTTGCTGGGGGCTGAGGGACGACTCCCCCCGGCCCCCACGGGTGGGCAGCCTGGCGAAGGGTGTGCGGTGCTCAGCGCGGGGGGGGCGCAGGGCCTTGTTTTCAGACAGATTTCACCCTGTTCCTGCTCCCCACGTGAGCAGTTTCTGCCTCTATCCCTTCCCTGGGCAGGGGGAGAAGTGGAGTGGGGTCCCCCAAGCCCCCCATGCCCCCGTGCTGGCGCTGGTCTGCAGTGCCCTTTGCCAATGCTGATGTCTGCGGGTGATCAGTGCGGAAACACCAAAGCCTTTGCGAGGCCCTGGGAGAATCTGGATCCCTCCCCCGACCCCAAGGTTGCTGGGGACTCAGCCGTGGAGACCACAGCCCCCAACGGGCCCCGGGGTGGGTTTCTCCCCCCTCCCCCCACTGTGCCTTTCTCAGGTGGGCAAAGTGTCCTGGAGCAGCGTGTTGTGGATGCTGGCAGCCCCCAGCATGTTTGTCTGGGGGTGTTTGCTGGAGCTGGGATGCACTGGAGCAGCCAGGAGGGATGGGATGGAGCCAGACAGTGGGGAGAAGGGCTGGCTTCCAGCCTGGGGGGCAAATCCCCGGGCATTGCTTCCAAAACCACCTCCAGTGTCGTTAGCGTGGACAGGAGCCAGCTGGATTCATCTCCTGACCGTGGTGTGTGGAGCGTGGCCATGTGCCCTGTGGGTGCCCGTGGCACGGTGGCACCCGGAGCCCTTCTCTGGCAGCAGCCAGAGGGTCATGGCACTGCCAGCCCGGGCTGGGCACGTGCGGGAGGCACCGTGTGTTTTGGGTCCAGCTCTGCAGGTCTTGCATAATTCCTGCCTAAGCAGGCTCTGGAGAGGCAGTGGGAGCACTGCTGGCAGACTGCAGGAGGGGGCCCATGGGCACCCACCGGGCACCCTGGGGCACAGGTCAGCCTGTGAGGAAATCAGCCCCTTAATTCTGGCTCTTCCTGGCACTTGGAAAGCCCTGCCATGAGAGCCAGGCAGCACTGCTCCCTGGCATGTTCCCTCCCTCCCTCCTGGCTGGGAGCACGGGAATGTTTCCCTGTGCTTTGCCCGGCTGAGGCTCCTCACAGCCCAGCATGTGCACCGGAGCAGCCCTGGTGTGTGGCATCTCGGGGGCTGTGGCTGCCAGGGGATCACACTGCTGTGGCTGTCACTGCTGTCCCCTCAGTAACAGATGTTGTGGGTTCCTGGTTTGGCGTCCATCAAGTTTGCCAGCCAGGTTGCAATCGAGCTTCCTGGCCAGGTTGAAATCAAGCTCGGAATCAAGGCTTTGTCTCCTCGTGTTTGTGCAGGAGGAATTTTCCACAATGCAAACACTATGGGGAGGACATCACATCCCCTTTCCAGTTCAAAATGCACTTGGAGGGTTGATCCTTGCTCTAAATGAGGGGCTGCTGTCAGAGGGAGCTCCTGCCATGCCAAATATTTCCCCGGCCACTGCTCCACGTGAATTTGCTGTGGTTTGGCTCCTGGCTCGTAATTCTGTGTAATTCCTTAGGCCAAATGTAACTGGAAGTGCGGGAGCGCTGGATGCCCACTGCTCTGCAAGCTAATTAATGGCCCAGGGATGAGATAAGCAGTGAATATTGATGGTGCAGATCTGCAGCCTGGCCAGGCGGGAGGAGCGGGCGGTACGTGGGGCCGGCTGCGCTCCAGGAAGGGTCTGTGTTCCTCACACCAGGGAAGGCCCTGGCTTCCACCTCACCTGGTACCCAGCTGTGCCCAGCATCCCATGAAGGGAAGGTGCAGAGGAAATTTCTAGCATTGCCTGTGATCCCCATTGTGTTTTGAGGGTATGTATCTACCTGGGCAGTTCCAGCTGGAGCTCTGAGGACAGCGTTCCCTGCAGCAGAGGAGCTCCAAGTTTGGATTCCTTCCTTGCTGGAGTAGAGCCTGAAAGGTTCCAAATTCACTGCAAAGGAGAAATTTTAAGGGGTGGGGCTTTCAAACCCCTGCTTTTTAAGTGCACATAATGTGCTTTGGGGGGATTTTTTCCATGGAACATGGTGATTTTTAGCATGGGTACATGTGAGAATAGGACAGCAAAGACATTTGGAAAACTGGAACACCAAAGAGGGATTTGCTTCCTCTGGAAACTTAGTTTACTACTTTTGCTACAGTTCATTTTTCCACAAATGAATTTTCCTTCCAATCAGCTGGATGTGGAAGATATTTTATTGCCGGGTGAGGCCAGGCTGTGGCCAGGGGAAGGATCTGTGGGATTGGCCAGCGTGGCCCCTTGGCACGGGCGTTGGGGATCCGGCTGCTTGGGGCGGTGATGCCAGTGGTGCTGGGCTGAGCCGGGAGGGTGACCCCCCCCCTTTTACCCTGCTGTGGTGTCTGGGCTGTGCCACCCCCCAGCCCTGCTGTCCCTGGCCCCCAAGGGTGACGGTGCCAGGATGTGCTTTCACGTGGCCATGTCTGTGTGTGTGCTGGGGGTGGGTTGGGGGTGGGCAGGATGTGGGGTGCCCCGGGAGGGAGGGGGCACAGCCAAGGTGAGAGCCTGGAGGAAGAGCTGAGCAGGTGTGAGGTCCAGAGTTAATCTGACCCCAACCTCGAGGACCGGGAAGGCATCGGGTGAGGACTCTCCATCATGTGTCAGTTGGGCAGCTGGAATCACAGCTGGGTTTGCTCCGTGGATCCAGCCTGGAATTGGATTCAGAGTCACAGAATCACTAAGGTTGGAAAAGCCCTCTGAGATTATTGAGTCCAGCTGTTCCCCAAGCACTGCCAAGGCCACCACTAACCAGGTCCCCAAGTGCCACATCTCCATGGCTTTGGAAGACTTCCTGGGATGAGAACTCCACCACTGTCCTGGGCAGCTGTGCCAGTTTCCAGACCCGTATCCCAGTGCTGTTCATTGTTCCTTACCAGGAGCCCTCAGACAGAGCCAGCGTGGTGCTGAGTCAGACAATGGCCCCCTTGGCTCGAGGCTCTGCAGCTCTGGGGTGCTGAGCTGTGTTCCCCCAGGCCAGGGCTGCTCCCGAGCACACACTGCCCATGGATGGCCATTTCCTGCCCCAGCTCCAGAGTGCTATCCGGGGATGAGGCCATGGTTATGTCTGTGTTGTCAAGGGTAGGCAGGACTCAGGAAGTGTTTTGCATCACAATGAAAAGCTGAGGTGAGCGTGCAATGGGTGGGTGCTGTGGTTCCCACGGGATGGCAGAAGGCTTGTGGACACAATTCCTGCTGGCACATCCTGGAAAGAGTTGTCTCCCATCTCCTGGCAGTGTGTCCAAACCCAGTCCTACTCATTTTCCTGTAGAGCCAAGGAGGGCATGGGAAAGCCATGGCTCTTCCCAGCCCCAGCAGCACACAGAGCATCGAGGGCACTGTGTCCCATGGCCCCCATCCCCAAGACACTGGGAGTGCTGGAGGGGAGTGGAGACAGGGAAATTTGGGTACCTTGGGGATCTGCAGTATCCCCTGCCAGCCCAGCAGCTCCAGCTCTCCCAGAGCCCAGCCCCAGGCCCTGCTGCTGGAGCCGTTCCTGGCAGTGGGAATGCTCAGACAGCTCTCCAAGGCATCCAGCCATGCCTGGCCCTGAGTGGGGTTCACCTGGCTACCCCCAAAAAGGAGCATCAGCCACCTGGGGCAGGGGGAATTCTTCTACCTGAACGTAATGCCATGCAATCTGATTTTTTTGGGACTATAAATCATAATTTGTGGAACTAAACCTGAACTATTCAGCAGCTTTGGGGGGATGTTGTTTTTTTAATTAATTACTGTAGCAAGCAATGCCATGTGGGGATTTTTGAGTGTGGGGGGGTGTGCTCATGGTGTCGGTTCTGGTGTTTCCTGCGTGCCTGCCTGCCAGATCACTGGTTAAAATCAGGGAAAATTTGATTTATTTGAATTTTTCTACAAATATTTCTGCCCGTGACTCCAGAGCCTGCTCCACACAGGTGATGCTTGCCTCTAGCACCCATTTACGAGCATCCTGACAGCCCATCCCGAAGCAAAGGAGGGAAATTGCAGCCTCTGGGATATTTTTTTCTTACTGTCAGCACGGAAATGAGCTGCTGGAGCATCCGACTCCGAAGTCCTGTTTTCCCAAAGCACATGGTATGTAGGTCAGGGATGTTAAGAGCTGCCATAGCTGGCTGTGGATTTTTAGACTCATCCATCCAGAGCAGGAAAATTCTCCTCCTTTTGCCCTTTGTGTCAGCTGGAATAACCATCAGCTTCACAAACAGGCGGACGTGGATCTACCCACCCTGGGAGGATGGAGGGCAGGCGATTCCGGAGGGATGATGGGGGGCATTCCTGTGGGGTGGAAAGAATCCTGTGGTGGCACAATAAAACAAGTAAAAGGTGACAGTCATTGCTTTGGTGTTGCTGGGGGGGTTCCCTTGTGGTCCCCCCACTATCACATGTGCAGTCACCAGTGTGGGGATGCAAGGAGAGCAACTCCTGGGAATAACATCCTGAGGGGCCTGGCAAGTTGTTCAGGCAGAAGAATGCCCCGCTCCAAATTTAAAAGAATTCTGGGAATAGGTTGGTTTTCTATTTTGGAAATAACGCATCATTTTAAAGATTATTTGGATTTATTTCTGAGTCTTTCTGCACATCAGGGGCCTTGGTAATAACCCCCCCCTGCAGCAGGGAGGGCCCAGGCCTGTGGGTGGCCCGGGGGGAGCTGGTGATGGTTGCCTGGGGGGGTCCTCGGGCTGTGAGTGCCCCTGGAGTGCTTTAACATTTCTCTTGGTGACCTGGAATGCTCCTGTATCATTATTTTGGGCAGAATTGCCGTGTCTCCTGGGGCTTCTTGAAGGAGATCCCTGGGGTTTGGGTATCTGGGCATCCCGCAGTGCTGTGCATCCCACAGCTCCTGGGTCCAGAGCAATGGGCCTCCCACAGGGGGGGCTCAGAAGGCACCATGGAAACAGGGGAGGCTGGAAAACACCCTGTAATGAGGGATTTCCTCAAGGAATCACATCTGCTTATTTTAGCAGGAGCAGAGGGAGAGGGCTGGGGTGAGGGGGGTTCAGCCCCAGGGCTGTGAGTTGGTGAGGTCTGAAATGAGCAAAAAATGGGTGTGAGGAGAAGCAAAGGGATGCTGCGGGTAACTCGTGCCCTGCCCTGGGCAGCACAAACTGCCCCAGGGACACTGTGCTGGGGCCATACCGAAGCCACTGGCTCATCCTGATGCTCCCAGAGCTCTGCGTGGTGCTGTGAGTGGCTGCTCCTGTGCTGGTCCCATATGTGGGTCTGGTCCTGTCTGTGGGGTTCGTCCTGTGCTGGTCCTGTCCGTGGGGCTGGTCCTGTCCGTGGGGCTGGTCCTGGTCCTCATTCCGTGCTCCGTGAGTGCGGCAGGAAACGCTCCCAGGCTGTCGGGTGCGATGTGTCACTGTGATGGCAGAGAGGGATCGTCGTTTGGGCGTAGATAAAAGGTGGTGGGAGTTTTATTATTCAAATATAAAATAACTTCCTCCTTCCCAGCACGCTGCACTTCCTGGTAATTGTGTGGGGATAAACGGGAGCAGCACGAGGAGTGTGTGCTGGAGGGAGCCAGCTTTGGAGCTCTGGCGGAGCAGAGGTGGGGACTGAGGGGTCCTGGCTGCAGCCCCGTGGGGGTGGGAGGCCTTCACCCCTCATCATCCAGCTCTGCTGCCAACAGCACTGAAACTGCCATTGAAAAAACCTTCCTGAGTTTTCGGGTTTAAATTGGATGAACCAGGAACTATCTGACCAAACCTTTGGGTGCTGGTGTGGGCAAAGAGGGCAGTGGGGCAGAGTGGGCACCTGTATGGGGTCCCTCCCCACATCCCTGCCCTGCTCCCTGTCCTGATCCCTGCCCTGGGCTCTGCACCCCTTATTTTAACCTCTGACAAGCCCCGAATCTGATGCTTTCCCAGGCCCTGGGGAAGGTCGAGCTGCTCTAACCTGGTGAGCTGTTTGGTCCCGCTTGTGGATGCAGGGCTCTGAGTGGGTGCACTCGCCCACGGGAGCACAAACAGGTGCTGTGTCATCCCCACGGGACCCCAGGAGCTCACATGGATGCTGCATCATCCACATGCAGCACCTGGGAAGGGCAGCCCAGGGCTTGCCATCCCATCTCCTCTAGCCAGGCAGAGCCAGTTTTGGGGATTCCCTGTATTGCTGGTCCTGTGGGGACCTGGCTGAGCACAGCTGTGGGTGTTGGTGGATCAGGTGTGGGGAATGTGCACACTGTGGTGTTGGGGTGGTTTGTCCACGCAGCACCAGGAGCTGCCAGGGGCATTGGGGTGGAGAAAGGGCTCGCCCACATCTTGTTGTTTAAGTGGGGCATTTCCAGCCTTGCCAACCTGATGAGCTCTTCTCGATGCAGTTACAAGTGAAGGGATGTGAGATGGGTGTAAAGGCAGGCACGGAATCACACTGTGCAGAGACCACAGATTCTGGTTAATGTTCCAGCAGTTGTCAGTAAAAGTCTTTAGGGGTGGGAGGGAGAGGAAAAGGGGTGAAAAGCAAAGGGCTGGGGAGCTGCTGCAGCTCTGGGGGTGTCCCACAGGCAGACACAGAGCTCTGGGCAGCCTGGGCACAGTGGGTTGGGGAAGGAGTGGGTGATGGATGGTGGTGTTTTACCATGGGAATGGCTCCATAAGGAGAAAGCTTGTCCACAGAATCGGCAATAAAAGATCTTGCACCTAAAGGATCATGGGCAGAAGTGAAGGAGCCGCATCTTCAGTGGGTCCCTGCAACAACCAGTTGCCCCCCAGAGATGAAAGCTGTGTCTGAAGGAGGGCTCTGCTGTGCCCCTGGGCAGCACAGGGTCCCAGCTGCCCTCTCCTCCTCTGCAGGACCCAGGGGGCTGGGTGAGCTCTGAGGGTGCTTCTCAGGCTGTTATCCTGAGCCATGAGCCCTGGGTGGGCGCGGCGCTGGGGGGGCCGGATCTGTCTGTGCTGCCTGTGCCGGCACCGCCCGGGAGCAGTGCCTGACTGTGCCCTGGCTCTCCCCGGCGTCCCGGGCTCACCCAGAGCCTCTTGTGCCCATCTGGAGGCCCTTCTCCCCAGCACTGCTGGGCCTGATCAGGGATGGGGAGGGAATGTGGCATGCATCAGTGTTGTCATGGCGCATGAGGGTCTGCGGCTGCCCACACCCTGGGGGGCAGGGGGGGATGCCAGGCTGCTGCACCTTGGGCTTGGGTGGTTTTTTCCAAGATAACTGTGAATTCAGGTCCTTCATTAAACCCAGCAGAGGAGCAGATGATGTCAGGATGAGCTCGTTCCAGTGGGTTTGGTTTAGCCCAGTTATTCCGGGCAGTATCCGGCACTGCAGCGTGGTACCTGTTTCCTTGGAGACTGCAGGGAAGCAGAGGAGCAGCACAAACCCGGCGGCGGCACCGCACACAATTAGCACAAACACTGCAAATGTCAAGGGAGGCTAAAAATAGCCCCGTGCCGCGGCCACTCCCCCCCGGAGCCCCCGGGCCGGGCGTGACACGAGGGACCCGGGCTCTGCTCCCGTCACCGCCTGGGCGCGCGGGCAGGGACGCAGGCAGGGATCGTGGGATCAAGGAATCACTAAGGCTGGAAAAGACCTCCAAGAACACTGAACCATCAACCTATAGATGCAGGCAGGGATGCAGGCAAGCATTATAGAATCATGGAATCATTAAGAAAAAGGTTGGAAAAGACTTCTAAGACCGTCAAGTCCAACCATTAACATATGGATGCAGGCAGGAATCATGGAATCATCAGGGCTGGAAGAGGCCTCTAAGATCATAAAGTCCAACCACTGACCTATGGATGCAGGCAGGGATCATAGGATTATAGAATCACTAAGGTTGGAAAAGCCCTCTGAGATCATTGAGTCCAAGGGTTAATCTATGGATGCAGGCAGGGATACAAGTCAAGCTCAGCATCCTTGCTGCTCTGCCCCATTCCCCAGGTGAGAGTGTCCCCAGGGTGGCTGCTGCAGGCTCAGGACTGCAGCCCCCTGCACTTGGGTGGGTTGGGTGGGTTTAGGTTTCCCTGAAGCCAGATCTTTGCCCTGTGGGATTTGCCCTTGGAGCATTTCCCAGCCCTGTCCTCAGTGGGGGCATGGCTGTGCTGGGGGCATGGCTGTGCTGGGGGCAGCACGTCTTGGCCACACTCCTGGTGTTTCCAGATGTGTTTTTCTAAATGAACCAACCCGTGGCGGGTCAGGAAGCACTTTCTGCCGGCCCTGTGTGTGGTGTAACTGTGCCCTGTGCCTGCCCCCCAGCACTACTTCACCGTTAACTTCAACCACGAGAACCAGAAGACCCTGGAGCTGAGGACCGAGGATGCCAAGGACTGTGACGAGTGGGTGGCAGCCATAGCTCATGCCAGGTATGTCCCTGTGCCTGCATGGGGGGGGGCGGGGGGAGCTGTGCCCGGGGGCTGTGGGCAGGATGCCACTGAGCTGGGCACTGCTGGTGGGCTCAGCGGAACACTTTTGTCCCCCAGCCCTGTGTTGGGGACCCTCATGCTGAGCAGGGGGCCGTGTTCAGCTGTCCCCCCATCCCCAGCCCAGTCCCATGCCACTGGTGCTTCCTGTCCCAGCCTGGTTCCAAGCCCATCTGTGAGGGATTCACCCAGAATAGCAAACTGGCCAGGAGGGGGTTTGTTCAGGCTCCCTGTACTGTGGGAGCGCTGGCACAGCCCACCTGTCCTGGAGAGGGGTCAGAAGCCAGCATGGTGCTGGTGCCTCTCCGGGGAAGGAGGGTGCTGGGCTGGCAGCGAGCTGTGGGATCACGTGGGAGCCATGAGCATGGAATGGGAGAAACACCATCCTTTGCAGCCCCTGATGAGACCAGGACTCTGTAGGAGCTTGTGCCACATGTGTCCTTCTCTCTTGAGATGTGGTGGGTGACAGAGATTCGGCAATGAGCGTTTGGGGTTTCTTATGTCTCGTACAATTTCACTGAGCTTTGTGTTGACCTGCCTGTTTGCCCCCCGTGGGGAACCCGTGTGCTCCCCAAGCCGGTCCTTTCTGAGCAGCAGCATTCCCGGCTGCAGGAACCGCCCCCTGCTTTCTTCCCTTTGGGGGTCCCTGATCCAAAGGGGCCAGAGCAGCACGTGGGCAGCTGGGAAGGAGGACCCCTTGCTCAAGTGCAGCCCCCGATGTTGGGGTCCCATCCCGGGGCCGCGGGTGGCTGTGGGTCCGCGGGGCTGAGACACTCATGGCCGTGTCTGCTGCAGCTACAGGAACCTGGCGACGGAGCACGAGGCGCTGATGCAGAAGTACCTCCATCTCCTGCAGATCGTGGAGACAGAGAAGACTGTTGCCAAGCAACTCCGGCAGCAGATCGAGGACGGGGAGATCGAGATCGAGCGCCTCAAGGCCGAGGTGAAACACCCGAGGTGGCCCCGTGGATGTGCTGACGCTCCCAGGGTGGCCCGTGGGCGACGTCCCTGTGTGGGCAGGCACCGGGGGTGTCATGGCTGGTGTGGTTCTGCTTCTTTGGTGACCCTTCTACTGCAAAGAGGAGCAAGGGCATCGTCTCCCTTGGGGGTTTTCCTTGCAGCAGTGGTGCAGCAAGTGGTCGTGGCTGTGCTGTGCCAGCACGGTGTGAATGGGGGGCTCGGGGGGCTCCCTGGAGCCAGGACAGCTGCTGTGGAAGGGAAGGATTCATTCCAGCAAGGAGCACTGGGGACTGGGCTGGGGGCTGCTCCTGTGAGAGGGGAAAACAGCCACTATATCACAGAATCACAGAATGGTTTGGGATGGAAGGGACCTTAAACCTCATCTTGTTCTACCCCCTGCTGTGGGCAGGGACACATTCCACTAGCCCAGGTTGCTCCAAGCCCCTTCTAGCCTGGCCTTGGATACTTCCAGGGATCCAGGGGCAGCCACAGCTTCTCTGGACAACCTGTGCCGGGGCCTCAGTACCCTCACAGCCAAAAATTCCTTCCCAATATCCCATCTCTCCCTGCCCTCTGGCAGTGGAAAGCCATTCCCTCGTCTTGTCCCTCCAGGCCCTTGTCCAAAGTCCCTCTCCAGCTCTCCTGGAGCCCCTTTGGGCCCTGGAAGGAGCTCTCAGGTCTCTCTGGAGCCTTCTCTTCTCCAGGTGAACCCCCCAGCTCTCTCAGCCTGGCTCCAGAGCAGAGGGGCTCCAGCCCTGGCAGCATCTCCGTGCCCTCCTCTGGACTCTCTCCAGCAGCTCCAAATCCTTCTGCTGTTGGACTCCAGAGCTGAAGGCAGCTCTGCAGGTGGGGTCTCACCTGAGGGGGCAGAGGGGGGGACTCGTTCTCCCCAGTACCCCGGGGTTGCTGTGCACAGTGCTGTGGACACACGGATACTGCACTGAGCGATCCCATGGGATCAGCCCCTGGAGCCGCTGTCCTCAGCGTGTCCCGGGAGCTCTGGCAGCAGTTCCCTCACGGTGTCGGGGTGGGAAGGGTGACACGAGGCCAGGTACAGCAGACAGCAACAAGGTGCCCAGATGACTCAGCAGAGGGTGCAGAGGGACTCTGTGTCTCTGAGGCACGGGGAAGGAGGAGGCTCAGTGGTGGGAGATGCCTGGCAGTGGGGGGGACATTCAGCACGGAGGGGGACGCTCAGTGCCCTGGGGGACGCTCAGTGCCCTGGGGGACGCTCAGTGCCCTGGGGGATGCTCAGTGGCGTGGGAGATGCTCAGTGGCGTGGGAGATGCCTGGTGCTGTGGGTGATGCTCGGTGGCAGAGGGGATGCCCAGTGCTGGGGGTATCTCCCTGCTCTCTGGCCATCCCTGTGCTGCCTGGCCCCCCCAGAACCCTCTCCCTTGGCTGTGGGGGGGTACTGGTGCCCATGGAGTGGAGGGTGGGTGGGCAGTGGGGCGGGACCGTGGGGCACCCCAGAGCCAGCCTTGCCACCAGCCCCCTCCTCATGCCTGGCAGGAGAGTGGGCAGCGGTGTCGGGGTGGAGGCAGCTGTAAGTGGGTCAACAAGACTGAGACCTCAACCCCAAATCAGTCAGAACCTCAAAATTACCCCAGAGGAGGCATCTGGAGAGGCGGTGAGGGCAGAGGGGGGTTTGCCCTGTCCTTGTGATGGGCTTTTCATTACATTTGGATATTTTGGGTTAAAAAGTGCAGGTCAGTAGCAATCCATGACCCTGTGTTGGGGTGCAGTGAAGGTTCTTTTAGTCTTGTGGGGCTGGGAAGCCACAAGCCTTTCCCAGGAGTGCTGAATTTGTGCTCTCCGGGACCCCCTTGGTGGGGTCTCTCCTGGGACCCCAGTCCTATGCCGGCCAGGAGCTCCCCAGGTCTGCTCCAGCCTCCCAGTTGGGGTGACCCTGCTTCCCTGAGGGGCAGAGGCAGCGGAATGAGCATCCCCACGAGCCTGGCTCCGGGGAGGTGGGAGATGTTGTGAACCCTGGAATTAGCCGAGGGTCGGCCCAGAGCTGCTGGCAGAGCTGCAATGTCCTGTCCCTGGGCTCACATTGATTTCACCTTGCTTGGTCTGGGTGTTTTCACTCTTCCCCATGCTTTGAAGCAGGGATCAAATCATCAGCTTCTACTTTAATGTGCAAATTTTGCTCACTCAATTAAAAAAAAAACCCAACAAACAAACTATAATAAAACTGTGGCACTGGCAAACCCCTTCTGTGGGCCCTTCTATCCCATGGGAATGGCTTTGGTGCCCACAAACCCTTCAGTGCAGGGGGTGTACAAGGGGTCTTGGGGACTCAGGGTTCCTTGGGAGAGCACACTGAGAGGAAAAAGCTCTAAAATCTCCTCTAAAATCTGATCCCATATAATGAAATGGGGTGAAATGGGTGGAGCTGTGTAGGAGCTGGATCAGTGACCGTGAGCCCATGGCCACCACCTTCAGCATGTTCCTGCTTTTTCCAAGCAGTCCAGCAAAACCCACCTTTGTTCCTCATTTCTCTCTGAAATGGGACTTTTTCTCCGCAGGAAAGTCATCTTTCCAAGTTGTTTTCTTACTTCTTTTCTATAAAATCAAAATTCAGATCACATTTTCCCAATTTCCCACGTTCTGGATGGCACATGTGCTGCTTTCTTGCCTTTCCCTGTCACTTTCCAAGCGGTTTTGGCCGTGGGGGCCGGGACACGCAACGAGCAGAGGAGGGAGAGAAAGTACAGGGAGAAACAGTGAAACCAAAGCTGGGAGCTGGTGGCTCCGATCCCACGGGTGCGGGAAGTGTGGCCGGGGGAGCTGCTCCCACCTGCACGACTTGGGGTGCAAATGCTCGAGACTTTTCTGCCATTTTCTCTCCAAGTTGTGTTTATTGACTCGCTGCGAAGGCTCTTTCAGGAAACAGGGGTGGGGTTTGGGTTGGGCAGCGGGCAGGATTTCCAGGTCCCGGTCCCAGTGGTGTGTTTGGGGTGCTGGGGGTGCTGAGGAGTCAGTGGTGCCCTGAGAGCTCTGCCAGGTTTGTTCATCTGCTTCATCCACTTCAATCGAGTCCCCATCCCTGGAGGGATTTAAAAACTGTGTGGGTGTGGCACTTGGGGACGTGGGTTAGTGGTGGCCTTGGCGGCGCTGGGGAAGGATTGGACTCGATGATCTCAGAGGGCTTTTCCATCCTAAAGGATTCTGTGATTCTGTGAGTTTGGGATTCCCATTAAGGCAGAACCAGCACGATGCGTCCCTGTGTCTGTCACTGAGGCAGAGGCTCATGCTGTGCCCCAGCACGGTGGCAGCCCGGGCTGTCCTGGGCAGGCCGTGCCGGGCGGGCGCTCACCCCTGTGCCCACAGATCGCCTCCCTGCTCAAGGACCACGAGCGCATCCAGGCCAGCCAGAGCAGCGCGCCCAGCGATGACGACAGCGACATCAAGAAGATCAAGAAGGTGGGTGGTGGTGAGGGCTGCACTCGGAGGGTCCCAGCAGACGTGCTCCATGGGGGGGCTGGCAGAAGTGTCTGAGAAGGTGCCTTTGCCAACAGGGCTTTTTAGGAGGAAAATGTGTCCTGCCCAACTGGGAGCCCATCTGTTGGTGGGGCACTCCTGGTGTTCTCTGGATGCACGAGGCGTTTCTTCTCGTGCTGGCTCCTGCACCACCTCTGACATCTCCCCCTCCCATGGTCGTGGTCACAGCTTTTATTTTGGCAAAGGCAAAGCCATCACCCCAGCAGCATTCCCACAGGGAGCCACAGACTGGCCCAGACACCTGCTGTCTCATGCAGGGGATGAGGGGTCAAACCCCGTGTGTGGGGCAGAGGCAGTTGCTGCACATGGGGCCTGGAGTACCGGGCATGGAGTGGGACGTGCTGTGGGTGCCCAGTTACATGAGGAAGAGTCAGAACATTTTCTGGGTGCATCTCTGCATGTTTGGGTGCCCAGACGCTGGCTTGGGGGGGGTTTGGTGCCCCAGTTCACCGGGCAACTGGGGGTTCTGGGTAGGGCTGAGCTCCCTGCAGGACAGTGCTTGGCATTGTGGCTGTGTCTGGGAGGTCAGGAATTAAATGGGATCTTTGCTTCTGTAGGAGTCCTGCATCCATTCCTGGAGAGGGGAAAAGGGAAAAGGGGACATTGTCTGCAATAAGAAAGTGCATTTTTAGTCATGGAATCACGGAGTGGTTTGAGTGGGAAGGGACCTTAAAGATCATCTCCTTCCAACCCCCTGCCATGGGCAGGGACACCTTCCACTAGCCCAGGTTGCTCCAAGCCCCGTCCAATCTGGCCTTGGACACTTCCAGGGATCCAGGGGCAGCCACAGCTTCTCTGGGCAACCTGTGCCAGGGATTTAAATGAGTTATTGTTGGATTCCCAGCCTGGAGGGTTCAGAGCAGCACCAGGAGGAGACACAAGAACACTGACTTTGGTGTGGAGCCAGGGAACCTCCCGGCTGCCCCGTGCCGAGTGGGGGTCCCTGCCTGGCCCCCAGCCCTGTCCATAACTCCCAGGCACTGCTCCCCTCAGGTGCAGAGCTTCCTGCGGGGCTGGCTGTGCCGGAGGAAGTGGAAAACCATCATCCAGGACTACATCAGGTCCCCACACGCCGACAGCATGCGCAAGAGGAACCAGGTGGTGTTCAGCATGCTGGAGGCCGAGGCCGAGTACGTCCAGCAGCTCCACATCCTTGTCAACAACTTCCTGCGGCCCCTGCGGATGGCTGCCAGCTCCAAGAAGCCACCCATCACGCATGATGACGTCAGCAGCATTTTCCTCAACAGGTGAGCTCCATCCTGGGCTCCAGGAGCTCTGCGGCATCTCAGGAGCTCCAGGCACCTGCTGCCCTCCCTGGGCACTGAGGTTCTCGTGCCGGGTGGTCCCCAGGAGCCTGCAGTTCCGCCTTCCCTGTGCCTGCAGGGACCCTCTGCACCCTGTTGTGCAGCCCCCTGCAGCTGGCTTGAGGGCTGCCCTGCTCCCCCTGGGCTGGGGCTTTTTCTAAATCCTCGTTATTTGCCACTTGTTCACCCGTCTGTTCTTGTTTTGGCTCAGTCCTGTCTCGGTTCCTCTTTCAGCGAAACCATCATGTTTTTGCACCAAATCTTTTACCAAGGCCTGAAGGCACGGATCTCCAGCTGGCCCACGCTGGTGCTGGGTGAGTGCCACTGCCTCCTCCTCCTCTTCCTCCTCCTGCAACGCAACAGGCATTTGCCAATCAGCAGGAAAACACATTGCACAGCATGTTGTTGCTTGGTCACGTTGGTCACAGAGTAAAAAACCCCAGAGCACCCCAATTCCTGCATTCCTGGTTCTGCCAGGTGGTGGGATGGAGGGCTGGACACCTCACAGGGAGGCTGATGCTGGAGAGCATCTCTGTGTCCCATTAGACCCTCTTTAAACCCAAACTGGGCAGAGCTGGGTGTGATGCAAGGAGCAGGAGACCCGGGGGGTGCTCTGGGTGGGATCTGGGGGGGCTGGGGGGCTGTGCTGAGGCCTGAGCATCCCACCCACCTCCCCCTGCTCTGCTCTCAGCCGACCTGTTCGACATCCTGCTGCCCATGCTGAACATCTACCAGGAGTTCGTGCGGAACCACCAGTACAGCCTGCAGATCCTGGCCCACTGCAAGCAGAACCGCGACTTCGACAAGCTGCTCAAGCACTACGAGGCCAAGCCCGACTGCGAGGAGAGGACCCTGGAGACTTTCCTCACCTACCCCATGTTCCAGGTGACTGCTGGCACTGGATTCCCCCCCAGGGATGCCCAGGGGAATAGGATGAATAGTGCAAACCCCATCCCCACAGCTGGTATTGCATGGTGCGGAGGCAAAGCCTGGATGAAAATACCCTGGGGATGGACCCTGGCGGTCCCACATTTCTCCTGGGCTATCACTGGTGCTGTGGAAGGATGCTGTGTGAAGCTGCCCCACACCTCTGGGACAGGGACAGAGGAGAGCAGGGTCCTGGGCACAGCCCCATGCCATTCCCTTCTTCATTCAGCTTTGGCATGAGGAGCTTTGAAGCTTTAACCTCCTAGCTCAGAGTGTCCCTGGCCATGGTGCCCTCGGTGGCACTGGGAGCAGTCCAGGGTGGGCCCCCCTGACCCCCCACTCTGCCCCCTGTGCCGCAGATCCCCCGGTACATCCTGACTCTGCATGAGCTGCTGGCTCACACCCCCCACGAGCACGTGGAGAGGAACAGCCTGGATTACGCCAAGTCCAAGCTGGAAGAGCTGTCCAGGTGAGAGCTGCCGCTGCCGTGCCCTGCCCTCCTGCCCTCATCCATCCCTGGGGCAGGTGAGATGGCTCCTGGCTGCTTCTGGGCAGGGGCTGCCTTTTCCAGGCTCCTGCATGATGAAGTGAGGGGTTTGGAGGGCTGGGAGGTCTCCAAGGGTCTAGTTCTGTCCTCTCTCCAGGGCTGGTGGAACTGGTGGGGCTGCCCTGCAGGAAGGCACCGACTGCCTCTGGGATCTCCACATGAGCACTTGAGAATTGGCCGTAATTCCCCATTTTTGATCCTCTCCTTCCCCAGCCCACGGACCGGAGTGTTCTGGGTGTTGGTGCCAAATCCATCAGCTCTCTTCAAGTCCTGTAAACAGTTTCCATCCCTGTTCCTGCTCTTCAAGGAGCAGGGATTATTGGAGGGGGCTGCTGACTGGCGGGGGGTCTGTCTGCCCTAAATCTTAATTTTGTGATTTCCAAGCACACTGGTTTCTATATTTACCAGCCTGGAGGCACATCTGGGTGGATGTGCAGGTTGCCTCTGGAGCTCCCAGCCCTGTCTGGGTGGATACTCCCATAATTCCCTGGGTATATCTTTCGTTTTGGTCTTACCTGGTGCAGTCCCACCACGTGACACTTACTCGAGTCCAAAGGGATCCACTGGAAAACTCGTGCAGATCCTATCCCAGCTCCCATTTTCTCCTCTCCCTCCTTCAGGATAATGCATGATGAAGTGAGCGAGACTGAAAATATTCGGAAAAACCTGGCGATAGAGAGGATGATCATCGAGGGGTGTGAGATCCTTCTGGACACCAGCCAGACCTTCGTCAGACAAGGTCTGTGTCAGCACCAGTGTCCCTCCCCTCTGTGGTACCGGGAGCCCCACGTCCCCGTCCCTCTGTGCGCTCCGGTGGGCTACGAAATTTAAAAATACAGCTCAACTCTGAGTTTTCTCTGCCCCGAAGTGCCTCATGTTCAGGCAGTTTTGGCACTCTCAGTCAGTTCTGGTGCTGCATTTTTCTGCATCAGGGCTTAGAAGGTGCATTTTGGCTGTTACTGGTTCCCCTGCCAGGGAAGCTGCTCGGCCCTGGCAGAACACCCTGTGGTGTGGGTGCAGGGGTGGGCTGGGGGCCGTGCTGGTGCCCACCCCCATGCTGGTGCCCACCTCCGTGCTGGGGCCCATAACCCGGTCCCAGCCGGTGCTCGGGGCTGTCCCTCCCGGGCCGTGCCCGCAGCGCTGACGGGAGCGGCCCCTCCGCAGGGTCCCTCATCCAGGTGCCCATGTCGGAGAAGGGGAAGATCACGCGGGGCCGGCTGGGCTCCCTGTCCCTGCGGAAGGAGGGCGAGCGCCAGTGCTTCCTCTTCTCCAAGCACCTCATCATCTGCACCCGCGGCTCCGGGGGAAAGCTGCACCTCACCAAGGTCAGGGGGCTGCGGGGACACCGGGAAGGGGCTGGTGGTGCTGCTGCTCCCTGGGCATGGGGAGGGGGCAGATGTCCAAGCTGGCCGGGCTCTTGGTGACACTGGGGGCCAGGGACAACCTTGCCCTCCCCTGGGGCAGCCCCCGGGGGTGCCGGGCTGGGAGTGGGGGGCACCCAGACTTATTTCACATGGTTCTTGTCAGAGCTGAGTCACAGGAGAGACGAGAAACTACAGGATCCTGATAAAAGAATTTACCCTGATCTGCAGCAGAAACCTTGACAATCTATTCCGGAGAAACTGGAGTTACAGCCCGGGCTGTCCATATCGCTCCCGGCTCCTCCGGGTGCTCCCAGGGCTCCTGTGTTTATTTGGGGAAGTTTGGCAGTTAATTGAGCAAGAATCTTACAGAAATTGCTCATTACTGGCATTAAATTATCAGTTTGAAGAATTACAGTCCGTGGCAAAGAGCTGATAATTACAACAACAGACTTTGGGAAAATTAAATTTAAAGCTTCTATTAAATAATTTATAAACAAATTAGTTGATCAGTTCGACAAGGAAAACGCAGAGATCCCAGCGGGCAGGGAAAAACAGCTTTTTTTCCCAGTGAAAGCAGGCACTGTGCTGGGTAGGGGCTGTGTGTGCCCTCCCAGGGGCATCTACCTGTCCCCATCCCTGGGGTGGGGAATGAGGATGGGGGAACCCCCACCCTCCTGAACCTTGACTCCTGCCCCTGGGTGGGGGGCTGTGATGGGGTTCTGGGTCTGGGGGTTCCCCCAGTGCTGCAGGGGGTCCCCCTGCTGACCCCCCTCCTGCCCCCAGAATGGTGTCATCTCGCTCATCGACTGCACGCTGGTGGAGGAGCCCGAGAGCACCGACGAGGACGGTAGGTCACCCTGTGGGTCACCCTGTGGGTCACGCTGCAGGTCACCCTGTGGGTCACGCTGCAGGTCACCCTGCGGGTCACCCTGCAGGTCACCCTGTAGGTCACCCTGGGGACGTGCCCAGGGCCCTGCTCACCCCACTGCTGGGAGTGGGGAGGGGGTTTGGGCTTGTGCATCTCCCAGTGGGGGCTGAGCAGACAGACATCCCCACAGGCGAGGTCACAACTGCCCCGGGACCCCCTTTGCTGAGGCCACTGGCACAACTGGTGCCACCAGCACAGCAGCGTCTCCTGCCATGCACTGTCAGTGATTTGGGGTTTGACAGTGTGGTCACCCCATGGGGGGGCTGGGGAGGTGACAGGGGCGCTTCCCCAGCTGGGGATGGTGGCAGTGTGGGCAGCACTGCCAGTGTCCCATCAGGGGTCTGGGGTCCTTCTGGATGTTCCCACCATCTGTCCACATGGCATAAACCCAGCTGTGGCAGAGCTGGAGCAAATTCAGATGCCAGTAGACTCAATGAAGACATGACTGAGGTTTAATTAGGTTAATTATTTACTGTGAACCAAGCAGACACACACTGACACAGGTCCAACTGTCCTGGGGTAGCCAACAACCTGCAAAAACCCAAATAAACTCTCCTTAAAACCTGACTAAAGCCCATGTGGGAGGAGAGGGGGTGGGAAAGCCTTTCCCAATCACTGTATGTGAATTTTTCTGTTCGAAAGCCAAAACATCAGGACAAGACATCGACCACCTTGACTTCAAAATCGTGGTGGAGCCAAAAGATTCCTCATCTTTCACAGTCATCCTTGTGGCCTCATCCAGGCAGGAGAAGGCAGCATGGACCAGTGACATCAGCCAGGTAGGAGCCAGCAGGGAGGGGTCGTTGGGGTGTGGAGTCCTCAGGATGAGGAGCTGCCATGGGATCCCTGCTTGGCTGATCCCTGAACCCGGCTTGGCTGGTCTCTGCTGGGCTGCAGCGTTGCTTTGGGCACACAGATTAATGCCTGAGGTTTGCTGGGTGGCCACGGTCCCACTGCCTGCCCTGGGGCCGGGTTTGTACCCCAGGAGCTTTCCTGGCACCGTTGGGGTGTTGGGACCTGCCATGAGCTGGGGTCTTGCTCAGGTGAAGCACTGAGCCCTGGGCACCCACCCAGGGAGAGCAGAGGGGCTCCTGAGGGCTGACTGGGCACCCAGAGCCTGGCCATTACTGTTGTGGTGTCTGGTGGCTGGAGGAGGAGGAAGAAGAGGTGGGAGGAGGAAGGTGACACAGCCACAGCAGGGTCTGTCCCATCAGAGCTCTCCTGCAAATCTCAATTGGAGCTGTGGGTTCCTCCTCTGACTCCAACACGTGGTACAATTTCCACCTGCTTCATGCAAATGACCCTGAAGATATTTCTTCCAGGTGGGAGGAAGAGCAGAGTTCCTGGTTCAGTAGGGATTGGCCCCTGCCACCTCTGCTGTGCCATGTCCTTGCCTGCATCCCCTTGCTGAGCATCAGCCCACAAGGAGAGCCGTGGGCAGGGGCTGGGCTGGCCCCTGGCAGGGAGGTGGTGGCTCCCAGCCCAGTCCTGCCTGCACAGGGGTCCCTGCAGGGACCTGCCTCTCGCTGGGTCTGCCCCTGAGAGCGTCCGGAGCTTCATTCCAGCTTCATCCCTGGGAGCAAGAATGGCAGCCCTGGCAATGGCTTTGTGACTGCTGGCACACCTGGAGCCAGGCTGGGTCCCTCTGGGAGAGCTCAAGGACAGCTCTGGGTGACGCTCCCCCAGCACAGGGAGGCAGGACCGTGGCCACGCAGCCCTGTCCTCAGGAAGAAGCTCCTGCCCTTCCCAGCAGTGCAGCCCCAGCCCCACTCTTCTGTCGGACATGGGAGATGCAGTGAGCAGGGATATGTCTGGTTTGGATGAGGCCAACCTCCAGCTTTCCCCACACCACCCACCTGTGTCTCTTGCAGTGCGTGGACAACATCCGCTGCAACGGCCTGATGATGAACGCCTTCGAGGAGAACTCCAAGGTCACTGTCCCCCAGATGATCAAGTGAGTGCAGACAGGGCCAGGACACAGCTCCAGTGGCAGCTGGAGTGGTCAGGAGCCCCAGGACCCCTGCAGCCTCCCTGTGTGCTCCATGGGCTGTCTCCAGTGTGGTGATCAGGAGCATTAAACAGCTGCTGAGGGGTTTGTGTGGGATGTGCTCGGGGAGGTGAGAATGTCAAAGGGGAGAGCTTAGAGAAAAATAATAGTAGTAAAGAAGGGTGAAAGTACCAGAAGAGAGGGGTATGGGGGCTGCTGTCCCTGGGGTGCAGGGGCTGCCCTGGTCTGTGATGGGAGGTGTTGGCATGAGGTGGGCTGGTCCCTGCCTGTGGGATGGGGCAGTGCTGGGTGTCCTCCTGCCACGTCAGCTGCCCTTGCTGCTGCCAGGCCTGGGAAGGGCTTGGTTCGTGTGTGCCTTGGAACGGTCCATCCACATCCCTCTGCCTGCTGAGCACTCTGCAGCATTTCTACCCTTTCTGGTGTGTGGGTTTCCAGATTGTCCCCTGGGAGCATTCCTGCCTGTGTTTTCCACAGGGACAACCCTGTGTGAACAAGGCTCCTTCCTGTGCCCATTTCTGTGGTCTCTTGGTTTCATTCCCGGCTGGAACCACAGATATCTTGTTTCTCTGCAGGTCTGATGCCAGCTTGTATTGTGATGATGTTGACATTAGGTTCAGTAAAACGATGAATTCCTGCAAGGTCCTGCAGATCCGCTATGCCAGCGTGGAGCGGCTGCTGGAGAGGCTGACGGACCTGCGCTTCCTGAGCATCGACTTCCTCAACACCTTCCTGCACTCCTACCGCGTCTTCACCACCGCCCTTGTCGTCCTTGACAAGCTCATCACCATCTACAAGAAGCCGATCAGTGCCATCCCGGCACGGTGAGGCCGTGGGGCATCGCTGCAGTGCTGCCCTGGCACCCGGCCCATGCCCGCAGGGGTGTGGGGTCTGTGCAGGGGTGCGGGGTCTGTGCAGGGGCTGCCTCCGCTCCGCGTCCCCTCTCTGTCCCCAGTCAGTCTCTGCACCCTGACCCTGGTGCTGCCCCAGGATCTGTCCTGTCCCTGAAGGAGCAGTGGGGTCTGGGGGGACTGTGGCATTGCTCCATCCCCTGTCTGCATTCTCTGTGCCCCAGACCTGCCCAGCCCTGGTGCCACCCTGGGGCTGTGTCACCTCCTCCCCGTGAGCTGTGATACCCCCACACTGGGGAAGGAGATGAACCCAAGCTCTCCCCCGTCCCAGGAGGGCGGTGCAGGGTGGCGAGGGGCTCATGCCAGCTCTGCTGTACCTGGGGGGATGCCCCCGGGCCCCAGTGCCACAGCAGGGGATCCCCACGAGCTCCTGGGCAGGGCGGGTGCCAGCTCAGCCTCTCCCTGTCTGTCCTCCAAGGTCCCTGGAGCTCCTGTTTGCAAACAGCCAGAACAACAAGCTGCTGTACGGGGAGCCCCCCAAGTCCCCCAGAGCCAACCGCAAGTTCTCCTCACCCCCCCCGCTGTCCATCACCAAGACCTCGTCCCCCAGCCGCCGCAGGAAGCTGTCCCTCAACATCCCCATCATCACGGGGGGCAAGGCACTGGACCTGGCGGCACTGAGCTGCTCCTCCAACGGCTACGCCAGCATGTACTCCTCCATGGCCCCCTTCAGCAAGACCACCCTGGACATCAACAAACTGTACGTGTCCAGTAGCTATCCCAATAAAATCCCGGATGAAGGAGAAGTGGCCTCGGAAAAGCAAGAGGAGTCACTGCCGGGCAAGCAAAGTGAGTCGCTGTGGGTTTAAGGGCGAGGGGCTCCTGCCCAGGGAGGCCAGTTTGGGTGCATGCACGGAGAGCTCCTGCCTCCTGAAAACTCACTAATTTGTAATAATGAAACAAACAAACCACCCAAAATCCCCTAACCTCAAAGAAAAAACCCATCCCAAAAAATCCCAGAGTAACCGCGGGACTCTGTACCTTTCTCATATGTGTTGGCTGCATCCCCAGCTGGAATGGGTCAGACTTCAGGAAAACCTGGAAGAGCTAAAATGTGGCTGCATTTGTGTCCAGCGGGTGGTAAAGGGGTTCCCTGTTCCTCCCAGGCTCAGAGGTGTCTGTCAGGGAAGAGTCAGACACAGATCCCAATCACAGTGATGAAGCCGAAGCTGAAACTTCCCCAACAAAATCTCCGACAACTCCCAAGTCCATCAAGTGCAAAAATTCATCAGGTAACAGGGGAGCCAAGGCCTGTTCTGACCCGGGGGTTGCCCACGCGTTGTGGGGCTGGTGCGTGGGGGGAGCCTGTCTGGGCAGCAGCGGTGCCCGCAGTGGTGTTGGATTTCTCCTCCCCCAGATTTCTCGCTGTTTTCCTACAACAACGGCGTGGTCATGACATCCTGCCGGGACCTGGACAGCACCCGCAGCGCCCTGTCTGCCACCTCCGCCTTCGCCATCGCCACGGCGGGGGCCAACGAGGGCACCCCCACCAAGGAGAAGTACCGCAGGATGTCCCTGGCCAGTGCAGGTACCTGCCCCCCGAGGCAGCGGGAACACATTTTTGGGATACCCATTTCCAGGGCTCGCAGTTGGGTTTCCCGCCAGGAGCTCCCTGGCCAGGAGCAGCCCCGTCGGGGGAGCCCAGAGCCCCCCCAGCCCAGTGCGTGCCCGCTCCAGGCCGTGTCCCAGGTGCCTGGGCACAGAGCTGCCCAAGGGACGTGCAGGGTACGGGCACCTCAACCATCGCACCTGAGGGCAGGTGGCCCCAGCTGTCCTGCTGCTCCCTGGCACGGAGCAGCTCAGGGGTGCTCGGGAAGGGAGGATTCTCCTCCTGGCAGCCCTCCAGCAGCCCTGAGCCATTCCCGAGGGGCCTGCCCTGTGCTAAGGGGCTGTTGGCAGTTTCAGGCTTCCCCACGGACCAGCGGAACGGGGACAAGGAGTTCGTGATCCGGAGAGCGGCCACCAACCGTGTCCTCAACGTGCTGCGGCACTGGGTCTCCAAACACTCGCAGGTGGGTGGTGGGGCCTCCCTCTCTCCCTCTTCATGTCCCTCTCTCCCTCTTCACGTCCCTCTCTCCCTCTTCACGTCCCTCTCTCCCTCCTCACGTCCCTCTCTCCCTCCTCACGTCCCTCTCTCCCTCCTCACCTCCTTCTCTCCCTCCTTCCCTCAAGTGGAAATTCGGCTGAGTGCTGGGTGGCTCAGCCAGGCTCCAGCTGGGAAGGCAACTGGCACTTCTGTTTTCATGAGGCAAAGGAGTGGCTGTGGGCAGGGGTGGGGAGCTGGGAGCCTCAGTGGGGGGCCAGACATCGGGTCCCAGTTTGCACGTCGGGGTGCAGGGGAGGGGAGCTGGATCTGCCATTGCCCCCAGCTGGGCCTGGGAGAAGGGGAGTCTCTGGGTTTGGTGCCTGTTGGGGGGCTAAGTTTGGGGTCAGGGTTCAGGCACTGGGCGCTTTCCCTGCTGTCATTGTCCCTCCCTGCACTGGTGACTGGGGGCACTGGGAGTGGTGCCGTACTGGTTCTCACTGGGAAGCCCCATGACTCTGCCAGGCTGGGTGATGCTGATGCAATGGTACAGAGTGAGCCCAGTGCCTTCCTGGCCAGTTCCCATTTGCTGGGATTTTGCCAGGAAGAGGCAACCCCTGCCCACAGCCAGTGTCACTCCCAGCACATTAACACTGAGGCTGTGCTGGCCTTGGCAGGACTTTGAGACCAACGAGGAGCTGAAGTTCCGGGTGATTGGCTTCCTGGAGGAGGTCATCCATGACCCTGAGCTCCTGACCCAGGAGAGGAAAGCAGCTGCCAACATCATAAGGTGAAGGGCTGGGGTGGGAGGTGGCTCTTCCTGGACCCTGTGCCAGGTTCTTGTTATTCCTGCTCTCACCTGGGATCACAGCAGGCATGAGGGCGCCAGGAGGGGCTGTGTCAGGGGCTTGGGAGATGCCAGGGAGGAGGAGGAGGAGGAGGAGGATGGGTGGTGCTGGCTGCATCCAGCCATTGAGACCTGACGGGCGCCCATGGGCGAGGTGTGACCGCCTGTCGTGCGTGGCTGAGGTGTGATGTTGAACCCCATGAGCACATGGCCCTTCCTGCTGTCGGGTACTGGGATGGCACTGTGGCTCTCATGGCCAGGGACCCTGGGCTCCTGCAATGAGCAGGGCAGTTCTGACTACCCAGTGCTAGAGCCAGGGCACCGTGTCCTGCTGCAGGGCTGACACACACATCATGATCCTTGTGGGTCCCTTCCAGCTCAGAATGTTCTGTGACTGTGACAGAAGGGGCCATGTGGCCTCGGTTAAGGAGTGTTTTCCTTTTCAAAATGGGACTCAGAAGGTTCTTACGAAGCACATGCTGAGTGTTTCGTCCCTGCAAACCCCCAGAGCTGTGCAGCACCTTCGGAGCTGTGGGGTCTGGTGCTTTCCCAGCCAGAGTAATACTGTCTTTTCCTGCCATAGGACCTTGACACAGGAGGATCCAGGAGACAACCAGATAACCCTGGAGGAGGTTGTGCATATGGTAAATACCCTCCCTTTCCTTCCTCCCTCCCTGTGCTCATGGTGGTGGAAGGGGAACAGATAAAAGATCCTGGTGCTCCAGGACACCCAAGGAGAGACGGAGTCTCCAAGCCCAGTGTCTGGGGCTGCAGCTGCAAAGTAGGGGAAGATTTTCTGGGGAGGGGCCAGCTGTGAGCACAGCTGGATGTGTTACAGGCAGAGGCAACACTAACCAGCTCACTGGCACGTTAGTCCTCCTGCAGTCAGCAGGATGGCTGGAGAGGGCATGGAGACACCTTCCCGCTGCCGGCAGTGCCTGCCCAAGGGACACAGGAAAGCCCCAGGGTTCCCACTGTGTCCTCTGCATCCCCAAACCTGCTCCAGATCCAAGTGACAGGCACTGGCTCAGCTGGCATCAGTGTTGCTCCCCTGGGAGCAGAGCCCTGGGAATGTGCCACGGATTGAAAACCTTCTTGGTGGCTGCAGAGCACTTGCTGCCTTCCTGCATTGCAAAGAAAACAAAGTCTGTTCCCAGAAAAACCCAAGAGCCACTTGAAACCTGCCTGGTGCGGCTGAAACACCCGAGATTCTGACCCTTGGCTCTGCCAATGGCTCTGGGGGGATTAGTCCCTCCTGGGGTTTGCTTGAGCTGTTACCTGTAACTGCAGGTGCTGGAAACTTCCTTTGAAGAGAAGACAAACAAACCTGGAGGGTTTTGCTCTGCCCCTCAGGCTGAGCAGCAGCGACCTGCGGTCAAAGGCACAGTGGGGACACAGGGGCACCCTGGTTTTTGGGGTGCACACTGGGGTGAGGGGGCTGCAGGTTCCCTGGCCCCTCCTCGTGAGCCTGGGGTGTGCATCATGCTGACCCTTGGCTGGTGTTTGCTCCCTGGAGCTTTCGCAACTCCCTTCCCACAGCCAGGAGGGATTGTGCAATGGGCTGTGGAGAAGGGCTGAGTGTTGATCTTGGAGGCTTCTTCTGTGTTGCCAGGGCTGTTTGGGGTTTATTTGGCCAGGAGGTTGGTGGGGTTTGTTTGTTCCAGCTCTTTAGTGGCTGATCCTTTTCCAGAAGCCGGAGGGAGATGGAAGTGTTGTGGGGAATGTTACTGGCCTTGTTCCAGCTGTTTGTGGAGCGACTGTGGAGTTTGTTGGGTGCTGGACTGAGCCATGTATCCAGGACCAGCTCTAAAGTGATATCTCTGTGACTGGTGGAGGACAGGCTCTCGCTGTCACCCTGGGTGACATATTAGGGGTCTTGCCAGTGAGCCTCATTGTTCCTCTGTCCCGCAGGCCGAGGGGGTCAAAGCAGAACCATTTGAAAACCACTCGGCCCTGGAAATTGCGGAACAGCTGACACTGCTGGATCACCTGATCTTCAAGAAGATCCCTTACGAGTGAGTGATCCCTGTGGGTCAGGAAGAGCTGCTCTGGTCACCCAGGGTCCCACAGCCAGTCTGGCTGGGCTAACCCCAGAGGGTGCAAAGCCTTCCCAGGTTTTGCCAGTTGAGTCCTGATACTGTGGCTTCTCTGCCAGAGCCCCCAAGGTGACTGGCTCGGGGAGATCCTCCCATGTCCATCAAACTTTCAGCTGTATCCATGTGGTCCCTCTCAGCAGCGTGGGGGGCAAAGGTCCTAGGATCTCCATCCTGTGAGGGTGCAGTGGAGCTTGCAGGGCTTGGGCATCCCATAAAAACGGGAAATAGAATTTGATCTAAACACTGTCATTTGCAGAGAGTTCTTCGGGCAAGGCTGGATGAAGCTGGAGAAGAATGAGAGGACTCCGTACATCATGAAGAACACAAAACACTTCAATGACGTAAGGGCAGCTGCAGCGGGGTGGAGGGATGGCCAGCAGGGAGGCAGAACAGCCCACCTGCCCCAGGGCCTGGGGTGTGCAGGGTTTACCTGCTCCCACAGATGTCACCTTTCTCAGGGCTCCGCTGCAGGTGGCACATCTGGTGCAGTTGCTCCTTCTGGGACTGCTGCCGTGCAGGGAAATCTTTTAAAAACTGCTGTGAGGCTGGAGGGCACAGAGCTGTGTCCAGAACCATCCTAATGCTCGGGCTGGGCCCTGTGTCTCCCCAAGGTCAGTAACCTGATCGCGTCGGAGATCATCCGGAACGAGGAGATCAACGCGCGGGTGAGCGCCATCGAGAAGTGGGTGGCGGTGGCCGACATCTGCCGCTGCCTGCACAACTACAACGCCGTGCTGGAGATCACCTCCTCCCTCAACCGCAGTGCCATCTTCCGCCTCAAGAAAACCTGGCTCAAGGTCTCCAAGCAGGTGGGCACAGGGTGACCCCTCCTGGGGAGGTGGAGGGGTTTGGTGGGGTGGGTGGGGTGGTGTTGGGGCAGCACAAGTCATGGGCATCGAAAAAGAGTTAGAAAATGAAGGAAGGTTTTTTAGGTCTTTTCCAGGAGGGAGGTGGTGTGCAAGCAGCTCAGACCCTGCCTTGCTATTGGGTTTATTTGTGGAGTCACAGAATTGTTTGGGTTGGAAAAGCCCTCTGAGGTCATCAAGTCCAACCATTCCCTCAGCGCTGCCAAGGCCACCACTAACCCATGTCCCCAGGTGCCACATCCATGTGTTTGTTAAATCCCCCCAGGGATGGTGACTCCACCAGTACCCTGGGCAGCCTGTGCCAGGGCTGGACAACCCTTTTCTGTGAAGAAATTTTCCCAATTTCCAACCTGAACCTCCCCTGGCACAACTTCTTTGCTCTTGTCCCATTGCTTGTTACCTGTGAGATGAGATCGGCCCCACCCTGCGGGTCAGATGCACAGTTAAACCTTTCCCAGAGAGCCCCTGTGCCTGTACACACACACAGACATCCTTTAACTGGTTTTCTGGGCTCCTCAGACCAGTTCTGGATGAACAGGATGAATTCCTGTTTGAGGTACCTGGTACAGGAATAGCTGGTACCTGCCCGGTGTGGGGCTGGATGGAGCCCAGGGCTGCCAAGTCAGCATTGCTGTGGGCTCCTCTCAGCCAGGAACAGTCGCTTTGCCTGTAAAATAATAAACCTATGAATGAAACAGGCGCTGGCAAGGACAGAGGTGGGAGCAGGGGGAGGAAGTGAGTGCACAGCCTGACTTCAATATTGCTGGAGGATCTTTGCTATCAGGTGCTCACTCGGCTCCTCTGGGTGTCACCAGGAGCCAGGTGTGACAGCCAGGGCACAGTTGTACCTGTGAGGGAGTAGGAACAGCTGGATGGGGGGATGTGCCCCGGGCAGGGCAGGCTGGGAGTGACCCTGTGGCTCCGCAGGCTGCAGGGATGGGGGGGATATTCCAGGGCATCTCCGAGCAGCACTGTGGGTTTCTTGCAGACGAAGGCTCTGATCGATAAGCTGCAGAAGCTGGTGTCTTCGGAGGGCAGGTTCAAGAACCTGAGGGAGGCCCTGAAAAAGTGAGTGAATAGTGATTCTCCTCCTGCCAGCCCAGGGTCCATGGTGTGGGGGGACCTGGATCCCACCTGCCCCCCCACCTGTGGCTGGGGCTCTGCTCACAGGAGCATTGCAGAGCCTGCACTAAAGCATGTCCTGTTGAGCCAGCACAGTGGCTGGCAAAGTGGTTCCCAGGAGTGAGCTGCTCCCTTGAGCAGCAGTGTGGAAAAATGGGAGTAAAAGGGACTGCAAAGGGGCAAATCACTGCCAGGCACTAGGGAACATTTTTCCCCATCACTATCATAGAATCATGGAATTATGGAATGGTTTGAATTGGGAGGGACCTTAAAATTGCAACCCCCTGACATGGGCAGGGACACCTTCCACTAGGACAGGTTGCCTGGGGAAGCTTCCAAAAGTCTTCCAAAGCTGCTCTGTCAAAGCTGCTCAGAGCTCATCTTCTGCATCCCATGGCTTTGTGAGGGGCACGGCTACAGGTCCTGCTTGTCCTGCTCAGCCAGCAGGGGTGAGGCCCAGGAGACCAGCAGCCCTCCTGGAGAGAGCCTTCCTATATTAGAGAGACTCTGCTAACTCTGAGGGCCCCCCGTCCCTCCCCTCCAAAGCCCCTGGGTAAGGCGATTTTCTTCCTCATTTCTTTCTGGTCTGCCCCCAAAGTTGTGACCCTCCGTGTGTCCCTTACCTGGGCATGTACCTGACTGACCTGGCGTTCATCGAGGAGGGGACCCCGAACTACACTGAGGATGGCCTGGTGAACTTCTCCAAAATGAGGATGGTGAGTCCCCAGCCCTGCTGGCCTGGGTGTGCAGGGCCAGCCAGGGGTGGCCAGGTCTGTGTCTCCTCAGCTGTCACCTGCACAGCACCAGGCAGCCACATGTGTCCCGTGCGCACACCTTGGGTTGTTCCTGGTGTCTGGAAGAGAAAAAAAGGCCCTCTGCATCGTGCTGTTCTGTGTGCTCTGGCCCTCCTGGGTGCTGGGACGGTGCCAAGGGCGATGGCTGAGCCATGAATGCCTTCTGTGTTTCATCCCCACACAGATCTCACACATCATAAGGGAGATCCGCCAGTTCCAGCAAACCTCCTACAAGATCGAGCACCAGCCTAAGGTACGGCCCTGTCCCTGGAGCCGTGTGCTCCCTCTGCTCCTCGTCTCCTTCTCCCATCACAGTGTCCAAGCCTGCAATTCCTGGCAGCTCCAAGCTGGAGCGATGGCTGTGCCTGGCTGGAGGCTGTCGGCAGCGGGGCAGGGGATGGAGGGTGACTCTTGGTGCTCCATCAGGCTCCCCTGTGCCCCCCTGGCTGCTGCCAGGAGGAATTGCTAAGGCACTGACAGCTGAGTGGGCAGCGTGACCGATGGCCTGAGTGCTCCAGGGCTGCACCCTGCACATGCTGAGAAACAGCTATTTAGGAGCAGCACCCCTCCCTACAGAGCAGAGTGTGTCCCACCACCCCCACAGCCAGGGCCAGGTGGCCTCTGCCTCATGGTGGCCCCCAACATGTGATGAGCTGAAAGGTCTCAGCCGCCCTCACACTTCCTCTGCCGCAGCACCGCGGAGCCACCCCGGAAGCAGGCTGGGTGCTGGGGGTTTCCACTTTCTCCAAAACCAGTAAATCCTCCTGAAACCCTCCCAGGGTGGTCAGGCTGGGCCAAACCACCCTCCAGTGACACCGGTGTCCATGTGCAGTGGCAGGAGCAGCTCGATTCCCTCTGGATCACAGCCCCTGCTGGGCTGGGGAGCTGCAGACTGTGGTTTGAACCCCTGCAGCATCAGCCCTGCCCTCTGCACAGTCGGTACCTGCCCAGGGCTGGGCTCATGCTGCAGCCTTTTCCCAGCTAGGCACCCCAGGTACTCTCTGCCTCCTCCCAGCCTGTCCTCCTCAGGAGGAAGACCGGTGTCTGTGAAAGCAGCCTGTTGCCCCGAAATCCTGTGTGAAAGCAGCCAAGCTGAGCACAGCAGGGAGGGGCAGTGCAGGTGGTGCTGTGCATGGCCACACATCACCCTGTCTCCCTGTGGAGGTGGGATTCAGCTGTATGGAAGCTCCTAAATGCTTTTGTGGGCGATGGGATGAAGCCCCGTCTCTGCTGCTGACGCTTCTCAAGCAAAGACTCTGCTGCTGGCTGCTCCTCACACTGGACAGCTCTGAACCCACACACAGCACCTTGTCTCTTTGGCCTGTGCCTCTCTTCACTACCAGCTGCTAACAGGGCCAAAAAGCAATTTGGGAAAATGCTGCCAGGAAATGGGAGCAGATGGAGCAGAGGTCCTGCCACGTCTGCAGCGTTCCTGCAGCAGGAACGTGGCTCCCCACTTACACGGGCCGGCAGTTACCAGGGTGTGGGTGCCCCACTTATCAGGGGTTTGGGTGCCTCAGTTACCAGGGTTTGTGGTCTCCCAGCCCGTTAACGGCCCCACTCCTTTCCCAGGTGACGCAGTACCTGCTGGACCAGTCGTTTGTGATGGACGAGGAAACCCTTTACGAAGCTTCTCTGCGAATAGAGCCCAAACTGCCTTCCTGAGCGCGGGGGCCGCTCGTGTACACTCGCTATACCATACTGTACATACCCGTTGTTCCGTTGGACGCCCTGGAGTGACTCCCAAATCTGTGCTTCTCCGAGCAATCCGCCCCCATCCCAGGCCGCACTAGACCTCGCGTAGGATTTCCCGCACTGGTTAAGGTTTCACGCATTGACACTTCGCTGGAGTCCCGGGTTCTTTTCGATGATGTTATTTTTGTCATTTGTTCCTCCTGAGGGGGCTGGCGGTTGGGCAGGTGAGCCCTGCGTCCCTGTGGGGCAGGTGAGCCCTGCGTCCCTGTGGGGCAGGTGAGTGTCTGTGTCCCCACGGGGCTCTGGGGCAGCACGGACCACCTCTCGCTTGGATGGCGCCAGCAGTGACATCCGACAGCAAACTCTGTAAGGCGGAGAAGGGAACACATTAAAGGTTGTCCCTCGGTGTGAGCTGCCCTCTCTGTGTGTGCCACCCCCACGCTGGCCGGGCATGGGGGGCCCTGGCTGCTGTCCCGGTCCCTCCGAAGTCAGGAAGATGGAAGCATCCCCTTGCCTCTCCTCGCTGCATCCAGCTCCTGTTGATATGCTGTAGATCCGTACCCTTGTGCCCACTCTGAGTACCATGACGTAGAGTTAGAGATGACGAGTGTTTTTATTACATCTACTGTAATCCTGGCTAACCACCCGCTAGCAGGATATAGTAATGTAGTGCTTATTCTGTGAATAGTACCTGGGTTTTTTACATTGTACAGTCCCTGACACGGTTCCCCGGCAGTGGCAGGCATGCTCCACTCACACAATACTTGCTGTAAGCAATACCTCGTGGTATGGGAATTCTCTTTCAAGCCCTAAAACTATTTCAACTTACAGCTCGTTTGGGAAAAAAAAATAATATTTCCATTTTTTTTGTAAAAATATATGTTTCCTGATTACCTCTTGCTAATAAATCTATTCTATCTCAGGGTGAACGCGGGTTTGTGATGGTTTTACGGGCAGGATATAACGCCGGACCCGCCGGCGCGCGGGCCCCGCCCCGTCCCCTCCCCGCCCGCCCGCTGCCCCGCCCGGCTGGCAGAGCTTGGCACGGGTCGGCTGCGCTCGGCTCGGCTCGGTTTGGCTCCGCTCGGCTCCGTCCGTCCCTTCCCGGCCCGGCCATGCTCTGGCCCGCGCTGCTGATGGCGGCGGCGCTCATGGCGCCCTCGGCCGTGCTCGCGGCTCCCGCCGCTGGGGCGCCCACGGCCGAAGGTACCGGGGCGGCGGGAGGGGCGGGGGTGGCTCGGGCTCGGGCTCGGTGGCGGTGCCGCCGCTGACGCCGCGTTCTCTCCGGCAGAGGAGCAGCTCTTCAAGGCCTGGATGCAGCAGGTGAGGCCCCGCGGCGGAGGGAGGGCCGGGCCGGGCCGGGCCGGGCGGGCCGCGGGGCTCTGACGGGCGGTGCCCCCGCAGTTCGGCCGCCGGTACAGCCCGGACGAGTACCCGCGCAGGCTGCGCATCTTCGCGGACAACAAGCGGCTCATCGACGAGCACAACGCCGGCAACCACAGCTACCAGAGTACGAGCCCCCGGCCCCCGCCCGGCCCGCGCCGGCTCCGAGCGCGGGGCCTCGCTGAGCGAAGCGTCCCCTTCTCCCCTTTCTCCCCTTTCCAGTGGGCCTGAACCAGTTCTCGGATATGACCAACGAGGAGTTTCGAAAGATGTACCTGATGAGGGAGCCCCAGGTAACTGGCGGGAGCGCGGGTGAGCAGTGAAGGAGAGGGTCCAGCTGGACCCCGTGAGTGGGTGTTTTGCACCGAGCAACACCCACTCGTGGGCCAGCACCCACCCCTGTACTGCCCCTACTCAGGCGCTAGCACCCATCCCTGTGCGATCCGCTTTGCTATGCCACTGATGCCTTAAAATCATTACGTTTTAGTACAGCTTGTTAGTACTTTTAGCTTGCTAGTATCTTTGTGCAAGATTTCTAAAAATGCTGTTTAACATTCTTTGTTAAGAATTTCAACAGACAAGGGATTTTAATGAGGTGAAGAGGCCCTTATCTGTAAAAATATACTGAGAAAGAGACATAACAGATGCATAACACCTGATATAAGTAGTCAAAGCTACTCAAGAGCCTTGAAACCGTTCCAAAAGGGTCAGAAGAGATGAGGAGGAAGAAGATGAAGAGAAGAAATGGTCTTTTTGAGACCACCGACTCAAATTCAGGGAGCGTGGTGAGGGTGGTGTTATGGGAGGGACAGTTTTGGAAGCGAATATAACAGATGAGGTAATGTCCAAATATTGTAATTAGAATGGTAGTATAAAGTTGTAAAAGCCTGTGCAATCAGGGTGTGCAAAATATTTTTTGTGCACCATCCGTGCCACAATAAAGAATTGCTTTTTGCCTTTTAATACTCAAAAACAGTCCAGAGAATTATTTCTCCAATTTTAGGCATCACCACCAGGGTAAGAGTGAGGTGGCTCCCCGCAGTCCCCACCCTCAAGAATTTCAGCTGCCTCAGCCCGGGCTCCAGCCGAGCTGTTGTCACTTCTGTTGGCAGCTCCCTGAGCAGCCGGGGCACTGCAGGCGGTGGTGTGGGCTGGCAGTGCCTGCCGGGGCGGGCCCAGGGCTCCTGGCTGCAGTGGCTGCTCACCAGCCCCCCACCCTGGGGAGAGCAGCTGTCCTGGGCCACTGTCCCCCAGCCCGCTGGCTCAGCACAGCCCTCCCGCCTCGCTTGCAGAACTGCTCAGCCACCAAGGGGAGCTTTGCGCGCAGCTCGGGGCCGCGACCCGACTCCATCGACTGGAGGAAGAAGGGGAATTTTGTGACACCCGTGAAGAACCAGGTGAAGAGCGTGTGCCGTGGGTGACGTGCCCAGAGAGGGGCTGTGGGCGGCGGGCACCATGCCAGGGGAGCAGTGCTGGGCTGTGTGTGCCGCAGGGGAGCTCCCCCAGAGCCCTCTGTGCTGGGGCAGGGGAGGCCGTGGGCCCCTGGGCAGGAGCTGAGCAGAAGGCCAAGCCCAGCTGCCGGGGGGGGGGTGGAAGCTCTGCGCTCCTGCCAGGCCCCTGTGCCCTGGCCCTGGTGTTTCAGGGAGGCTGGTGACCCTGTGGCACATTCTGGAGCAGTTCCTGTCCCGTTCCAAACACAGGGTCCCTGTGGGAGCTGCTGGACCTTTTCCACCACGGGCTGTTTGGAGTCTGCTATTGCCATTGCCACTGGAAAGTTGCTGTCTCTGGTAAGAGATTTTCCTTTCCTGTGCACTGACCAAGCCCTGCCCCTGGTTATCTGCTGGGGCTGTGCATGGGGCCAGGCTGGGACAGCCATCAGCTGCCTGTTCCCAGTCCGGCTGTGCACGGCTGTGGCTGTGACAGCTCTCCTGCCCACAGACCCCTCTCAGCCCCCTGCCCACTGACCCCTCACAGACCCCTTGCAGCCCCCCCAGCCTGCAGACCCCTTGCAGCTCTGTGTGAGCCCAGCAGCACTGCTGGGGAGATGTAGGGCAGTGTGGCTGGGAGCTCTGTGTGCCCGAGGATGTGCCTGTCATTGTCCCCTCTCTGTCCCACTGCCCCAGGCTTTGGCAGAGCCCTTTTTCAGTAGGACAAAGCTGGAGGGGCTGGAGGCTGCTGGGAGCCATGGGGAAAGGAGCTGGAGCTTCTTGCTGCAAGCAGCACCTTGAGAAACTGTTGATTTTCAACTCCCAGAGGATTTATAATCCTGAAAAACAAGAAGGGTGGTAGCCACTTACATGACTTATCAGAATAGCTGAGGGTTGGGTGTGTTAAAAACAAACATGACCTTTGAAAGAAATCTCAGCCAGTGCCTCTGAGTGGGGGATGGATTCCCAGCAGGCACAATGACAAATTCATCTGGCAGCCTGACCATCCTGGGCTGCCAGCTCCAGGTATCCCTCGTCCCCTTCCCTGGGACTTGGAGCCATTTCCAGGTGGTTCCTGGTGGGTGAACAGCCAGAGGCACGGGTAAACCAGTGCTGTGGTTGGGGCACAGCCAGTGCACGGATGAACCAGTGCTGTGGTTGGGGCACAGCCCGTGCACGGATAAACCAGCACTCATCGGTTCCTGCTGCGCGGTTGCATTTTGTGTCACGTGTTCCGAGCGCAGGTGTCAGACAGTCACTGACCCAAAACCCTTCTCCACAGGCGGAGCAGCAGTTGGTTGATTGTGCCCAGGCCTTTAACAACCATGGCTGCAGTGGGTAAGTCAGAGAAGGTCATAAAGAACAGAAATTAGAGTTCTGTGATTGACAGCCTTCCTCAAGATCTTCCTTCCAGATCTTGGAATGGTTTTTGTCTTCCCTTGGCTGCGACATGTCGGGGAAACAGTTTTGGGTTTGGTTGCCTATTTTAATTTAGCCCTCCCTAGAGGTTTGGATGTTTCACTAAAACTCCAGCATTTCCCAACCTCTGTTGTTCCTTGTTAGTTTTCTTCTGAGACATGTTTTTCCCAAGTCTCCTGAGGCAGCAGCCACAGACAGGGCTCTGGGAGAGCAAGGGGACTTTTGGCTGTTGTTCTGCCCCGGGTCACACGCGTCTCATGCGCTGAGTCTGCAGAAACCTCGGCTTCCCCTTTGGGAAGTTCCTCCTGGTGTTGCTAGAGAAGGCAGAGAATAGAGCTTTCTGACAACTACTGTTTTCTGTGAAATAAGTGGTCCCAGAGGACTGAGCAAAGCCACTCTCAGTGCTTTTTATTTTTATCATGCTCTCTTTTCTTCCCTCCTGAGATGTGCTCCTGGAGGGTGGCCAGGGAGGGGAGCAGCTGCTTGTTGGGAATGTGTGTCCCTCATCTTCCCCCAGCCAGGCTGGGTAGAGGGCACTGAAAACCACCTTTCAGCATGTGAGGCTGGTGCTGTGTGGTCCAGGTTAGCCTTATGCCATCAAGGCTCCTGGTGTTCTCCCCTAGGGATTTAGCACCCAGAGAATGAGGTCTGAGCATGCTAGACAGTGTGGTGGGCTAGGCCTGGAGTCTCAGGCAGGGAGATGCTGCAGGAATGGACGGAGTTTGTGCCTTTAGAGGCTCTGGGATAGACACTGTCCTTGCCTCTCCCTCGGCTGGTGGGAATGGTCTGCAGGACTGCAGGCTTTGCTCTGCAGAAGCCACAGCACTACCATCCTAATTCATTGTTACCATCCTCATTCATTGTTACCATCCTAATTAGTTGTTACCATCCCAACTGACCTGCATTCTGGCTGTGTTGTCTTGCAGGGGCCTGCCAAGCCAAGCCTTCGAGTACATCCTGTACAACAAAGGCCTCATGGGGGAGGACAGTTATCCATACCGGGCCAAGGTATTCCCAGCGCAGCCCAGGCCGTTGTGGCAGCAGCAGAGCGGGGCCTGGCACAGGCTCCAACAGCTCCTCTCTGTCCCCACAGAACGGCACCTGCAAGTTCCAGCCGGAGAAGGCCGTTGCCTTTGTCAAGGACGTTATCAATATCACACAGGTGAGGCCCCAGGGGCCACGGTTCCAAACTTCCAGGGCTGTGCCAAGATGCTGGGAGGCCCCAAGGCGTGCCAGGCTTCCCAGTGAGCCGCAGCCTGGGTGCTTCTGGGACAGAGTGAGCTGGCCTGCACTCCTGCTCAACTGTTTGAAGGTGGCATCAGGGAAGTGCCGGAGCCGAAATACAGGCACGGGGTCCCTGCTTGCCTCCCGCAGCGGGTGCAGCTCCAGGCTGTGGGAAGGTCCTGTTCTTGTCTTGCAATGCAGCACTTGATTCCTTGTCTGCACACAGGAAGCCAGGGTTATCCATCCCCCCGTGCCTTGGCTGCTGGGCCCAGATCCAGAGTGGCCCCAGCACAGCCAGGAGCTGATGGATGACCCTGGATCCTCTCCTGCAGTACGATGAGGATGGCATGGTGGAAGCTGTGGGGAAGCACAACCCGGTGAGCTTTGCCTTTGAGGTGACAAGTGACTTCATGCACTACAGGAAAGGAGTGTATTCCAAGTGAGTGTGTGAACCTGGCAGGTGGGGGTGAGGGGAGGGTGCAGGGCTGGAATCATCCGCATCCCTGTTTCTCCTCATGGATGCAGGAACTCTGCACTGCATTTTCACACTTCCTCTTAAACAGAAAATACAAAAAATGAGTAAATGGAGCCTTGATATGCAGATTTCCCAGGAGAATGGGAGCAGGGAACAGGCTGCTTGCTAGGAACCAGTCCAGCCTGGAGACCAGAGTATGCTGGAATGAAGGTCAGCGAGTCAGGGAGCTCAGGAGACCCTCTGCAGCTCAGCAGAGGGCTGGTGGGACCTGTAACAGGGCTGATCCTGTGTCTGAGCTGGGACGGTGGCAGGGTCAGCCCAGCTGTGGCAGCAGAACACGTCTGGTCTCCTAGGGAAAGGCCAAACCAAAGTGGGTTTTCCATGGGATTGGGGCGGCTCCTCCGGTGCCAGAGCTCAGAGGGGCCGAGTTGGGAAGCGTGGCTGCCTTCAGGCTGCCCTACACCTGAGGTGAGTGGCATGGTGCCCTCACACTGCCCTACAGCTGAGCTGGCACCTCTGCAGGTTGTTTTTAGGCAGGGTCCTGCGTCGCTGCTCTGCAGGGCAGGTCCCGCAGCACTTCACCCCAATCCCGTCAGCTGTAAATCTGAGTTGGGGATTATTGATCTTTTCCTGTGCTGCAGTTTAAAAATGTTTAAAAATAGGTGCTCTAGAGGTGGGAGTGTGTACCTTGTGCTATCCTACTTCATACCACAGGCAGCAGCTTTCAGCAAGTGCAGTTTAAAAGCTGGAAATTCAGGGGAAACATGAGGAAGTGTGTGTTTAGACTGTGGAGCTTGCTGTTCCTGTGCAAAACATGGAATAGTGCCCCTGAAGTTCAGGGCAGCACAAACCACTACTGGGAGGCACTAAGAGCTGCTGGTTTCCAGTGGAAAAATTCCTTTGCTTAATGTTTTCACTGTAGCTCATCCTAGTGAGATGTTAGAGTTGATGTTAATTGTGAGCAAGAACCAGGAGCTCAGATCAAAGGTCCGTGGATTCCCTGACTCCAGATATAGGAGTAATAATTTCAGAGTGGGAAAACAGAGCAGTGTCTCCTTTCCTTGGCTTCTCTCCCTGCTCTCCACAGCTGGAATTTCAGAGTACCCCACAGTTCTGTTTGCAGAGTGCAGTCAAGACTGCTGGCTAATCCCTGATGAGTTGCAGGCTGGATTTCGTGTGTCACATCTGTGTTGTTTGCTTGCAGCCCCCACTGTGAGCACACCCCTGACAAGGTGAACCACGCCGTGCTCGCCGTGGGCTATGGGGAGGAGAACGGGACTCCCTACTGGATCGTGAAGAACTCCTGGGGCCGGCTGTGGGGCATGGAGGGGTAAGGGGGTCCCAGTGCCACCAGGCCCACCATGGCCTCCCTGTACCTGGAGAAAGGACAGTGCTGGGATTCCACCTGCCCTCAGCCCCAGGTTGCCCTTACGCTCTCCAGCTGAAATTTGGCAGCTGGGAAGACTCAGGGGGAATTATCACAGCCTGGGCAGTGACACAGCTCACAAACCCAGTCTTGGGGTGACTGCTCAGAGCAGACCCTTGGCCCAGTGGAGCTGCCATGGTCCCTGGGGGCTTGGCAGTGCCTGCAGAGCCACTGGTTCACCTGGGCCCTCTCCCGTGGTCACACGGCCAGGGAAGAACAGGCTGAGCCAGGAGGGAGTTCTCACTGCAGCTCCACAAATATTTCCAGCTGCAGGTGAAATTCTCGAGAGTCAGGTGCTAACTGCTAGTTTGTGGTGTATAATGGCCAGTCTTCGCGAACGAAGATCTGGGGAAAGGTCTTTTACCTTTCCAGCCTGCGCAATGGATTTTTTAGGTGAGACACAGCCTGCGCTGAACTGAGCCCACCCTTTAATCCTAAGGTTCATCTGCCGGGGCCAAGCAAGCTTGGACAATGGCAGTGAGGTCCTCAGGACGTAGGTTTGTTTAGAGTGACCTTCTCATAGATGGATGGCCTCACAGGGCTAACGGGTTCCATCTGCCCAGGAGACCGAGGAATCGAACCCGGGTTGCAGCAGTGAGAGTCCTGCATGCTAACCACTAGGCCACCAGGGAATGGCAGTGCCTGGAGAGCTGCCATTCCAGCAGTTCCAGCCCTGTCACACGTATCTGCTCCTTGGGTTGGCACACAAAGAGAGCAGTCTTCACAGAATCCCAAACTGGTTTGGGGGGAAGGGACCCTAAAGTTCCATGGATGCCTCCATGGGCAGGGACACCTTCCACTACCCCAGGTTGCTCCAAGCCCCGTCCAGCCTGGCCTTGGACACTTCCAGGGATCCAGGGGCAGCCACAGCTTCTCTGGGCAACTTGTGCCAGGGCCTCCCCACCCTCACCTGCTGTGCTGGCTCTGCCAGAGGAGGGAACACTCACTCACACCCATTTCTTTCTCTTTTCAGGTATTTCCTTATCGAACGAGGCAAGAACATGTGTGGTCTCGCAGCTTGTGCCTCTTACCCTGTTCCTCAGGTGTAGGAGGGAGCACAGGCTGGGGACGGGGGGAGCAGGACAGGAGTGGCTGATCACGTTTCAGTTTCTGAGTGCTGAAGTGATGAAAGGGAGAACAAGGTGCAACACCTGTCAGCTGAAAGGTGTTCCCTGCAGGCAGGTTCCTCGGCTTGCACACACCCTGTGCAGCAGGAAAGCTGTGCCTCCTCTCCTCAGCCAGAGACACGGGAGCTCCTGTGCCCTGCCAGATTCCCTCCTCCTGCTCCCAGCCCGGGTGTGCCTGGCTGTGCTTCCATCTACCTGGGGAGGTCAAAGGGGGATGCTGGGAAACCACGGAGTTACCTGACTTCGGACAAAGCTCCCCCCCTCCTCCAGGCAGCTTTTTCACAATCACCAAGTGTAAATTTTAGGGATTTTAAAATTTTCTTTGAAGGCAATTTCTCCCCTAAAGAAGCATGAGTGCTGTGATTTGTACATTTTTATCTATTTTCACGAGACGTCTTTAGTATTTTTTTTGTATTAAAAAATAGAGTATTTTAATGGAAATAGAGAAGAAGCGGGTGATATTGTATAACGAATCAACGAAGCAAGAAGCTCGGTGCTAATGAGGAACAGGCCCTGGGGAGCGAAGCCGGATGTCCGCAGGGGCACGTCTGTATTATTTCACGCTGAAATCTGTCACTGACAATAATAAAGCTGCCTCGTCCCGGGAGCGCTGTGCTATGAGCTGCGTGCGGGTTCCGCGGTGCCGGGAGGGGGTCTGACGGGCTCCGTCCTCCCGGCATGGCTCCTGCGCGCTCCCAGCGCCCGAGGAGTGCTAAAGCCTGGCGGGGCTCCAGATCGGACTTTACGGCGGTTGAGGCGGTGCCGGGGCCGCTCCGCCCGGGCCCGCCCTCAGGCGGTGCTGCCATTTTGCGTGACGGTGCCCGCCCTCACCATGGCGACGGTCACCGCTACGTCACTTCCGCTTCGCCGGCCCACCCAATGGGGGCCCGGGCCATGTTTTGGCGCCGAATGTGAAGGGTGCGGGAGGCGGCCCCGCGCGCAGAGCGCCCCCTGGCGGCGGGGCGGCCCCGCGATGGCGGCGCTGCCGCAGAACAACCTGCGGGAGCAGCTGCGGCTCCACTCGGCCCGCGGGGCCCTCACGGCCCTCCGCACCCCGGGGCCGCCGCGGGACCGCCCGCCGTGAGTGCCGGGCCGGGGGGAGCGGGCGGGCCGGCCGGCGGGAGCGGGCGGACGGTGACGGGGGCTCGTCTCGTTGCAGGGGCTTCACGTTCAAGAAGGCGCGCGGGGGCCTCGCGGCCGCCTCGGCGCTGAGGGACAAGGACGTGAACACCTCCCTGGCTGCGCCCGCCGCAACCCCGGCCAGGAAAGCGCCCGCGTGGGGCCGTGAGCCCCTCCCCAGCTCCGGCCGCCCGCCGGCCCGCGCCCCCCCGGGCCCCGCGGCGAGGGCGGGCAGCGGGGCTCCCGCCGGGAAGGCCGGTCCCGGCAGCGCCGCTCCCGCCGGGAAGGCCGGTCCAGGCAGCGCCGCTCCCGCCGGGAAGGCCGGTCCCGGCACCGCCGCTCTCCCTGCCCTCACCATCGGCGATGAGTGGGATGACATCGACGACTTCGACCTGTCCGGGATCGAGAGGTTCTGCCGGCCGCCCGTCCTATCCCCCAAGGGGCTGCGGGCCCCCGACAAGGCCCGCCCGGAGCCGCCCGTCTGCCCCGGCGCCGCGGGACGCGGGGAGGCACAGCCCGAGGCTGAGCCGCGCCCCTGCTCACAGCAGTCCGTGATCTGCCTCGAGGACTCACCTGCCGACCCGGTTCTGGATGAGGACAGGGCAGAGCCTCGCCCAGGTAACGGGTTATTTGAAGGAACCGGAGAGCTGTTTATGTTTGCGCTCAGAGGGATGGGTTTGCCAGGAATCAGAGGGAGCTGTGTGCTTGTGTCTGATAAGCAGCCATGGATTCCCTTTGGGTACCTGGATTCCCTTTGGGTGCTCGCAGCCTGGGAGGGTGCAGGGCTGGAAGCAGGTGACTGTAGGTTTAGTTATATCACTTTTCCACTTTAAAGAGGGTTTGTGAGACTTCATCTGTCTTTAATGGGGGAAAAAAGGGAGTAGTAAATACTGTCTTTAACACTCAGAAACTGTATCAAACGACTGTTTTGAAATCTGGCTGTTAATTTTCCCCTTCTTTTGTTTGTACTAGGCTGAGTTTACAGTGTTACCCAACAGTATTAATTCAGTTCTCTTGCAGCTGCTGGTGCTGAAGGAGGTGGGGGCCAGGAGCCACAGGGGGCTGGGAGCAGTCCCCCAGAATTGGAGGAGGCTGTCGGGCCGTTGGCAGGCAATGAGCTCGATGAGGATGAGCTGGACATCATCCCTCCCTCCCCCGAGGAGGAGCTGCCTCCCTTCTCCCCTTCTGTACAAAGTGTCAGGTAAACCAGAGTTCACTGGTGAAACCATCTGTCCGTAGGGTGATTTGAGCAGTACAGACCCGTGACTCCTGCTTGTTAAAAAGGTGCAGATTGAGTTTGTGTCTCTTTGCTGTCTGGCAGGTTAATGGTTGGCAGCTGCAATTAATGCTTTCTCAAATACTTATTTTGCATCTGATGTGTTAGGTGGCTTTTCCTTCAGAAAAAGCAGAGTTACTGCTCAGCTCTTGGGTTCTCCCTGGGGTTTCAGGAATTTATCTTTTGCACACATCTTAAATCCTATTGTTCTGTGGAAATGCCTCAGTATCTGTGTTTTAGTGGCTTTTTCTTTTGCAATTAGCAGTATTTTCAGAGACTCTCCCACTGGTGGAAGGTGCTCAGGTGGCAGCTCCGAGGCCGGGCCACGGGAGGTTCCCACAACAGAACCCGGAACTGGAGATGATCCTGGTGCGGGGGATGCAGGTATGGGAAATGTTTGGAATGTTATGCCTCAGATTTGGGGGGGTAGTTTGCAATTCATTATTCTCCTGTGTACCCTGTGTAATCCAAGAGCTTTAACTAACAGATAGAGAATTAACATCAATAGATGGAGAATTGACATAGACAGATGGATAATTAACATGTATAGATGGATAATAAAAGATGAGGGCAAAAATATCTAGATTCTGTGAGTTCCTGCTCACAGAAACAGTTTCTTTATCCAACTGGAACAAACATATATTGAAAGTAAATTATTTAGACTTGCTGCAATGTGCTATTCTCGGGGCCAGTGGTATCACCTTGTTAGCTATTCTAATAGCAATTGCTGTGCTGAACTTGCTCCCTGTGACAGGTGAAAGTGTGCCTGTGGCCCGGCAGCTGCTCGGGGTCATGGAGGCCATCTGTGAGCTGGTGGATGCCATCCCACTGCAGGAGCTGCAGGCCCTGTCCTGTGCCAGAGCCCTGCTCCAGCACAGGGACCTCAGGTAGGCTGGGACAGCTCTGTGTGGAGCAGGGACCTGCTCCACCTGCAGCCTGCAGGTGTCCCCAGCATACTGGAGAATGAGGTGGAGGGGGGTTAAAAAGCTTAGAGGCACTGGCTGAAGGGAGATAAAAACTACCCCAAAGTGCTGCGTGCTTTAGCGGTCCCAGTGCTCTGGCAGAGGGAAGGATCCAGTTCCACACCCATCTGAGGAAGGTGCCTGGCACCAGGTGCTCCTGGAGAAGCAGGAGCCGTGCTGTGACCTGCCCAGTGCCACCCTCAGTTCTTTTAACCACAGGCACCCAGTCGGTGTTCTCTCCCTGAGCCTCACTCTCACTGGCTGCAGGGATGGTGGTTCCTCCTAATATCCCTGAGCTTGTCATCTTGCAATGTGATTGTTGCCCAGTGCTTTACCTCTTGCATCAGCTGATGGCACAATACATAGACAAAGTATTGGGATTTGGGATTTTGATTTGGTTTTTTCCTGGACTGGGATTATGGGCTTTTCTGAATGCTCTCAGCACAACTAATTTATTTTCTTATTGCTGTAGTCAGACGTTGGTACTTGGAAAGTACCTAAAACCATAATTTGGTAAAAGCATATTTTTACTTATTTTTAACTTGTGGCTCTAAGGATTTACTTTTTATGCTCTACCTTGCCTGGATCTGTTCCCTGATTTTAGGAATCCTTTTATTTTATGTCTGTAGAGAATGTGTTGTAATTTTGTCCTTAGTTTGTTCTTGTGGGTTTTATTTTTCCCTAGATTTGTTTGAAATATCTTTCAAACACAGTGACTCAGAGCATGATGGAACCCCCATAATGTTAGTGTTTAATAGCAGAGGGACAAAACTGTTTAATGGATGTTGTAGAACTTGGTCATTGCTTGTGACTAAATATTTTTTTTTCCTTTTTCCATCCTTCATCTCTCCCAGGAGAAAATTGCTGGCTAATTCTGTCAACTTGAACCAAAATGGCATAAACACCACTTTTCCAAGAAGCTGGAAGGCTCCCATGGAGCGGGGCCCTGGTGCCTGTCCTGGTGCTCCTCCAGGTTCTGGCCTGAGCTGGAGCTTCACTTCTGACAGAAACTCCCCCAAATCCACAAACCTCCCATCGGTGCTTTCTGTTCATTCCAGCAGCTTTTCTGCCAAAACAAATCAAACCTTGGATACCTCTTGTGCCTCAAAGCAAAGTGTTGAGGAGATCACCTGCCCAGGAACTGCAGTGCTGCCTTTTCCCAAGGGAAGTGGCAGGGAGGGAGGTTCCCTCAGGCTCAGCCTCCAGTCCCAGCCATCCTGCGACAGCAGCTGGGGCGAAAGTCCGGGGATGAGGAATGGGAACCAGCCCCTGAGCAGCACAGCCCTGAAAGCTCAGAGCACGGCTCCCATGACCAGTCCTGCAGGGAACAGTTTGGGTACAGACGATCCTGACTTTGACCTGGATCACTTGGACATCGATGACTTTGATGAGGACTGGGAGGAGCCGGTGGCTGTTCCGGCAGCACTGTCGACACCCTTGTACCAGCCCATCAGGGAAGGGCCACCCACCAAATCCCTCTTGTCTAAGATCATGTCCAGAGCCAAAGGGTCTGCTATGGGATCCAGTCCTGCTGCTCCGAAGTCAGGCTTCCTGATGGCAACAAAGAACCGTCCAGGTAAATATACTCGTGAGCGTTATTGTCTTTCCCTTTTTAAATTCTTACTTCTTTTCAAACCTAAGGCCAAGTAACTGCTGCAGATCACATCATTGCCTTTTGATTATGTGGAAGTTTCTTTTGGTTTCTTTTTGCAAAGTCATCTTGGTTTTTTTTTTCCTCCAAGTGATGCCAAACCTGACTATTCCCTTCCCATGCAGGTTTCAGGCTGCTGAAAGATGAAGCTGCTAAAACTGGAAATAAGAATGTTTCTGTGTTTTACTTAAATAATGATTCTGCAGTTGTTAATTCAAAGCTGTACAATAGTTTTTGCTGTTTATGCAAAATGTTCCAAAATAGGCACTTGTGGAAGCAAACCCAATCCCTCTGGGGCACAGGTGGGTCAGTGTCATTTAGGGTTACTGTAGGAACAGGTTTGGCAAAGGGGAGGTGAAAATCAGAGTCACAGAAGGGGTTAGAGTAGAAGAGACCTTAAAAACCATCCAGTCCCACCCCCTGCCATGAGCAGGGACACCTTCCCCTATCCCAGGTTGCTCCAAGCCCCATCCAGCCTGGGCTTGGACACTTCCAGGGATGGGGCAGCCACAGCTTCTCTGGGCAACCTGTGCCAGGGCCTCACCGGCCTCCCCACCCTCACCAGGAAGAATTCCTTCCTAAACTCAACACTGTAACTCACTGTAGTACATTTTTTTGTCTCCCAGATCCAGGGGTTCATAACCCTGCACTGGAACGCTTCAGGGGTATGAAATTTTCCCATTCTGAAGAAATGAGGAATATATTTCACAAGAAGTTTGGATTGCACTCCTTCCGGACAAACCAGCTGGAGGCCATCAACGCTGCTCTGCTGGGGGAGGATTGTTTCATCCTCATGCCCACAGGTACGTGCCCCACGGCACCCCGCTGCAGCCTGGGAGGTCTGGCACAGGGTACACAACTTCTGCAAGGCCTGGGACAAGCTTTTCTCTTCCCCTGTGCCTTTGTGAAGGTATTGTGCTGGAATTCTGTGGCTGCAGGATTTGTGTTGTTGCACTGGGGTATTTTGAGTGAGGGGGATTGAATTTCTGCATTCCACAGTAATTCATGTGGTAACTTTTCCATATCCTACAGGTATCACTTTGGGGCAGTCATTTGTAAGTCAGTTGTTTCTGAAAGTGCTGTGAACTGAGGAGTCAGAAATAGGTTTCCAGACTGTCTCTCTTTCCTCTTGATATCCAACACTTGGGGTGTTCTGCCCAATCCTTGCAGGAGGTGGGAAAAGCTTGTGCTACCAGTTACCAGCCTGTCTCTCTGCCGGGGTCACGATCGTTATCTCTCCGCTGAGGTCGCTGATCATCGATCAAGTTCAGAAGCTGAACACCTTAGATGTAAGTTCCAGCAGCTCTATTGAGTGAAACTGCAGGTAACTAGATTAGAAATCTGAAATTTTACAGCAAATCTTGTGTCTCTTGAATATAAACTGCATAAATTGATTAGATGGACGCTGTCAAAGGCACAGAAAGTTGTCTAGGAAGAACTAAATTGGATGAACTTGAATATCTTGGCTGTGTAACTGCTGGATTTATTGCTCCTCCTGAGTGTTGGGTATTGGAGTTGGGTTTTCCAGAGTAGATGCTGATTCTGAGAATCCTGAGAGTTGTATTGGCACACCTAAACAGGAGCAGCCTGGCTCTGCAGCAGGAACAAGCGCTAACAATTCCTGAGTTAGGGGGTTCTGAGGTGCTAGACACCTCTGGGAAAGAAATTCAGATGCATTTAGAGGGAAGAAATGCAGGTGCAGGAGATCACAAACTGACTGCTTAGGAACAGGTTTGTAACTACAGGTAGGACTACATTTGATGCTTCTTCTGTTTTGCATGTATTAAAACTCAATATATATATTTGTAATACAGATTGCTGCAACATACCTGACTGGTGACAGGACAGATGCTGATGCCTCGAAAATATACGTGCAATTGTCCAAGAAAGACCCCGTCATAAAGCTGCTGTATGTCACCCCCGAGAAGGTTTGTGCTTCACCATGGGGGCAGTGAGAGGGGGTTTGCTGGGAAACACTGCTCTTGGAGTAGGCTTCTGGGGAAAAACCCTGTTAAACAGTTTTTAGATAATGTTTAGGTAATTTTCAGTAAGACTCTATAAGCTGTAACTAATTTCAATCAGTAATTAGCCAAGAATGAGAACTATGTCCCTACAATCTAAACTTAAACCCCCATGCCCATCCATTTCAATATCTCTTGCTACATATTAGTGTTAATCACTGTCCAGCAGCTACTAAATCCAGGCTGCTCTGTATAGGGTAATACAGGAAGAATATGGCACTGTCAGGGTAATAGGAGATTGTCAGAGCTTGCCTTGGGGTTTATTATTTGCTGCCTTAAAAATATGTTATTGCACAAGAACTTTGTAAGAGGGGACTGGTCAGTGTGCTGATTATGTTTCTTTCTTCAGCATTGTCTTTCCCTGTCTTTCTCGACATAAGTAATTTAAATTTATTGAAATTTCCTCAGAATGAGGGACTGTGGGATAGGTGATCCCAGAACCTCATGGGAATCTCACACCAGCTGCTTCTTAAAACGCAACTGATTGGCATCATCTTTCTGCCTTCGGGCTCTGCCTGCGCAGTCAGGATTGACTTGGCAGCACAGAACAGTTGTTTCAGTGTTCAGCCAGGCCAGGTGACACTGTGCTCTGTTGCTCTGCTTTCCCATGCCATGGGTGCTGTGTCCCAGGTGTGTGCCAGCAGCCGACTGATGTCAGCCCTGGAGAATCTCTACGACAGGAAACTCTTGGCACGTTTTGTTATCGATGAGGCCCACTGTGTCAGCCAGGTAAAACCTCCTTTTGTTTTTTGAAATGCCAGAAGGCTCAGTTGGAGCATTTTACTCTTGGAGCATTTTACTCTGTTATACTTACATTTTGTTTTCCAACCAGTGGGGCCACGACTTCCGACAGGACTACAAACGCCTCAACATGCTCCGCAGGAAGTTCCACTCGGTCCCCATGATGGCTCTCACTGCCACTGCCAACCCCCGGGTGCAGAAGGACATCCAGAATCAGCTTGAGATGCTGAAACCACAAGTGTGAGTTGCTCAGCAGTTGCCTGAAACTGACTGTGCTGCAGAAATTTTGAGTGGTAAATTTAGTTCAGGTAAAAAAGTATCACAGGCCCATCTGAAATCCTTGTGTAGCTACATCTGATTAAATGAAATGTATGCATGGAATTCAATGAGTTAGATGCAAAATATTAAAGGAAGAAATAAAAAACTTGCCAAACCCTTCCTTGCATGCTGAAGGGAGCTGTTTAACAGAATGTAACTGCACCCATAAAGCTGATGAGCCCCATGAACTGTTGTGTTTTAGGTTTACAATGAGCTTCAACAGGCATAACTTGAAATATGATGTGTTGCCCAAGAAACCTAAGAAAGTGGCGATGGATTGCTTGGAATGGATTAAAAAATATCACCCCCGTGAGTACTGAGTGGCACAGAGCCTGCAGGCCTTTCCATGGACCACTTCTTAAGGCAGGAAAAGCTTTTTTAATCCCATAATAATGATATATTTACAGGAAAAGCAAGTTGGAGGCAAAGTGATATTATTGATAATCAGATTTATGTGCATCCTAAAGTTAAGGGTTCAAGTTAAGATGGAAAAGTAAATTGTTGTGATGTCCCTGAGTAATCTTTCTGGAGCCTGCCAGAGCTCTTAGCATGGTGTCTTCAGAGTAATAGAGATCATACTGGTTTAATTGTGTTTGGTTTGCTTATCTGTAGTTCCCCTCAAAGCTATCTTCAGAGATTCCCATCTTTCCGGGCTCACTTCGGAGTCCTGCAGCATCCTGCTGCTGGAATTGGACAACACCAAGATTCCCTCAGAGCTTCTCCAGTGCTGTACCCTTGGAGAGCATTGACTAAACTGCTCTAGATCTTGATTTATGTAGTTTTTATTCATGCATTTTAAATCCTGAGATTGCACAATATTAAGGAAAATGTTTCTTGATTCCACCTCACAAAAAACCCCAAAAGATTGGATAGGAAAAACTAACAAAACCATCTGATGTTAATAAAATAAGTTCTACAATTAAGTAGTTACATTATTACCTTTATTACAATAGGTCAGTATCTGCTTGGCAGGTTTGACTGTCGAGCAAGTGAAAAGGGATAAAACTCTATTGTAACTCAAATTTCTTTTTTTTCACCTGTTTGCAGATGACTCTGGAATAATCTACTGCCTTTCCCGGCGCGAGTGTGACACCACAGCAGCCATCCTGCAGAAGGAGGGGCTGGCTGCCCTGGCCTACCACGCCGGCCTCACCGACTCCAACAGGGACCTGGTGCAGCAGAAGTGGGTCAATCAGGAAGGATGCCAGGTAAAGGAAAACTGAGGGGGAAAGGGAAGAGATTTTGGGCGCTTTTATCCCTCTTGGCCCAGGAAGTGGAAGGGAAGTTGTGCAGCGTTGTCACCTGGTGGGCTGCAGTGTTGAATAACTGATCCCAGCAGACCTGCTGGGGCACAGCAGCACCTTTTTATTGGGAATTCTAAGAACAGAAGGCTGTAGTACTGCACCATGGTCTGCTGCTCCAGGAGGGAGGACCTGAGCAGTGCAGGGCTCCTGGCACAGCTGCTGGCACACTGCTGGACTGTACAGAGACTGGAATTTGGGGGTTTCCCTGTGTCTGGAGTAGCTCTCCTGATGGGAGAGGAGATGTTGCTGTTTTGTACTCGACCCTGCGGGGTTACAATTGGCATTCTGGGTTCCAGGTTTCCTAATCCTGGTCGCCTGTCTGGTCTCAGTGCAGAGCTGCAGGAGTAGCTTCCATAATGCACGTGTGTAACATTGTGATTTCCTTCCAGGTGATTTGTGCAACCATTGCCTTTGGAATGGGCATTGACAAACCCGACGTGCGCTACGTCATCCACGCGTCCCTTCCCAAATCCATAGAAGGTTACTACCAGGAGTCTGGCAGAGCTGGGCGGGATGGGGAGATGTCTCACTGCCTGCTCTTCTACAGCTACAGCGACGTGACCAGACTGAGAAGGCTCATCATGAGTGAGTTCTCCTCTTGGAACTCGGAGGTGATACTAAAGCAGTCACTTTGTTGCTGGTCTCTTTTTCATTCAGCCCCTGTTATTTCTCTTTTACAAGTGCCATGGGTAGTTAAGTGTTGCAAAGAGGGGAGAACTGGGCACTTTTCCCTGGATGGTCTTCTGTCAGGATTTTTGTCACTTGTACTTAATTTTAGTCAAAACCATTTCGCTTTATGGAATCATTGGAATTGTTAAGGTTGGAAAAGACATTTAAGATCATCAAGTCCAACTGTCAGCCTGGCCCCACCCCCACGTCACCACTAAACCGCGTCTTCAAGTGCCACACCCACATGTTTTTCAAACACTTCCAGGGATGGGACTCCACCACTGCCCTGGATAGCCTGTGCCAAGGCTGGACATGAAGAAATTGTTCCTGATATCTAATCTAAACCTCCCCTGGTGCAAGAGGCCATTTCCTCTCATCCCATCATACATATTCTTCTCTTGACTCTTGTCGTTCCAGGCTCGTTTCCCTTCTCCATTTTCTAAAACTTCAGAGACAAAATCTGGTCAGTTTTGTACCAACCCACTCATCTTTTTTAAGCAGAACCAATGCTGTGTTTTGCCTGACAGTGTATAAAAACGCAGAGGTGCAGATCTAACGAACACAAGTGAATTTGTTGTGTTTCAGTGGAGAAGGATGGGAACAGCCACACGAGGCAGACCCACTTCAACAACCTGTACAGCATGGTGCACTACTGCGAGAACGTCATCGAGTGCCGCCGCATCCAGCTGCTCGCCTACTTCGGGGAGACCAACTTCAACCCCAACTTCTGCAAGGACCACCCAGAAGTGATTTGTGATAACTGCAGCAGAAAGAAGGTAAAACACGCAGATTTTATTTATAGTGGTGTCAAACTGATTTTGCATTTAGCTGCACGGTTACACGGCCCTTGGGAAGGCAAGTGGGAAAAGGAATAAATGTCCTGTAGTTTTGTGATGCTTCCAGTTATTTCCAGGGTTTAACCTAGAGCAGAGTTACAGACTGTCTGTGAACATGTGATGCTCCTGTTCCTGTCAGAGGTGCAAGGATGTTCCTTAATGTCAATTTTCTTGGCTACAGTGTTTGTGGGAAGCAGGAGCTAATATCAGATCCACTGGAGTGGCTGCAGGGAAATGCCTTCACTGCCTGTTCTGGTGTTTTCAGGACAGCTTTGTGCTGCCAGAGCAGCGTGAGTGCCACATCAGGTGTGCACTGCTGGAGGTGGCCCAGAGACTGGGGGTACATATCAAGGATTGAAGCAAACTTAGTGGCAGGAGCAGAAGGGAAAGCAGCTGCGGAAGTAGGCAGGGAAGGGTTCCCGATCAGTTTGGTACCTGTGGATGTGTTTGAAGCATTCCCTTACATAGCTGTGGTTGGAACCAAATTTGACCAGAATAATGCATATTCAGTCCAGTTTTCTCATTTTAATGCATATTGGAAGTGTAAGTTCTAGGTCATGGCAGCAGGATTATTACAGGAATGCTTTCCAAATGATTCACCTCGATTCCCAGAGTTCATCCAGGAACCTTGCCCCTCACTGTATACCAAAAACACAATGGGGATTATATATAGTCAGTTGGACTGTTATTGCATTTTCCAGAGTGTTATGAAATCCAGAATCCCTGTGACTGCATCACTGTAGGTTACTAACTAGAAAATCACTGTTTCTCTGTTTGGAACAAACTGAATTCACGGCTGGGAAAAGCTCAATAATGAAAACAGGTTGTCAGTAACAACTCGCATTAGAGGAGAAACACATAATGGCATTTCCTAATCAAGTCTTGATTTAATAGGATTATAAATCAAGGAATGTGACAGAGGACGTGAAGAACATCGTTAGGTTTGTACGAGAGCACTGCGGGCAGGTGGGACGGAACGGGAGGAGGAGCCCGGGCTCGGGCAGGTACACCCTGAACATGATGGTGGATATTTTCAGAGGTGAGTCTGTTCTTCCAGAAACACCCAAATAACTGGGTGCACAAACCCCTGACCAGGAATCAGGAGGGCTGTGCAGTGCCAGCAGGGCTTTAAAAGAACATGTGTTTTGCAAAATTAACCTTCCCGGGAATCTCTTGGTGGTAAATGATTCAAAATAAATGAAACGGAAGGTTTAATCCATTTCAGGTTGCTGTAGTGATAATATTAGTTTTCTGATGCTTAAAGGCTTTTTAATGTGAATAGACTATGGAATTCCCTTGGGAATCTCCCACAGGTCTGTAAATGCACATCTACATGGGCTTTCTGATCACAGGCTTATCCTGTGGTTTCTGTTGCACAGGTACAACGAGTGCCAAGATTCAGTCTGGAATATTTGGGAAGGGAGCTGCCTATTCCAGGCATAATGCTGAAAGGCTGTTTAGAAAACTGGTCCTGGACAAAATCCTGGATGAGGATTTGTACATCACAGCCAATGACCAAGCAGTGGCATATGTCATTCTGGGAGAGAAAGCTCAGGCTGTGCTGGATGGGGCACTGCAGGTGTGTAACTGTTTATTTAGTGTCTTGAGGGTATTGTTTTAAGGAATGTGCTGCAGTTTTCCTCGGCATATCCCCCCGGGTAGCTAAAACAACAGTTTGCCTCCAGCTCAAGGGCAGGAACAAAATCCAACATGTGTGATTCCTAGTCCAGTATTCCAATAACAATGTTGTGGGGCAAAAGGTGAGTTGGAGAGGTTTAAATCGTTCTCTTCTCCCTCATCCATCTGATTCCAGCTGGACAATGAAGGAAAGTTCTGACCCCCACAAAAAGCTGGCTAAAAAGGAAAGAAGGACCAGCACTCCCTTCTCCTGGATTTTTCTGCTCTATTTTTCCCAGTCTTTGTTGAGCTCTGATGGAAGATGCACTTCAAGAAGGCCATGGAACAGTCCCAGATTGCTTGAGGCAATGCTTCTTCATTTGTGCTGTGTTTGGAGCAGAGCAGAGCCCTCAGCATTACCCCAGTAACCTCTGTCTGAAGCCAGCTGCAAACTGGGCTCTCAAGAGGTTTTCCCTCTGTATAAACTCTGCCAGCTCTTTGTAGGAGAAACTTGAGGGTGAATGAGTAGCCTGTAAAAAATCACTTTAAAAGCATATACTGGATAAATAGCTTGTTTTGGTCCATTAAAGGATACTTTCTTTCCTCTGTTATCAATGAAGCTCTGCAGTAACTCCCTGACAGGCGTTATTGATGGCTCCTTTTAACAGGTGGAGTTCCATGAGACAGAGAGTGCCAGCACTATCAGAAGGCAAAGGGCTTCCATGGCAAAGATGTCCCAGCGGGAAGAGGTGGTTAAACAGTGCCTCAGTGAACTCACAGACACGTGCAAAACGCTGGGCAAAGTCTTTGATGTGCATTACTTCAATATTTTCAGCACCTCCACCCTAAAGAAAATAGCAGGTAAGGCTGGGTTACTAAGAAGTCCTTCAGAGGTTCTGCATAGGGGGGGTATGGAAAGGAATTAATTTCCTCCAGCATTTCTTTATAAGGAGTTACTTGTTGGACATGTGTAAGGGGTCCTTTGTTACGTTACAGAAACCTTGTCCTCAGACGTGGAGGTTTTGCTGCAGATCGATGGCGTCACAGAAGACAAACTGGAGAAATATGGTGCAGAAATAATCAAAGTGATGGAGAAGTACTCGGAATGCTCCATCCCAGGTGCAGTGTGCTTTGTACCTCAGCCTGTACTCTCCTGTGCAGTGCCCTTCTCTCCTCCTCTGGCAGATGCTTGATTCAAAAGTTACCTTGTTTTAATCACAAATAACTAATTCTTACAGGCTAATAATTACAGAAGGGAGCAATCCCAGACTTTCAGAACATAGCAAGGTCTTTGCTACCTTCCTACTAAATTCACTGTATCTCTGAAAGACTCGGGATGAGGGCAGTGCAGAGGAGGTGTGGAACAGCCAGGACAGATGTTTTGAATCCATCAGTGTGTTCTGGGGACAGTCTGCCTGGCCCAGGTGATACCTTGGTTGAATCAGTTTTACCTCTCTGTCTGTCTGTAGAAGATGCTGCTGGCCCAGGTGCCAACACAGCCACAGGGAGCACCAGCACTCCTGGGAGCGATGGAGAAGAAGATGATGCAGGTACAACCTCCAGCTATTTTGGCAATAACACAAACCAAAGGAGGAAGAGGAAACGGCCGGCAAACTCCAGAGACTGCAAGAGGAAAAAGACGAGTGCTGCTGGCAGCCAGCAGTTCCAGCCCAGAGGGTACGTGTCTGTGGTCACCTGTCACTTCTCTTTGCCCAGATCAGCATGATGATGATCCCAGAATTGCAGTTATCCCACTGCAGTTACTTAAGTATGGACTTAAGCAATGGTGTTAAAATTATCCAGGTGCTGGTAACAGTTGCTCCACTTGCTTTTCTGCATTTTGGTTTAAAAAGCTGGTGAGGAAGGATATTTAACAGTTATCCTCACACTTGAGTGCCACAAGCTAAGCAGAGACACCAAATTTCAGTGTGCTGCCATAACCAGCATTAGTAGGATGACTGGATTTCTTCCTTGGAATCATAAAGAGGTCTCAAAACTTTGAAGATTTGATGGAATATTTGAATTAATTCAAATTCTCGCTCTGATTGTGCTGAACAAGGCAATACCTGCATCTGGTGTTGCGTGGTCTTAAATTTCTAGGGCAGATCTGCCACTTCCAAGGATTTCCCTTTCCCTGCCCTGTTTTCCCTCATTCTGCTCCTTGTTTATGATAGCAGATGGCCACTCCCAGCTCAGCACGCCTTGCTCCACCCTTGGCTCCTTCCCTTCTACTGAAATATTTGTCATTAACTGCTGCTGACCCCAAAGTGTCACTTGCTGTTGATGCTCTAGTTGGGTTAATTGGAGCCGTGTTGGGCACATCCCAGAGCAACAGCTGCACTCAGTTTCCATTTCAGAGGTAGTTCTGCAGCCATGTGTGTTAAAAAAAAATAAATATTATAAAATGATCACACAGTCTTCTGGAAAATGGTGGTGCCCATGTGGGTGCAGCCTGGTGCAGGGAACGGGGCAGGTGTGCAGTGTGTCACACACACCTTCTCTCTGATTTTGCAGTGGCTACAGCAGGTACAGAAGGACCAAGAAGCCACAGAGCTCGAAGGCTCCGGCTTCCTCCAGCCCCAGCTTCACATCCCGCAGTGTTGGTGCCACGCAGGGAGCTGCTGGGAGGCTGGGCATGATGGCAATGCCCAAGCCCAAATCCAGGAACTTCCTCCAGCCTTCGTATTCCATATTGTAACTGGGAAACGCAATTACTGGATGAAAGCAAGTCCCCAGGATGGAATCATTGTTTGTTAAATTTTTGTTTCTTTTGCTGCTGAGCCTTGCATGGACTTGTGTATTTGTTGGGTACAAAAGCTCATGTTAAATAAATATTTTTTAACTGAGGAGTTTATTTGGGCCTTTCTTTCTACCATAAGAGAGTTCTGGCTAGTTCTAGAAACCCTCATCTTTTGGTGACGCTGTGATCCTGCTTTACAGCCACTTCAGGGACATGCTCAGGGCCACAAGTCCCTGGAGCTGCGAGTCCCCGGGCTGTGGCTGTCTCTGTCCTTCTCCCTTGCTCCTGCCTCGGTGCTCCAGAGCAGGAGAGCTGGGTTACTCCTCTGGAAACAGCAGGTTGGGAAAGAAAAGGTAATGAATGTTTTTAAGTTTCCTGTTTGATTCCCCAGATCCTGGAGGTGGGAGGGTCCAGCCCTGGCTATACCTTTTTTAGTTATTATTTAAAAAGAACCCAACCTGTGATCTTGTCACCGTCAGGGCCAAGGGCACTGGAGCTGCCCTCGGGTCCTGCCTGGCACAGGACACCTGGGTGGGTCAGGCAGGGATGTTGGAGGCAGCTGTTCGTGTGTTCCCCGAGCACCCGGCAGGGCAGGGCTGGGCTGGGCTGGGCTGTGCCGTTCCCTTGCTTGACTGGAGCTGAGGATTTCATCCGCTATTTCTGAGCGACGAGTCAGAACGGTTTTGCTCTTAGAATCCCAGACTGATTTGTGTTACGGGACCTTAGAGCCCATCCAATCCCACCCCTGCCCTGGGCAGGGACACCTCCCACTATCCCAGGTTGCTCCAAGCCCCGTCCAACCTGGCCTTGGACACTTCCAGGGATCCATGGGCAGCCACAGCTTCTCTGGGCAACCTGTGCCAGGGCCTGCCAACCCTCCCAGGGAGGAATTCCTCCCCAGTTCCCCCCGGCCGTGCCCGGGCCTGCCCCGCGCCCCGGGCGATGCCGCGGGCGGGAGGCGCTGAGGGCGGGACCCGCCCGGGCCGCCCCTGTGCGGGCGGGAAGCGGCCGCTCCGCCCCGTGCCCGCCATGGCGCTGCCCCAGCCCGCACCGCGGGAGCCCGAGGAGCCGGCACCGGACACCCGGCAGCGCCTGCAGGTCCGGGAGGCGGGGGGAGAGCCCGGGGGTGTGAGGGAAAGGGACCCGAGGGGACCGGGAACCGCAGGAGGGGCCGGGGTGTGAGAACTGAGGGGCCGGGAGCCACCGCGGTTGTGAGGGGAGGTGACCCGACGGGACGGGAGTGGGGACCGGGGGTGTGAGGAGAGGGGACCGGGGGCGTGAGGAGAGGGGACCGGGGGCCACCTGGATCTGGCAGGAGAGGGGAGCCGGGGGGATTTGGGCTGTCAGGAGAGGGCCCCGGGGCGGTCGGGGCTCAGTGCCCGGCGGTGCCGCGGGTCCCAGCCTCGTTCCCTCCCGCCCTCTCAGGAGTCCCCGCCGGCGGGCCCGGCCGAGCCCCCGCCGAGCGCGGCCCCGGTGCAGCAGCCGCGGGTGCTGCTGACGCCGCTGCCCCCGGCCTGGCTGCCGAGCGCCCCGGCCGCCAAGAGGCTGCGCCTGGAGCCCGCGGGCCCCCCGGCCCCGCCCGGCTCCCCGCCCGGGCCCAGCCCCGCGGCCCGCGGCCACGACGGGCTGTGGGATGCGGACAGCGACGGCAGCGACGGCGGAGACGCGGCCCCGGTGAGTGCCCGGCCCCCGCTTCTTGTCTTTATAAAAGTAAAATTCGTTAAGTGTTTTTTCTCTGTATGTAATTTTCCCCCCTGTTTTTAGCCTCTGGCTGGCAGCGTACCCGTTCATTTTACCCTTTCAAAATGTCTGAGGGACGCACAAAATGCTCAGAGTATATAGTTTTGGGCACCGCTATATAAAAAAGGCATTAAGCTTACTATTTCAACTTGTTGAGTCCACCTTCCCTATGAGAGACAAAAATGATCTAAAACTGAATTCCATTTATGCGCAGTGTTTGCTGTAAGACTGAAGTTTTAAGTTCTTTATTGAGTCTCTTCATTATTGTTTTCATTCTAACAAAATTTTGATGAACTGTTCTTTTCACAGAATTAATGTCAGAATAAGTCTTGTAAAGCAAGCTGTACCTGTGTGGACAGGTTTTGGTGTCGATACATGATCACCTCAGTTTGTATGGTTTTTATGTTTGTTACAAATATATCAAACCACTTTAATTATCAGTTCAGAGACTCAGAGCCTAGGACCTCTCTTGCAACCACATAACTGTACAATGGTGGGTAACTGGCTTTTCTTTCTGTAGGATGGACACTCTCCCCTATCAGCTTATGAAAGGAAAAGACTAAAGAACATTACAGAAAATGCTAAATTCTTTGCTGCTCTAAAGCTGCACGAGGTTTGTATAGAGTCTAAATAGCACCAAAATGCACCTTCTAAGTGTTCATAATTACACTGTCATCCCTCCTGGTGTGAAACCCTTCCCTCACTGGGATAGGTGTGTGAGCAAACCCATGAAAATCACAGAATCCTAGAATGGTTTGGTTGGAAGCTCGTCCCATTCCACACCCTGCCATGGGCAGGGACACCTTCCACTAGCCCAGGTTGCTCCAAGCCCCGTCCAACCTGGCCTTGGACACTTCCAGGGATGGGACAGCCACAGCTTCTCTCTTCCTTATTATTATAAATAATTGCAATAGGGTTCATTGCAGCCTTGAAATAATTCTATTTTATACAGGTTAATCCTTTATGGTTGTTATATATATATATATATATATATATATATATATATAAATCTTTTTTTTTCTCTTTAAGTCAGCTGCAAGACTTAACCAAATTGCAACCAGAAGACAACCACATGGCACCAAAAGGTAAAATAGTAGTAGATGAAATTTATATCCCTGATCCCTTTTTGTGGGATGAAAACCAATGTTGGAAAAAGGTGTGGGAAAAAAAAGAGAGGGGAAGAACAAGGTATAAGGGAGAGGGTAACCAGTTAGTACAGAAGAAAAGACATTTGGCAATGCCAAACCAATGCCAGGCCAAGCAGAAAATGAGCTGAAGCCCAAATAAAGAATAATCTGTATGATGGGAGAAGGTGGGAAAGGATGGCTCAGTGGGTGGGTGGCAGGATGGATAATAAATGAGGAGGGCTGGAAGAGAAGCGACAGTGGGGAGATGTGTTAGAAAATAAAGGGATGTGTAGGAAAATAGAGGTGCAGGACGTGTGTGTGCATTGCAAAGTGCTCGTGGTGGTGTTCCTTGCTGCCACCAAGGGGAAAAGGAACCACATCCCTCCTGCAGGGGCTGGGTGTCAGTCTGTGTCCTGGCTGTACCCTTGAGCCTGTCCCTAAATGCAGGGACTCATGTTCTGTATCTGAGTGTTTTCATTGTCCCAGACCCAAGCCCAAAAAGGTGGAGGATGACACAGCCCGGCGACGGTCCATGCGCCTGCTGAGGGTGGAGCCATCGGCAGTTCCTGTGTCAGAGACACCTGCCCAGCCAGGAGCAGAGGAATATGTGAGATGGGGAAGGGCTGGAGGGATGTGTAAAACTGTAAAACCAGTGCTGCTGACGCTGACTGGTGGCACTGGGCTTTGCTGGGCTTGTAAGCCCTGAGGCGTCTGGGAGGTGGTGACACGGGGACAGCAATGAAGGGTCAGTTCTGTCACACTTCAGGGCCTCTCCACAACTGCCACGAGCCAGGCAATGCCCTGGGCCTCAGGCAGGTGACACAGTGCAGTTTGGGATGCACAGAAGGGTCCTGAGGTAAAACATTCCACACCAACAGCCCATGGAGTTGAACAGCCTTAAACTCTAAGGTTTATTATTCTGTTTTTTATTTTATTGTAACTTTTCATCTGGTTTATTTTCCTTTGAAATGTTTACATCTTTTGAAGCAGTGACAGAGCAACATGTAAAATCTATGTTGCTCTGAGAGATGGGAATTTAAGTCTTCCATGGAGCTGTAGAATAGAGTTGAATCTGTAACACAGGTCTTGTTGGAGTACCAGGAAAGCAAAAAACCCAGGGAGGCAGTTTTTCTGTGCTCGGTGAAATTCTCTTTATCTTTTTAATAAGGTTTTGATATCAACGTTTTTCTTTTTACTGTTTATTTCCTGTCTTTTTGTAGATATGTTCTTAGAATGTCTGGTGGGGGGGAAAGTACCTATTCATCCTGTTTGTGGTTTTAGTTTGTTTGAGTTACAAAAATTGCCAATGTCATCCCAGCCTCAGGTTCCAGAGGGACCTGTGCCCATGATTCCAGAGGATCAGGCAGAGGACAGTAAACGGAGAGAGGCTTTACTGAACACATGGCTGAGGATAAGTGAGGTATTATTAGTTGTAATTAGTTACTTTTGGATAAAGTTATTTAGCTTGGGCTCTGATTCTGAGAGGTATCTCCCTTGTGTCCGTAGCTGAAAGGGGATGATGCCGACAGATGCACACCTGACATAGAGAGGTAACGTGGGAGCAGCAGCTAAAACTTGGCCTTTTCCACTTCCCCTTCCTTCTCTAATTAGTGTTTTGGTGATCCTTGGTGATTGTGGTGTTCCAGGTACCAGGAGAGCCTGAGCAGCATGGTGCTGAGCGAGGAGAACGTCAAGAAGGTGGTGAAATCCCGAGTGTGTTCCATGGCCATCCACCCTTCTGAAAGCACCATCCTCGTGGCAGCTGGAGACAAGTGGGGGCACGTTGGCCTCTGGAATGTGGTGAGTGGTTGGTGTGGTCCTCACCTGCACAGGTGTGTGGTACAGGATGGGTGCAGGTGGGGCACAGCCTGGTGTGGCACATCCAGCACCCTCTGCCTCCTCCCAGAAACATCCAAAACCCAGAGACTTAACTTTCAAAGCTGCAGTAACTAATAGAAATAACGACACCTGGTTCTGTGGAACGTCCGTTGTTTTGCAGAGCTGCGGGTCTGAGGAAGGAGCCCACATCTTCACCCCCCACAATCTCCAGGTCAGCTGCATGCACTTCTCTCCCTGCAACCCTGCTCACTTGCTGTCCCTCAGCACCGACAGTCTGCGCTGTGGCGATGTCACCAGGGCTGTCTTTGACGAGGTGAGTGAGTGCCCTCCTCGGAGATCTCTCCAGGGCACTGCTGGGAAGGTTTAGTCTGCTTGTAACAAGTTATTTGGTCTTTTTATTAGCAAGAAAGTTCAAAGTTCTGTTTCCACAAGGACACGTGAATTAACCTTTAATTAACATCACAAAAATAGGGACATGTTTCCTACTCACCAAAACCCAGTAACAGCCCTGGTTCTCCCAGCTTCCTTCCTGCAGAGGGCTGCAATTATTGAGTTTCATTTCCTCTTCCCATACTTAGCAATGTGTGTTTCTTCTCAAGGCATTGCCTTTAAACAGTGACATGATTGGGAGAACTGAATCCTACAAACAAACGACCCAAAAGAGCTTTGTAAAACAACATAAACCACGAGCTGCCTTTGCTTTTCTGAGCCTTCAGGAGACAGAATGCTGTGTCTGTCTCCACAGCTTCCCTGGAGCAGGGTGTGCTGGGTTCTGACAGGCACAGCTGCATTGATCAGCTCCAGTGCTGGGAAGGGAACAACCTACTACAGCTTAGAGCTTTTTTTTGCCCCAGCCCTTCCAGGCACCGTGATTTTAGCAGGGCTGCAGGCGGGCAGGTGCTTGGGCAGGAAGGTCCAGGGGGTCGTTATTTGAGGGAAATGCTTGCAAGATGATGTCTTGAGAGGCTGGGGAAGAAAAACCTGCTCAGTTTACCTTATGGCAGGTTACCTGGCCTTATAATACCTGTAGGAGCATCAGTGCTGGTGGAAGGAGCACAGCTGCACACCCAGAGAGCTGAGCCACGGAGTGTTCCTGCAGCACCAATGTGCTTGTTCTGATTGCTGCTGTGAGAGCAGGGAGATATCCCCAGGGGGATGGCATGGAGTGACATCCTGAGGCTGATCTCCCTAATTATAGGGAGCCAAGTTCACATTTCTGCACCTGATTAAAGCTTTCTGCAGCACTGGAGAATAGTATCCTTAATCCTCGCTCAGTGTGTGTGCTCAAGGCCAACAGCCCTTTTATTGCTGGAACACAGAGGTGACAGTGCCTTGCAGGAGCTCTAACAGCAAATTTGGAGTGTGCTGTTGCTGGCCTGGTTTGCATGGTTAATTAGCTCCTAATTATTTCCCCTTGGAATGCATACCTGTTTCATGGAAGGGTTACCTGTGTGGCTGGGTGAGGCTGGAGCTGTCACATTAGACAGGCTTCAGTAGCATTTTTAGTGAATTTAAGAGGGCGAGGATGAAACCCAAAGCCCAGGGAGAGTTTGGGTGTTAGGAACAACTCAGTGTGTTTTGTTGTACGGTTCTGGTGCCATTTGACCTTCCCTGTGCTCAGATCTGCAGGAGTGAGGAAAACTTCTCTTCCTTCGACTTCCTGGAAGACAATGCCTGCACTGCCATCGTGGGACACTGGGATGGGGCCGTGGCTGTGGTGGACAGACGGACTCCGGGAACGTCGTCGGAGCTCTCTGCAGACATTGGCTTCAGGAAGACACGGACAGTCCACGTGCACCCTGTGAACAAACAGTATTTCCTGGCTGCTGGCTTAGTGTACGTAGCTCAAGTTGAACTGGTTATTCTGTTTGCAGTGGTCTGTCTGCCTGGGCTCCGGGGTGGGCTCTGAAGGGTGCAGGAGAGCTGGGGATGAGCAGTTTGTCAGACTCAGTTTATCCTCAGAGCTGTCTCGATCTTTTTAGAAAACAAGTTTTCAGTCCTTAGCAGGATTTAAAATGGGATTTGCTTTGACTTCCCTTCACCTTTTGGAAATGGGGACAGATGGGCCTTGGTGGGCTTTGGCAGACAGAGGGACTTTAATGAGGGGCTGGTTGGGCTGGTATTGGTGCTCCCCAAATCCCTTGGAGCCACTGTTTGAATATGGAAACTCTGAAGCAGCTCCTACACAGCCTGCTGTGGCTCTGGAGCTGTTTTGGTAAGTGAAGGCTCTGAAGTGTTCCCTTGTGTGGCACCTGTTGCAGGGACGTTTGTGTTTTTGACGTGCGGTACCTGAAGGCCAAGGGGAACCAGCCCGTGAGCTCCCTCACAGGGCACACCAAAAGTGTGGCCTCGGCCTATTTCTCCCCTGTCACTGGGAGCAGAGTGGTGACGGTGTGTGCTGATGACAAGCTGAGGTAAGGCTCTGCAGGGAAGAACCTTCATGGAAAATACCAACTTCATCGCCATTATTATTATTATTATTACCTCTCTGTGTTACCTGTCACTGAGAACTTTGTCAAAGGTTTATTTGCATTAACGTTTTTAATTATTTTTTTTGTTTGTTGGAGTTTTTTCCTAATTCTCATTTTTCTGAAGGATGTTTAACAGGGAGCAGTGAAATACACGGGTACTGTTAATCTTTAAAAAATAACCAAAAAACCCCCAAACCAAAACCATGAAACCAACCAAGCAAAAGCCAGCCAAAACTTGCCTTATGAACATGAACACAAAGTGCTCAGAAGTTTATTTTTAGCTGCTGGCACTAGAAATGATGATAATATCAGCTCTTTTGTAAGTAGCCTACCATTTAATAATTTAAGCTGCTGTGAGTTGCTTGTATTGAAGTTTTTTGTTTCTCATTTGTGGTTTTGTGGCCATAATTTAGAAAACTGCCTGATTTAGTTTGACCTCAGCAGCATTTTTGCCCTGGGGGGGGGGATCCCTAAGTTCATGGAGGTGAAGGAGTGGGTGGGATGCTGGGTTTGGCCTATCCAGCCACTCCTCCAGAAGCTCTCAGAAAGGGTGGGGCTGCAGTTCCAGCTGAAAGCAGATCCAATTCACAAAGCACATCCAGTAATTCCAGCTGGGTTGTTGGTGCCTGTGTCCCAGCTGGCTGTCTGTGCTGCTCCGGGGTGGTCTGGCTGGAGCTGATCCTGTCTTTTTGGCACATGTACATTGTATTAAGGTGCTGTTGTGTTCCAGGGTCTATGACACCACGTCCTTGTCATCGACCATCCCAGCCCTGAGCTCCATCAGGTGAGCAGAGCACACCTGGGCCGAGGTGTGGCCACTCCCTGCACGCCTGGAGGGACAGGACACAGGGAATGGCTTCCCACTGCCAGAGGGCAGGGTTAGATGGGATATTGGGAAGCAATCCTTCCCTGTGAGGGTGGGGAGGCCCTGGCACAGGTTGCCCAGAGAAGCTGTGGCTGCCCCATCCCTGGGAGTGTTCCAGGCCAGGTTGGACGGGGCTTGGAGCAACCTGGGCTAGTGGGAGGTGTCCCTGCCCATGGCAGGGGGTGAAGTGAGATGAACTTCATGGTTGCTTCCAACCCAACCCTTCCTGGGATTCTTGTCCCATCCTGCCCATCCCAGGACAGGGATCCACTGCAGGGATCTGAGCAGGATGATCTCTCCAGTGCAAGTGCTGAGGGTTTAGAAGACATGGGAGCAGATGGGACATAAAGGATGATTCAGAATCGTGGATTCACTGGGAGGAACGTTTCTCTCTCTTTTACTTCCCCTGCAGACACAACTGTAACACGGGGCGCTGGCTGACCCGCTTCAGGGCCATCTGGGACCCCAAGCAGGAGCACTGCTTCCTGGTGGGCACCATGGCACAGCCCAGGCAGATCAGTGTCTTCCAGGACACGGGGAAGTTGCTGCACTCCTTCTACAACGTGGACTGCCTCACCTCCGTGTGCTCCATCAACGTCGTGCACCCCAGACAGAACATCCTGGTGGGGGGGAACTCCAGTGGCCGCCTTCACGTATTCAAAGAATAGAAGTGGTGCCTCAGATGCACAGTTTCTCCCTTTTTGCATTAACTTTGTCTATTCAGGCAGTTCCAGATCTGACTGTTACTTCTCAGGACAGAATTGTGTTTTAAAAAGCCTTAAATAAATAAATAAATAAATAAATTCTTTAAACTACCTTTGGGCATTCGTGTCTTCAGTGGAAATAAATCCTGCTGGGACATTTGTACCAAAACCGATTTTTTCCCCAATGACAAAGTAATTAAAAAAAGGAAAAGCATGGGATCAGCACTTGCAGCATGGGTGAGAAACTTAAAAATTTCCATGAGGGAAGCTGGAGTGCTGGTGTGTTCTATCCATCAGCTCTGAAGGGTTCAGGGTCCGTGTGTGTTCAGCAGCGTTTGTGCCTTGAGCTGTCTGGGGTGTAATTAAATCCTCGCTGGGGCTGGAGGGAGCTCTCAGTGTGAGCTGCTGCCACGGGGCACTGGAGCCAGGGCAGCTCTGTGGGATGGAGCCTCTGCACCCACAGGCCCCTGACAGGCTGTGCTGTATCCAACCAAAATAGCTCTGGGATCATCCAATGAGTCCTACTGTCCCCCAGCACTGCCAAGGCCACACTAACCCGTGTCCCCAAGTGCTACATCCATGTGTCTGTTAAATCCCCCCAGGGATGGGGACTCCATCACTGCCCTGGGCAGCTGTGCCAGGGCTGCACAACCCTTTCCAGGAAGGAGTTTTCCCAGTACCAAACCTAAAGCTTCCTGGCACAGCTGGAGGCCGTTCCCTCTCCTCCTGTCCCTTGTTCCCTGGGAGCAGAGCCCGAGCCCCCCCCCGGCTCCCCCCTCCTGTCAGGGGGTTGCAGAGCCAGAAGGTCCCCCCTGAGCCTCCTTTTCTCCAGGCTGAGCCCTCCCAGCTCCCTCAGCCGCTCCTGCTGCTCCAGCCCCTTCCCCAGCTCTGTTTCCTTCTCAGGGCATGTTCCATGTCTTTCTTGTCATGAGGGGCCCAAAATTCCAGGTGCATTTGTAAAAATTGTATTCAAACAGTGCAGGGATGTGTGAGGGACTCACCTGCAGCAACACTTGCTCCCCGTGGCCTGAGCCTGCTCCTCACTGCTAAAAGACCAAATTCATCACAGTTTGAGCTGAGTTTTCACTCTAAGAAAAAAAACAGTACTAGCACCAGAAATACTGAACAAAGCTCATCCCGACTCTGCTTTTCATGATATTTAAATATTTATTTAAATTTAAAAATACTTTTCATGGCACCAATGATTTTATGCTAACTAAGGTATTGGATATGTAGAAAAAGGTACATTTCAAAGGAAAAAAGGATGTAACTTACAGTATTTGGCACATGAAAGGTTAATCTCTAGATTTTCTTCTTTATGAAAACTAAGAAATTCACATTTTCAGGTATTTTACTGTCTACTGCTGAAAGATGCAGTATGCTAGGACGAGATTGATGGGTTTCTGATCTCAGAACCTATGGAAACAACATTTTGATAAAAAGACAGGTAAAACTAACAGGGCCTGAAACACGCGATGGAATCTGGGATGGACGGGAAAACGCACAACGGAAAATCACCAGTTCTCGTGGTTTTTGAAGTAAAATGCTGGGTGACAACGGCAGAGGTGACCTGGGGCTGGGACAGAGCATTATCAGAGGAAAGCCGGGTGGAAGGTCCCAGGAGGGGACTCGGAGGATGTGTCCGAAGAGGATGGAGCATGGGATGGAGTTGTGCTGTCACACGTCACACAGAACATCGCAGTGAGGAGGACGAGGAGGAGGAGGAGGAGGAGGAGGAAGGACGACACTGCAGCGTTAACCCGGGGTGAAAAATGTCAGCATCGGGACGAGCACAACTGCATAGAAACACCAGCGCTTATGGGCTGAGGTAGGAACACTACACTAAGAGTTAATTTTGCTATGTTGCATAAAACAGGATTATCATGTAAAAAAAAATCACTCCTCCACCTCCTGGAGCCTTCCCGGAGGGCTCCTGGAGCCTTCCCGGAGGGCTCCTGCCTGCTCCGGAGCCGGGGCTGGGCCCCAGGCCCTCCTCGGGTCTCGTGCTGTGAGCGGGCGGCCGTGGCCGTGACCTGGGTGGGGTCTGTGCCCCCCGACAGACGTCGACAGACAGGACCTCTCCCCTTATTGCAGTGACAACGATCCCGGTCTGGCCCAACGCCACCGTCCCGCTCAGCGGTGGGTGGTGGATGCTCACAGACAACACGGACATCAGGCTTTGTAAAACTGCAGTTATGGCCCCAGCTTACGGAAAATCTCTCCCTGAGATGAAATTAAACTTGTCAACTGTTTTCACCTTTTCTTTTTTTGCTAATATGTCCAGCTTCTCACCCAAACCTTACCAGAACTGGCTGTTATTGCTCCCTATGGATGGGCTGCTGCTCCCGGTGATCACCAGTCCTGGGGGTTGTCACCAGCATGATGAGTCGGGTTTATTGACTTTTGCTTAAGAACAGTTGGGGCTAATGGTGTCCATTGGCTTCTTCAGTGTCACCTGCGCGCCTGAACTTCTGTCCTCTTCAGAAGAGTCCAAAACCCAGAGCTCCTTCTCTGTCCCAAACCCAGCAGGGCTTGGCTGGCGTTGGGCTCCCATCCTATGGAAGCGTTTGCTCCTCAACCATTTGCTCACTGGGAACAACTCGGTACCGGCACCCACGGTCACCCCATCCATAAAGTAAAAAAAGACTGGATTAGATTCCATAACAAAATAGCATTTCCTTGTTAAAATAGACCTTGAAATGTCTCTTTTTTTTTTTTTTGTTCTTTTTTCTTGATTTTTTTACAAAACAGGTACAACTGGCGGAGGGTAAAGGTCTTCCCAATAAATCTGACAGTCACTACAGCTCCACACCAGGCTTGGCTGCGCGTGCCTGGCGTTCCCTGGCTGCCTGTGCTCCCCTGCCCTTGGGAGCACCGACGCTTCAAGGCTTAAAAAAGTGGCGAAGGGCCGAGTCCGCAGCAGGGCGAGGGCTCCGATGGCTGCGCCGTGGGGAGAGGGGGAACCGGGGCGTCCCCGAGAGCATCGCGGCGTGTGTCACCTCGGAGGGGGCTCCGGTGAGCAGGGAGGGCTCTGCCAAGCGGTTCGTGGAGGGTGGTGGGGGTGGGCACAGTGCGGATTTAATACCGTGACAGTACACGAGTGTTAAATTAAACCTCAGTAGCACCATTGCTAAAGCTCCTGCGGAACGGCACCGCCAGCCCCGGTTCTGCGGGGGGGTGGCAGAGCAATGAATTCCTCTCTGCTCGGTGCTTCCCAAGTCATGCGCATGAGATCGGGACGGGAGGTGTTGTGCGGGCTCCGGGGGTGGGAGCGGGCGGCTGGACATGGGGAGGAGGAGGCTCCGGGGGCTGTGCCCACCCTCATCTTCCTCCCGGGAAGCCGCCTCCCGGGCCGCGCCGGGCTCTGGGTCGGGAAGGGAGGGTTAGTGTGTGCCCGGCGGGTCCCGCGCGGGGACGGCGGCAGGTCTCTCCCCAGGCCCCCGTGGTGCCTCCTGCCTTCAGGTGTCAATGAGCAGGCTTACCACGGCGCGGAGCTTGCAGGCAAACCATCGCCTGAGGGGACAAAAGTATTGGTAATGGAACTGCTCGAACTCGGGGGTCTGGCGGATATCACGGAAAAAGGCAGTGTCAAGGTCGGACTCAGTAAGGACGATCAGGAGGAGGAGCAAAACAAAGAGGAGTCCAACTGTCACAAGGAGCAAACGGAGGACACTTAAAACAAACTTATTCACCTGTTGGGCCTGTGCCGGCCCCAGGCCGCCGGCACCCGGGCACAGCGCCCGCAGCTCGCCCACCTCCGCCTCCGCCGCCGGCGTGCCCGCCTCCGACTCCTTCTCCTCCTCGATGCTGCACGGGGCCCCGTTGGCCTGGCGCGAGAGCAGCATCAGCTCCAGGCTGTGCTCGGCCACGGGCGTGGGCAGCACGCTGTCGGCCGGGCTGTAGCTTTCGTCGGCGATCACGGCCACCCGTTCGCTGCTCTCGGCGCGGCCGCCCCGCCCGGGGCCCGCGAAGGCGTCGCCGTGGGAGGCCGAGCGCACCGGGGTGGAGTGGGCGCTGTCACGCAGGGACTCCAGGCCTGGGGGCACAGGGGGAGGGGGAGAGGGGGGTGCTCAGTGGGTTGCAGGGGGGGCCTTCCCCGTCGCCGGGAGCCCCCCATGCTGCCCCCAGCCCCCTGTCCCCGGGATGCTGGTGGTGGTGGTGGTTGTGTCTGTCGGTCTCTCAGACCCGCAGCCCCTTGGCCACAGTTCGTGACCGGGGTGCTGACGGTGCTGACGCTCAGACACCCATGTGGCTCATCACTGTCACTGTCACTGCTGGCCCTGAGCCTGGACCCCGGGCAGGGCCCGGCCCTGTCAGCAGCTCATCACAAACCACCCGCGGGCTGGAGCTGCCCTGAGGTGACAGTGACAGCCCCCCTGGCAGCTACTGCAGCACCTTTGGGGCCCCTCTGCCACTGGCACCGCCAGCCCCTGGCACCATGGGCACCGTGGGCAGCTGCTGACAGTACCCAGACATGGGCAGGGACGAGCTGGGGGAGCACGGTCAGCACAGCAAGGGGTGCAGGGAGGGGTGGGGGGCAGAAACACAGCCCGGGGGGCCACACTGGGGCAGCTGGTGGGGCCCTGCGAGCCCTGAGCTGGGCTGGGCTCTCCCCGGGGCACCACTGTACACAGCCAAGCCTGCTGCAGCCCATGGGGCCAAACTTGGGGACTTATCCATACGGATTTATCCTTACAGATCTACCCCCTGGCTGACAAAGCCCTCCCCCGCCAAACCCCTGCACCTCAGAGAGGCACAGAGGGGTCACACTGAGCCAGAGTCCCCGTGGGCAGCACAGCTGAGCAGTTGTGGGAGCCCTGGAACAGACCTTGCCCCCCTCAGAGCAGAAACTGGGAGACCCCAGTGTGGGAGGTGTGTAGAGAGAGCTGTGCTGGTCTGGTACAGGGGGATGTCCCCCAGCATGTGCAGGAGACCCCCACAGCACAGGCTGCTCTGAGTTCTAATGATGCACCACAAACCAAATGTTTTACATCCACACACAAGAGCAGGAGCCATGGGAAGAGCTGTGTGCCAGCCCCTTGTGCCAGCCCCGAGCCCTGTACTGGGCTGAGTTACAGCCCTTTGTGCAGAGGAACTCCCGCCCCCACAAACGTCCTCTCCAAATTCCAAGAATCCCCACAAACGTGGGACTTGTTTCTGGCAGTTCTGGCAGGCAGGGTAGGAGCTCTGCCATCACAGCTTCCCCAGCACCAGGGAGGGTGTCTGAAGATCGTGCTGGGGACCAGTGGGTCCCCAGGGCCACCCTGCTGGCAGCTGGAGGGGGACGGGGCTGGACCTGTCCCCGCGGGGAGGACACAGTGACCACAGCACCTTGGAGTGCTGTCACTGCGTGTCCTGCCCTGCGGAGGGTGTAGCACCCGGAGCCACCCGGTCGCATTCCCAGGGCTTTGCAGCCTCTCCTTTGTAAACACTGCCCGGCTGCCCCGGCTCAGCCCGGCTTAGCACCACTGCCACCCGGGCACCGGGGCAGCCCGGGCGGTGAGGAGTGAACACGTTCTCACCCCGACAGTTATGCGCTCTCCCGTCTCATGTGAACATCCCCCGCGGCACCTGCTGCGTCCCTGGCAAGGGGGACACCCACTGAGGGGGTTCCCTGCTCATCACCGCAAGTAGAGCGGTGCTGACCCCCCAGACACAAACCCTCGGCCGTGTGCTTCCATGGCACCGACAGCAGAAGCTAGAAAATCCCAGGAAATCCGGGTCCAGCCCCACCACCAGAGCTGCTTTGTGGTAATAACAACCCAGGGTCCATCCAGGACCAGAGACCCCAGCCCACTTCCCCCCACACATATCCCACGTCCGACATCCCTGCATCCCGCCTGCCCCTGGGGCTGTGGTCACCAGGAGACCACGGGGACCACAGCCCTGGAGACAGCCCAGAAGAGCCCAGCCCTGGCAGCGCAGCATTACCTGGCACAGGGGCATCCCCGGGGCCGTGCGGAGCATCGGGGCCGAGGCTGGGCACAGCCGGCAGCAGGGGCAGGATCCCCAGGGCCCGGGACAGCAGCCGCGGCCCCAGGGCCAGCACCCGCACCCGCACCCCCCGGCAGCAGTGGTTGATGAGCCACAGGTGGACGCTGACCCTGGTTTTAATCTTTACCAGGCACTTCACCATGGTGGCACAGGGGCAGGAGGAGCGCGGGGACGCCGCTCGCCCTCCAGCACGGCTGCTCCGAGTGGCACTGGCGCTGCTGGCCCGGGGGCAGGGCTATTTTGGGCACCGAGTAGAAGTGAGAGTGAGGAAAAGCAAAGGGGTGGTACCAGCTCAGGGTGATTTATGGTGGGAGGTGATTTCATGCTCTGGCTGCTTCGTCGGGGAGGGTGTCTCATGTAACTGGGTGGCAGAGGTGACCCTGCCTGCTTCTACCCCCAAAACTGGCACAGACGCCAGCCCTGGGATTCCTCAGTGGAATTAAATCCTGTCCCTTGGGACAGGCAGTCCCTGTCCCTGTGCACAGCCCGGGAGCAGGATTGGTGTGGCTGTGCCAGGACAGGGCTGGCTCCACAGCCCATCCAGGCGCAGGGCACAGCTAGCGGGGCACCCACCCCCTTCCCCCCTGCTCCTGGGCCATCCCAGGTCCCTCGTCAGCATCCCTGTTTTCCAAATCTCTTTGCACCTTCACAAACTTCTGTGCACCTTCCCTCAGCCACGACACACCCCCCAACACCCACCCCACACTGTGTCACCCCAGTGTCACCAGGAGTCAGACACTGCTGTCACCAGTGGCACCGCCACAGCCCCCAGAGATGTTCCCAACCCCATGGGGCAGCTCCAGGGCTGCTCCCAGTGTTTTGCCCTCTGCCAGCCCTTCTTCCCAGTGCATCCCACCCTGATTCAGTCCCAGGATGGGGAGAAGACTCCCTGCCCCAGCCTGGTGACACACCAGCCTTTCTGAGGACAAGGCACCGGGGCTGCAGACTCAGCTGGACATGTGTGTGCATGTGTGTATGTGTGTGCATGGGTGGGGTGTGTGTATGTTTGTGCACATGTGTATGTGTGTGCACACAAGTACGGGTGTTCACATGTGGGGGTGTGTGTGCACAGATCTGTGTGCACACGTGTACGGGTGTTCACATGTGGGTGTGTGCGTGCACAGGTCTGTGTGTCCCCGCTCCCGAGCCCCGGTGGTGGCAGGGCCCCCCTGGTGCCCTACCTTCCATGATGGAGATGTGGACAGCTCTCCGGCGGGTGCGGGGCACGCTGCTCAGCCGGGGGCCGTGCGTGATGGACGGGCAGCTCCGGCTCGGCACCAGCCCGGCCCTGGGGATGACAGCGGGGACAGGGTCAGAGCCAGGATGGTGCCAGCGGCCCGGGCACGTGGCAGTGCTCCTGCTGGGATCCCACCCTGGGCACCGACCCCTGGGAGCTGCTGCCAGGCTCTTACCGGTGAATCTCAGGGGGCTCCCTCTTGATCTTGGCGCTGGACTCCATCACCTCCTTGGCGACGCGGCCGCTGCAGGAATATCAAGAACAGCAGAGGTGAGGAGAAGAGCATGGTACCGGTGAGCCACCACATCCCCCCACGGCACCCAGTGTCCCACCTGGGCCCTCCCCACAGCTCCAGGGGAAAGCAGAAATATCTGCTGGGAATAGGGGTGATGGAAAGGCTGAGCTGACACCTCTGCCACCATGTTTTGTTGCTTGGACTGGCATTGGATACTGGACACCATGGGATCACTTCCCCTCAGCTGGGGGACATACCACAGGCATCCAGGTCCTCCCATGCCAGTGAGGAGGGCTCTGGCATCGTGCACCTCACAGCTGGGGTCGTGCTGGGGTCTCTTGTGCTGCAGAGGTACGAGGTCCCAGGCCCAGGCTCTCACTCCAGCAACTTCCCCCAGGAATTTAGGGACCACAGTGATTCGTTTCACTTCTTGTTGTTCTCAAACCCCAAATCCACTGTCCTCTCCCCTCCTCCACTCCTGTCCCTCCAAAACTGCAACTCTGGAGGTGGGGAGGGGGATGGCGGCTGTGACACAGAGACAGCAGGGGTGGTGGTCTGGCTGGGGTCAGCACTGCAATGGGGGGATCTCTGCAGGACCTGGAGATGGCCCTTGACTGGTGCAGCCCCAAAGCACCTCCAGGAACTACCCCTGCTGTCATATTTACCTGTACCGGAACCGGCTTCCCTTGAAGAACAGGTTGCTGCTGGACACCGTCCGCACCTGGCTGGACTTCTCCAACCTGCAACAGCACCAGGAGTGTGTGAGCATCCCACACCGCCAGCCAGGAGCTGGGAATGGCCCTGGCACTGCGTCCTGGCGAAGCTCTGCCCAGTTCTGTTCCCAACACATCCCACTGGTGACCAGGACAGGGGACTCTGCGGGTGCTGGGACAGCATCACCCCCGCTGGACTGACCCTGCACCCACTCAAGGGGGGGCCATGTGGTGCCAGCTGATGGCAGCGAGGCCAAGTGACAGGAGCAGAGCCCTGGAGATGTGGAATACCACCAGGAATGACCCCAGCTGCGGGCAGCAGTGGGTGGCACTGGCTGGAGGGACATGAGCACTCCATCAGCACAGCCTGTCCTTGCTGGCACCGGGAGCATGTCCGGGATGGACCCACTGCCAAGGAGTCTCCAGCAGCTGGAAGGACCTTGGGCCACAGCTCCCACAGGGCCATCAGTGACATCCACATGCAGCGGCTGAAGTTCTCCAGGGGGCTGAAACCCCACCATGGCCTGGGCATCGCAGGGTGACGGACATGCCCGTCCTGGGCAGGTGGGCACTTGCCAGGGTGGGTGAAGCTGCCATGAGGGACCATCCCATCTCCCTCCCATCCCATGGGACCTGATCCCTCACCCTAGGACTGCCAGCAGCACCTCAGCTGAGCCCACGGTCCACTCTGCTGGGTGCACAAGCCAGTGGTAATTCACTGACACAACTAATCACAGGGAGATTTGTAAAGCAATATTGCAATTTCATTTCATGTTCATGTAATGAGGAGCGAAACCTGCTGATTGCAGCTGCTGATTGCAGAATTCCCAGTGGGAATGCATCGCACGCTCTGTCTCGCAGCTTGCTGATTAAAATAAAACTCATTACAAAGCACAAAGTGGGCTGGGTTAAGTATGGCATAAGCAGGATGGTGAATCCAAACAGCTCCACTGGCACTTCCTCAGTACTGTGGCTCTGCCAGGGCCACTGGGACACGGTGCCCCATGGGCAGTGACTGATCCCAGTACCTGGATGGAACCCAGAGGTGGGCACTGACCCACGGAGGCTGCAGGACACCCCAAAAACCAGCACTTACTTGTAGAAAGCCTGGTTCTCAATCCCACACTTCCAGAGGTGTTTGCAGGCTTCTGGTGTCGGGGCAAAATAGGTGAGGACAATTTTCTTCTCCTAAAGGAGAAAGACAGGGAGTTGAGCAGGGAACAGGGAGTGGTGCCCATTGCACAGACGGAGACTGGAGTAGACAGGGCTGAGAGTGGCACTGGCATGGACAGATCTTGCCTTGGAGCCATTTGGGACACAGGGGTGTTGGAGCATTGGCTGACAGCCCGGTGTGGTGCCGGGCATGAGGGATGGGCAGATGTGTGCCAGTGTTCTGCCACCCAGCCCTCTGCTCCCAGCCTTTGGGAACAGCCAGAAATACAACTTTCATAAAAAACTCCTGCTGATGGCTCCTGTGGGAGCCAACTCCACCCAGAGGTGTTCCAGCTGACTTTGTGGGACACAGCAATGAATAACCACCACAATCCCAAAGGCAGTACCAGCGGGAAGGCATGGCCAGGAACTGGTGGGCAGAGCCTCTGCCACAGCACAGCCCAGGGGGGCTGAGGGATCTAATGCCCAGAGCAGGGCACCAGTGGGAGCAGGGAGGTTACCCCGGCACTGTCATGGAGCTGCAGTCGCTGTCACCATCCCTGTTCCCTTGCCCTGCCAGGCTAGGGTGATGCTGCTGCCAAGTTCCTGAAGAACCCCCTGAAGACATGACCACACTGTGCCCAGGAAGTCCCACGGGAAACGGGAACACTCACCTCCTTCTGACTCACATACAAGTAGAAAGTCTTCCCTTCGAATTTCATCTTGGTCACCTCATTCCTGCAAGGACAAGGACAGGCAGGTGGGAGCTGTGCAGAGCCCACCACAGCCTAGAGCCCACCCAGCCTGGCTCCTGGCACCACCCCGGTGAGAGCCGGTGTTTGGGATGGCAGCAGGGCAGCTTCCAGACCCTGTTTTCCATCCTGGGAGGTGCGATGGGGTGGTGAGACCAGCCCTGGCTCAGAAACCAGGAGCTGGAATGTGGGACACCCCAGAGTGAAGCTGGGGGTCAGCGGCGAGTCCTGGGGTCCCGGGGAGCTCATTCCATGGGCAGTGGCTGGTGGCAGTGCCAGGGACACACTGGCCAAATCTGGAGATGCTACAGTGGCCTGGGAACATCACAGCCAGGCTCAGAGGGGCTGGGGGCATTTGGGACGTGGCCAACATGGGGACGGTGAAGTTTAACGGAGACAGACGTAGAAAATAATAAGTCAGGGGTAGCAAAGCTCTGGGTGCACTGAGCACTGTCCTGTCTGGGCACATCCCCCCAACCCTGGTGCCGTGTGGGGGGGTCACCCACGTACCCCAACATCCCTCAGAGACCCCGGGGTGATACAGGACACCCATGGAGCGACTGGAGCCCGGGGTGGGAACTCACCACTTGATGAAGTGAACCCTCTTGTTTCCCTGCAGAACGACGAAGCCGAAGGGCGTGAAGGCCAGAAACGCCGCGTTCCCCGACACGTCCTGCAAGGCAACCGTGGCTGCTGGTCAGAGAGCTGCTGGGCAGCAAAGCTGGCACAGCACCAGCCACCTCGGCCAGGAGCTGGGGCACTGCAGCAGCCTGTGACCAGCTCTGCCAGCACCATGTTGTAGTTACACGTTATCATTTATATATCACATTGACACATAGAATATATGCTACTATCATAATAGTATCATTGTTGCAATTAATGTGTCTATTTATTATATATATTGTAGCTATACTATTACATGTAACTATATATAGTTATTATATAGATATACAGTATTTATTTAATATATATATATAATAAGTACTATAATATACATAGTTTAATATAGTTATACATTGTATTATCATAGAATATCCTGAGTTGGAAGGGACTCACAAGGGTCATCGAAGCCCAGGTCCTAAACACTGTATTATATGACTAATATATGTAGTAATTAACCCGGGACATGATAACCCCTGGCTGCACTTCTCTCTCCAGCCAGTGCCCTGGGCAGCGTCAGGCCAGTTCAAAGGCACCAGTTATGTCCAGTTCAGGCAGCACTTCAACCCCATCCCAACGGCAGCTCCAGGGAAGCAATCGGTGACTGCACTGGGTGCAGGGAAAACCAGAGACACTCAGTTGTGAAAATGTTGTGAAATAGTTGTGGCTGGTGAGCAATCGCTGGATTCATCCTGGGTTTGGTTTTGGCCAGCAGGCATCCAGAGGGCTTTTGAGGGATGCTCAGAACAAAAGTCCATCCTCAGCCTGTCAAGGCTGAAAGGCAGAGAGAGCTGATCCCCAACCAACACCTGCACACGGCAGGGTGTGAACCCCAAATCCAGAAACCTGCCACAGTTCAAGCCCTGGGCTGCCCAAAGTGCTCTGGCTCTTTCCCAAATCTGGGAAAGCCTTCAGGAAAGGAAGCAGGGTCTCAGCAGAGTGATGTACCCTCCTGGGGGTGCAGAGGCTTGGCAGGGGATGGGGGGGGCTAAAGGGGGCATGGGACCCTGCACAGGCTCAAAAACCCTGTGGATGTGGCACCCGGGACATGGGTTAGTGGAGGGTTGGCAGTGCTGGGGGAGCAGTTGGGCTCAATGGTCTTAAAGGGCTTTTCCAAACCAAAAAATTCCATGATTCTGTTTGCTTAGGCCAGAAGTTCTGTCCACCATCTGACACAGAGAAATGAGGGAACCCCTGTTATTCACACACACACATTCATGCAGGGATTGACGTCTAGAACAGTTACCAAGGATGGCACCAGCAGCTCCAGTGAGCCCTGCTTAAGAAGGGAATATCTTTTTCTATGTTTGCATTTTTGGGGGAAAACTACTGCAAGACCATGAAAACTTCAGACAAACAGGACCAAGTCAAGGGGCACTGAACCAAGAATGCCTGGTGGGAGGAAACAGCCCTTCATCCCAACTCTTCCACAGTCCATTGGAGAAGAGGGAACAGAATCAGCTCCATTTCACTTTGGATCCTTTAAGCACATTAACAGCAGCTCTTGATGAATTAGGCTGAACTCTGCTAATAGACCTAAAAGTGTGTATATTTGTCCTTAGCTGTTAAAAGACCATGAATCAGTGTAACTCAAATATATTTAAAAATGTTCTTGGGGTAAAAGAAAGGCAACTACCTGACTTTAGCAGCAAGGGTCAGAAATGGGTGGTTCCTGGCAAGAGCACTGGTTTAGAGGGAATTCAGAGCAAAGCAACCCCCAGGGCACTCACAAACAGCCCATAAACAGGGAACTCCCCCAGTTTACTGTTAATGTGGCACAATTCAGGGAAAAGCCCTGAGGGATCCCAGCACAGGCACTGCCTGAGGGGAGAATTCTCTGCCTGCTTTGTATCCCACATCCATCTGCATGTGGTGGGATTATCGGGGAGCAGAGAGAGCCACAGGCAGTGACATCCACAGTCAATAAAGAGCATTTCCAAAAGCAAACTGGATTATGGGCTGGGCAGAGCAGAGGATGGACTGTCCCTGGCAGGTTAATGCCTGGTTGTTCCTCAGCCACTGACCCTGTTACTGCCTCCCAAAGACCTCCTTCAGCAGCAGATGACTGACCCCTCTCTTACAGCTGTCTGCATGTGAAAATGCTTTCCTACAGCTTCTCTGGACACCCCCTGGGAGGATTTTGGGGAATCCAACCAGAGCAACAGCTTTAGGAACTGCTTTAGGAACTGTTTTACCTTGCATGGGTGTGGGTCAACCCCGTAGGTCTCCAGAGTCTGGGCTTTCCTGAGAAAATTCAGCTCTGAAGTAGCTGGTGTCTGCCCACTGCGGGAGAAAAAAACAAGGGGAAAAAAAAGAATATTCCATGGAATAGAGGAAAGGCAGCTACTGGGATTCTGTTAACAATGAGGCATCAGCTATGGCTCATTCCTGTTAGATTTGTTATGGGATCAACAGGAGCACAGCACTGGAGCCCAGCCCATCCTCTCCTGCCAGTTCCTTCCACAGGAGCCATGCTGAGCTGGCAACACTGGGAAGGGACAAAAAGGAGCATCTGCCAAATTTAGTGATGAATTCCCTACTTGCAGCAGAGACATCTCATCTGCAGGGAGGAAAGGGGAGTTTGGGGGCAGAGGGCAGCAACCCCTGCATATAAGGACACAGCTTACACACTAAGGATTGAAAATCCCAAACAGGGATAACAGTGCTCCGAGCACCAGCAAACCCCACAGCTCTGGTACCTCAGCTCCGACTTGTGGATCTCCGCAATCTTCCTCTCCAGCTTCTCTGAGTGTTTGGGGAAGAACTGGAACTTGGAGCTGTAGCCTTCTGGGTGCTTCCCTGGGTCATAGTCCCCGATCTCAGCTGGTGGGAGACAGATCCAGTTGGGAAGAGCAACACAACCAAAGCACACTCCCCACCCCGGCAGCACCCAGTCAGGGCTCAGTGCCCCCTGGGAATGCTGCTCCAACCCCACTGTGCTTCCCACTGGGAAGGATCATTTGTCAGGCATTAACTGCGTCCACTTAATTCCACTGCTTATGTGGGAATCACTTGGCAGCAGACAGTCACAAATTTATTAATTCCTCGAGGTGCAGGAGGAGGCAGGAAAACAGGCAGAAGGGCAGAGGCTGGATGAGCCAACAGGATGCTCCCGGGGAACACCATGGCCAGAATGCAGGGGAGACCCAGTCCCCATCCTTGTCCTTCCCCAGCCCAGCCCAGCCCAGCACTGGGGGGTAATATCAGTGTTCCAGGTGCAGTGAGCTGCTGTCAGAGCAATAATGGAAGCAGTGCAGAGCATGAACAGCAGATTTGCCGTGCCCAGAGCGTTACCCTGCAGGATGTAGGCAGCCAGCAGCGCCGCGTCCGATGTCTTGCACAGGAGCCGCCCGTGGTACAGATCCCTTTTGATCTGCAGGAAGACTAAGTACCTGGGGACAGGAGGGAGAGTCCACTCATTAAGCAAAGTTTAAATTACCCAAACAGGCAATTTAGATGTGGAGTATCTGCCACCAGACACTTGCTCTGACATCTCTCTCCCAGCAGCTCGTTTACCAGACTTGACACTCGCTGGGAGTGAACCAGGGCTGATCCTGGCCAGGACTGGGGCTCAAATCCACACATCCCAGCCCTGTTCCAGCCCACAGGGACATGATGGCTACTCTGGGGCCAGCACCCAGCCCAAGGGCTGGTGGAGATCTCCATCAGCCTGGATACCCTCCAAGTTTCTTCATGGCACCAGAACACAACTACAATCCCCCCACCCCATCCGAGGTGCCCGAGGACGATGCTCTGAAGGGGATCTCGTGGTCCAGAGCCCACCAGCAACTGCTGCACTTCCCAGTCCTGCATCCTCCCCTGTCTGCTCAGCTTCCCCATAGCACAATTTTTCTCCTTCCCAAACTTTCTGTGTCCTTTTAGGTCTCAGCACACACTCCCATCCCTCCTCTGTCCTTGCCAGAGACTGGCACAGTATCACCCAGGGGGAACTGCCTCCTGTGCTCACCCATCCCTATCTCCATGCCCAGTGAAAAGAAAAACTATGTTGGAAAATTACATATTTAAATAAATTTAAACCTAAGCAACAGTTTGGGCTGAGTCTTGTGGTGTTTGGAAAAACCTTTAGATGATAAAATGTGAGTCTCAGAGGGAAGGAGCAAAATGGAGCGCTCAGAAATGCATTTAAATAACCAGACTCACACTCTGCAGTCTCTTGGTCATGCCTCATTGCTCAAATCCATGTTTACGATGAGATAAACCACTAATTTGCACAGATAAAATATATTAAAGAGAAATCAAGATATTGAAGTGGACTCTGTCCAGGAGAAAGTGAATTTTAAGCCCAGGCTCCAGCTGCAGCTGCAGGCACACCTCAAATGGTAGCAAGGAGGGACAGCTCACCTGCATGGGACTCAGCCTGGACCCGTGGAGTGACAGAGGGCACAGTTAGATGAGGTTTTGGGAGGACATCCTTCCCTGTGTTCCACCCTCTGCCATGGGCAGGGACACCTTCCCCTATCCCAGCTTGCTCCAAGCCCGGTCCAACATGTCCAGGGATGGGGCAGCCACAGCTTTTCTGGGCAATCTGTGCCAGGGCCTCCCCACCCTCACAGGGAAGGATTTCCTCTTATCTAACCCTTTACTCTTATCAGTGTGAAGCCATTTCCCCCTTGTCCTGTCCCTCCAGGCCCTTGTCCCAAGTCCCTCTCCAGCTCTCTTGGAGCCCTTTTAGGTGCTCCAAGGGGCTCTCAGGTCTCCCTTTACAGAGGGTGCCAGCTCAGAGCCCTCCCGCAGAGGCTCCAGCCCAGCTGCCCTGGGCAGAGCTGACCCTCCCCACCCCATCAGTCAGGGGCTGGGGTTGATGTGCTCCAGAGATCCACAGCCGTGGCTTGTTTTCCAGAGCTGCTGAGATTGCTCCGTGAGTTCTCCTCATGTCCTTCCTCCTGGCAGGAAGAGCAGCCTGAAGAGCCCCTAAAGATAGAACTCGGGAGAAGGGCTGTCAGGTTCTGCAGCGCAGTCATCGCCCGGCGCTCCCAGAGCGGCCGAGCTCCTGAGCTCCTGACGTCACAGGGATGTGGCTGATCGCTCCCAGGGAATGTGGCTGATCGCTCCCAGGGATTGCTCCCAGGGAATGTGGCTCATTGCTCCCAGGGATTGCTCCCAGGGAATGTCAGGGGAACTGCAGGCACTCCAACACTTCCCAACACGCTGAGCACAATAAGGACACCCTGAGCTGAGGACGGGCTCGGGCAGTGGCTCATTCTGCAGTGGCAGCAGAGTGAGCAGCAGCAATGGGCGTTCCAGGGGCAGTGCCACGTTTGGAGCGCTCTGCCCTGGAATGCGGGTTTGGAACCGACTGCAGTCAAAGACCAAGCCAGGGGGTTTAATCATAGAACCCTGGAATGGTTAGGGCTGGAAGGGACCTTACATTCCACCCCCCTGCCACAGGCAGGGACATCTTCCACTAGACCAGGTTGTTCTAAGCCCCATCCAACCTGGCCTGGAACAATTCCAGGGATGGGGCAGCCACAGCCTGTGCCAGGGCCTCACCACCCTCAGCCTCTGATTCCCACCAGGTACGGCGGCTCCGTGTGCTGACTCAGCACAGATGGGGATTTCCAAGCTTTTCCCCCACAGCTGGGACAACCCTGAAGTGTCCAGGTTGGTTTGGAAATCTCAACAGTTGTTGCTCTCCCCTGACTACAAAGCAAAGCTCGGCCTTGTGCTCCTGGTCCTGCCCCGCTCGTACCTGGTGATCTCCTCCTTCAGCGCCGCGGGGTCCGTGGGGTAAAACTTGACACGGAAGCACATGGTGAAGGGAGGCTGGGCTGCAGGAGAACAGAGACACTGTGTCACCAAGCGGCAGGGCTTTCCCCTTCATCCTGAACCATCCTCCTTGAGCACATGGTCAGATACTGCTGGGGGTCTCACCTGCCTGCCCCGTTCCCCCCAAACACACCCGCTGCCCTGGTGAGGAGGGAGCAGGCAGGCAAGGAGACATTCCTCACTGCAGGGGCCATGAAGTGCAGATGTCCCTGATAGTGCTGCTGGTGCTTCCCCACAGCTTTATCTGCTGGCCACCCAAACCTCTCCCCACTCCCAAATCTCGTTTCCTCATCCCCAGCCCTGCTGTCCCGGTCTCCACGGATGCTGGTGCCCTGTGCTGGGGGGTCACGACCAGCTGTGGCTGCAGTGGGGCTGGTGGTGAGTGATCCTGCTCTCAACCCACCAGAACAACTTTTGGGGGAGCCTTTTTCTGGGAGATGGGTTGTGAATTGACCCCACAAGGGACAGGCTGGAGAAAATGGAACGTATCTACGATGGAAGGAGCACACACTGTCTGTCTGGGACACCTACAACACTCACCCCGCATCTGCTTCACAACTGACTTGGTAAACTCCAGCCAATGCTGAAAGGAAAAAGAAGGTGATTAAAGCCTGATGGCTGTGACTTCACAAGGTGGGAAGGATAAGGAAGAGGAGGGTACTGCTCCAGGTGAGAAAAGCCACCTGAGTGTCAGTGAGTGCCTCTGGAAAGGAAAAGGAGAGAGTGGGGGTTCAGACTGGCCCTGTCTCACAGTGAGGGAGAAGCTCTGTGCCCAGCTCCTGGCCCATCATTGGCTGCTCCCTGTTACAGCCATGGCAGAAGGTGCCTTGGGAGCAGGAATTAGTTGTTATATTGATCAGCGGGAAGCACAACACAAGGCTGTTATCAATAGCTGTGTCTGGAGTGTGTTTGAACTGGTTCTCATTCACAGCGAGGGGTGGAACAGCTCACTCTGCACACATCCTAACTCCGAGGAACTGACAGGACTCACTCACACAGCCTTGGTGTGGGAATCCAGCTCACTGGGCCCATGGGTCTGTGTGCCCCTCTGCCAGACCTGCTGCAGCTTCCCGGGGCTCAGCAGGACACGGATCCGTGCCAGGAGCCGGGTCAGACCAGGTCCTGCCGAGCTCTCAGCTCCTGCACTCCCACGTCTCGTCTCACTCTCCATCGCCCGAGGCAACACTCAAGTGTTTGGATCCCCGGCACAGAGCTGTCAAATGGCCTAATCTCGGTGTTAACACGTGAATCAGTGCTAGAAATGGTCCTGCAGACCCGCTACCAGGGGATCTCCCTCCTCACTTTGCAACAGCATCACATCCTCTCACTCTGCAAACTCCCGATGCCTCCAGCCCTCACACGAGGATCCGAGGGCCGGGTGAGTCCCTCCGGCTCACACATCCCACCATCGCCGGGGACTCGGGGAGCCGGGACACTGGGGCTGCTGCCAGAGTCTGGGGGCATCCTGGACCCCTCCCCCGCAGGGCAGGGGGTCTCCCCAGGGGGCTCAGAGGGCCTGTCCCATGGGCAAAGGAATGACCCTGTCGGGGCACCCACAGACCCCTGCAGGGCAGGGCAGAGCTGGGGAGGAAGAGCCCCTCATCACCGCCTAAATCTGATTTTATCTCTGACCTTTGCTTCCCGCCGGTTTTCAGCGGCGAGGACAAGCCTGACACCCCTCCCCCGGTCCGGGCAGGAGGGGCTCTCTCTCACCCTTTGCTTGTCGGGGTCCACAAAGCGGATGCCGAAGTAATCCTTCTCCAGCAGGTTCAGGTGGTGGCAGAGAAGGTCGAACAGGTACTGGCCCTTGGCATCTCTCTGCAGGACAAAGAGACTCAGTGACCGAGCACGGGGGAAGGCGCGGGGGGGGGGATAGAGAGCTGGGGGAGCGGGCTCCGAAAATTGTGAAGTGACACCAAGGACAGTGCAAACCCCCCCCACATCCCTGTGTGATATTTTCAACTCAGAAACCATCTCCCATCCCACCCGAGGGGCAGCAGCCACGAGCAGGACCTCACAGCAGCACCAGACCGAGCATTAGCGGGGAATTTAAAAGTATCATAGATACAAAATCTGCTACATCTCAGAATTTTTTAACATTTCATTTCCAACGCTGCAGACTGAGGCACACACATTTAATTGGGGCGCTGGGAGCTGCTCCACAGCGGTGCTGGCCCTGGACACCGCGGTCCTTCCAGCACATTGGCAGGATAAAAACCATTATCCACCTCGCAGGATCTGCTTCTTATCGGCCTCTTCCTTTATCTGGCTCAAATTGCAGCTTGCCGCTAAACAAAGGGGGGTTTGTCCCGGTCACCCTCCGGCGATGGGTGCTCACCCCCCTGCCCTGGGCTGTTGTTATGCAGTTCAGAGGTTTTGCTTCGTTCGCGAAGCCTAGCCATGACCAGAGGTTTTGCCAGCACACACCCAAAAGTTCTCCTCCTCCTCCCCTTGGCTGGGGGGCGCAAACACGGCCCCCGCAAAGCACCTGCTGCTTTGGCAAATGGCCGATTGTTTGAGTCATTAACCTTTAACGTTCCAGTGTCTCACACCCAGAATTCCCATCTCATCCGTACCGGCTGCCCTAAGGGGGACAAGCCCCCGAGAGCCCCGGGCCGGCCCTGCCGGAGCTGCTGTGCCTCGCAGCGGCTCCTGCTCACCCACCCCGCGCGTCTCCGCCGATCAAAGGCTGCTCCTGACACCCACGCTGCCTCCCTGCTTCCCACAAATACATTGTTTCCTGACAAATACAGGGAACACACGCGTTATCTGATCAAATAAGTGCGTTATCTGATCAAACAGCCGCTCAGCAGACACAGGCTGCGATGGGGGAACCCCGCGGGACGGCATTAACCCATTCCTGGGAAATGTGTTTGTACAGGTTTCAGCAGCTGCTGACACCGTGTCCTCGGGGCCGGGCCTGGCAGCACCAAGGGGATGCGGCGGTGACCCCACAGTGCTGCCGCCGAAGCAGGGGCTGTAAACCCTGCCCGGGGTGCAAACCCTGCCCGGGGAGAGCCCGTCCTGCTTGGCCGGCTCTGCAGCACCGGCCTCGGCAGCGGCACCGGGAGTGGAGCACAGAGGACTCAGAGGGTGCCCTGGTGCTCTCCCGACCCAGCGCCTGTCCCCACCAAAGTAAATCACGGAATCACGGAGTGTGGAAAAATCCTCCAAGACCATCGAGTTCAACTGTCCCCCAGCACTGCCAAGGCCACCACCAACCCATGTCCCCATGTGCCACGTCCACACGGCTTTTAAATCTGCCCAGGGATGGGGAATCCACCTGGGCACCCTGTGCCAGGGCTGGACAGCCCTTTCCAGGAAGGAATTTTCCCAATATCCAACCTAAAGCTTCCTGGTACAGCTTGAGGCCGTTTCACCCTGTCCCTTTTTCCCTGGGAGCAGAGCCCGCCCCCCCCCCCCAGCTCCCCCCTCTGTCAGGGAGTTGCAGAGAGTGAGAAGGTCCCCCCTGAGCCTCCTTTTCTCCAGGCTGAGCCCCCCCAGCTGCTCCTGGGTCTCCAGACCCTTCCCCAGCTCCGTTCCCTTCTCTGGACATGCTCCAGCCCCTCCATGCCTTTCTTGGAGCGAGCACTGGGATTTTGGAGCTGCTGCTAAAGCCCAGCGGAGCAGCCCCGCTGTGCCCGCAGCGCCTGCGGCAGGGCCGGCCGGGCTCTGCAGTGGATGCACCGAGCTCGGCTGAGCGCGCTCTTTCCCCACCTATTAGCGAGTTTTTATCCACTCTCGCAGGCTGGATGCAGCTGTTCGGGCAGAGGGGAGGGCGTTGGAAGCGCTGCCGGGAGCGCTGGCAGCTGAGGCGCTCTGCAGCCGCAGCACGGCTGGCAGACGGGCTGGAGCTGTGCAGGCAGCATTCCTGCCAAGCCTTGGGAGAGCTGGGACCGTCAACAAACAGAGCTCCCCGCAGGCAGCGGGTCCTGCCAGCCGGGAACGGCGCTCCGGCAGCGCAGAGCTCACCTCAGGCATCGCCTCTGCCCCCCTGCATCCCCCTCCCCTCCCGGGCAGGCACCACTTACCCCTGCTGGGACGTCCACGTGCACCGTGGCATTGGAAAAAATGAAAGATTCCCATTTCCATACTCAGGAAACCCGAATTTCAGCTGCCTCGGGTGCAGCCGGTGCTGCATTCCAGTCCCTCGCTGGGATGAGGGTGCTGGGACATCCCCAGCTGTGCATTCCCGGTGCTGCAGCATCCTCAGCCGGGGGCCAGCAGAGACCACCCTGCAGAGGAACGAGGTGCCAGCCCACAGCTGGGAGAAAAGACATATGGGGAGCAGGGGCGACCCCAGGGCCACCCACAGCAGCCAGGCCCCTGTCCCTTGTGCACGGCTCGAGGAGCAGACACTGGCCTTGGAGGCAGCTGATCAGCTCCAGCCTGAGCCAAAGGTGACTCCCTGGGCCTGCAGAGCCAGTGTCCCCCAGGACCCCGGGGCCTACCTGCCCTGCAGCCCTCCCTTGGCAGAGACATCCCTCCGGGAGGCTGGGAAGGAAGGGCAGGGTCCCCATGGGCTGCTGCTTCACTGGGAACATGGCTGTGGATGGCCTTGGGCTCGATCCCAGGGCTGCAGTGCCCATCCATTCTCCCAAAACACAAAGGAACTCCCTCCCAGGGACCACAGGTCCCTTCAGCCTGTGCCCCTTGCCCACTGCCCTGCTGCCACTTGTGCCCGGGGACAGGGAGCAAATGCCTCTGGCTGAGCCGGAGCCACTGGCCGGGATGGTCAGCCTGTGCTGGGCACTGGCACTGGCAGCTACTGCTTGGGAAACGAGGCTGCTCCACCGTCAGCCAGGATATGGATTTGGGTGCTGAACTCGGAAAACCATGGCCTGGATCATGCTTTATTAACAGGCAGATCAAGCTCTGTGAGCACCATCCATCACTGTCCCCATCACTGCCCGGGCACAGGGGCACAGACGGGGAGGACAAACAACACCTGAATTCAAATCCCTTCTCCCGAGCCAGAGCAAGTTACTTTTTGTTCATTAAATAGGATTCAGTTTTCAATGAGGACTGAAGCAGCAACACGGAGCTTGAGAGGAGACAAAGGGTGGCAGCAGCTTGGGAGCAGTGGGACAAAGCCTGGGCCCTGCTCACCTCTCAGGCATGGGATCACCTTCCCAGCTCAGCTGTTACCTGCTTTGGGGAGGCTGGACCTCTTCCCTCATCATCCAGAAAACAGTAATAAATGTTGGGCTTATCCTCTTCCCCTAAAGGAGGTCAGTCTGCAGGCTGAGCTAAAGGAACGTCTGGCACAGACACAGAGGTTAAAACAACTAATAACAGAAAATGCATAAACAAAGACATACTCCTAAATCATTCCCAGATAGACCCGGAGGGCTCTCAGGCCCAGAGCCACTGCTGCAGGAGTGCAGGGCTGAATCCACATCCCCCCAGCATCCCATCCCTCTGCACCTCTGAGAGCAAATGTCACAGGGATTTGCCCCAGGCTCCTCTCCCTGTTCCTGCCCCAAAGCAGCACGGAGCCTGGGAATGCTTTCCTGTGCAATTTGCACGGAGGAATTGCAAGGAAGGACAAACCAGACACCCCCCAGAGCCTGGAATGTGGTGAAAGTGTGAAACCACAATGGCATTACAGGGGGAATGTTCCCTCTTTGATCTCTCTAACTTGAATTAAACATATTCTAAATTAATCATTAGCAAAATGTCTTTCAGGAAATTATCTCAACCGCCTTTACAAATCACGACTTAAAAGAGCTCTCGTTGCATAACACTGGCTTAAATATTCTGTGTTTGGATCTTTATGTGTTCTTATAAAATGAGACTCCTGTCTGTCTGAAGGTTTTTGAGGTCAGCCTTTTGGGGTGCCCAGGCTGACGGGGAGATCACGGCCAGGTGCTGGCACACACCAGGATGCCAGGCTGGCACACACCACACCGAGGGTCTGCTGTGGATGCCAACACCTGCCAAGGACTCCCAGTGTCTGAGGGTGCCTATAAGGAAGCTGGAGAAGGACTCTTTGTCAGGAACTGTGATTGGACAAAGGGGAATGGCTTCTCACTGCCAGAGGGCAGGGTTAGATGGGATATTGGGAAGAAATTCTTCCCTGTGAGGGTGGGGAGGCCCTGGCACAGGTTGGCCAGAGAAGCTGTGGCTGCCCCTGGATCCCTGGAAGTGTCCAAGGCCAGGTTGGATGTGGCTTGGAGCCACCTGGGCTAGTGGAAGGTGTCCCTGCCCATGGCAGGGGGTGGAATGAGATGGGCTGTAAGGTCCCTTCCAGCCCAAAGCAGTCTGTGATTCTGTGATTCTGTGATTCTGTGATTCCATGACTTAGAGCTTACAAACCCTGGAGGAAGTGCAGCTGAGCACCGTGCCCAGACACCTCTGGGGGCTGCAGGACGCTGTGTCCCTGTTATCAACCACAGGGGATTGGGATACAGAGTGTTCCAGGGGGAGGCTGGGCTGGGCAGCCAGCATGGCCCTGCTGCTGCTGCTGGTCCAGCACGGGGCTGCAGAGGACAGCTCGGATCACCAACAGATCACCAGACACTGCTGGTCTGGTTCAGAATGCCCCTGATTCCCCTGCTGTGGTGTGAGCTGAGCCGAGGCTGCAGGAGCTGCATCGTGGCACAGGCAGCTGAGAATCTGCAGAGCTGCCTTTTCTGTCCCTCAGCCCCATCACCCTGATGCACTGTCAGGCAGCACTGCTGGGGTCTGACCCCTCAGCTCAGAGCCCACATTCTCCATCACACCTACCCTTGGCCCAGGGAGTCACTGGGACTGGATCTCGTGGCATTCCCCATTTCTGTGGGATCTCTGGACCCAGTGAGTGGGATTGGGGGACAGACCATGGGACCACACTGATTTGGGGTGGGAGGGCTGGGAGGGGAGCGTGGCCTCGAGGTACAGCCAGCTGCACTCCTGGCAGCAGCCACAGCACCCCAGTGCCCACCCTGGCTGAGGGACAAACCCTGCCCAGGGGACACTGCCAGGGAGGGGGGCAGTGCTGCTCCCAGGGTCCATCACTCCCTGTGCTGCTCCTTGACGAAGCCCCTCGGAGCCATCCAGCCCTGCAGCACCTTCACGAGGTCCCTGAGGAGCAGGAACCTGTCAGCAACAGCTTCAGCCTGAGATTTATTGTGCTCTGGCAGTGGGGCGATGGGATCCTTGGTGGCCCTGGGAACAAGCTCTTCCAGGGAGTTTTATGATCACTTTTTATGAGGGAGACAGGGCAGTGCTGTGCTGATGGCAGGGAGATCCTGCTGGGATTTTCCGGTGGGAAATGCACCTGTGTGATGCGGGTGATGGGAATCTCCCTGTGCCAAGGATGCAGCGTCTCAGCATCCTCAGCCTCTCAACAGAGCTCAGCAAACTCCATTTGGGACCCACCTGGCCCTCAACCTGCATCCCAGCCACTGCCAGCCCAGCATCCCAGTCCCCTCCCAGTGTGGAGGAGCCCAAAGCTCTCACCAGCCTCTGTGAAAGTCCATAAGATGCACAGTGCAGGATGCAGAAATTCAGCACCAATGAGTGCAAGACTCTCGCCCAACGTGTTGCAAAACAGAACCCAGGCTCTGCAGGGAGATGGACACTGGCAAACACAGAACCCCAGGGGAGTTTTAAACTTTAAGAAGATTAAAGTAACCTTGCATTCTTTGCTTTTCTAAGCTCCTCAGCCAAAATTAGGGTCATCCACAGATAAAAAAAAAAAAAGAAAAAAAAGAGAGGTTTAAAAATAGCAGCTCATCTGAAAATGAATGAAGGGCTCACTTCAGGCAGGAGTGTCCCCAGCCTGTCCTGGGGCTGTGACCTCACTGTGCCCAGGGACAGCTCTGTGCTGCAGGCTGGGACCCCACTGCCTGGTGGCACTGCAGGTTTGGGGGATGAGGGAGCCCAAATGGCCACAGGGGAGCAGAACACAGCTCACATGGAGCAACACCAGCCTCCCCTGGCTCTGCTGTGCTGGACTCCCAGCCCCATCCCAGCCCCACGGTCCTAGACCCCCAGCCTGACCCTGTCAGACCCCCAGCCTGATCTCCAGCCTGACTCTGCTGGACCCTCAGCCTGATCCCCAGCCCCAGTGCAGTGCTGAACCACCAGCCAGACCCTGACAGCCCCCTGGTCCTGCTCCCCAGACTGACCCCCAGCCCCCCCCAGTGTTTGCACTCCTGGGCTCCAGCACCACGTTTCCCCACGGCTGCTCTGAGGATTAAGCCCAGGATTTACAGAAGCAACAGCAGCAGCTGAAAGCAGCTCCTTCCTGTGTTATTTGGGCTGGAAATCTCCTTGTGGGCTGCCCACTCGTCCCTGCTTCCCCAGCTTAGGAGGAGATTATTTTTTTAAAGGAAACTGTCAAAAAAGTCTATTTTACAAAGTGAAGTTTAAGCTTAAGTCTCTTTGGCAGCAACATCTGAGCTGGGAGAGATCAAAGGCCCTCCAGCTCCATTGCCAACATGAAGAGATCTTCAGCAGCAATTTGACTGCAATATTGAGCTTTAAATGCTTCATTTTCCAAGTTGGGCATTGTGCTGTACAAGCCCAGGATTTATCATCCCTCAGACAGAGTTAATGTTGGCTCTGCAGGCAGGGCCAGGTCCTCCTGACTGACAGCTCTCAGCCCTCTCAGGAAGCCAGAGCCTCAGCTGAGCTGTGGAATGAGGAGGAAATGGGCAAAAGCAGCCTGAGAATATTAATTTCCAGCCAGGGAATAAGCAGCCCAGAAATGTGTGAGGGTGCCTGGAGCAAAGCACTCCAGCCTCTGACGGGGAATGTTACCTGTGCTGAGCCCTCTCTCCCTGAGGGCCCCCAGGGAGGGGCTCTGGGGGGCAGGAGGAGCCCCCCCAGCGTTGGGCAGGTGTCCCCAAGGACAGGACATGTCCCTGCCAGGGCAGGGCTGTGGCAGCTCCCGCAGTGCCCATGGCTCCTGGGCAGGTGCCGAGACCTCCTGGGGATGTGGGGCAGGAGAAAGGTGCCCTGAGATCACAGACTGAATAAAACAGAATCCCAGATTGGTTTGGGATGGAAGGCACCTTAAAGCTCATCCAGTTCCAACCCCCTGCCATGGGCAGAGACACCTACCACTGTCCCAGGTTGCTCCAAGCCCCATCCAACCTGGCCTTGGACACTTCCAGGGATCCAGGGGCAGCCACAGCTTCTCTGGGCAACCTGTGCCAGGGCCTCCCCACCCTCACAGGGAAGAATTGCTTCCCAATATCCCTCCTAACCATGTCAGTTTGAAACCATTCCTCTACATCCTAAGGGGAGATGCTCTGGGAGCCATCAGTGAATCCAGGACTCCAGGAGAGATCCCACCTGCTCCACCACAGCCCACCAGAGCCCACAGGACCTGTCCACCCAAGGAGAATCCGAGTAAGGAAAAGGGGTTTTACATAACTCCAATGTAATCCAGTTATATTTATAGCATATGCATTTCAGTATTAATTCCCTGTTATCTCTAATCCTTCCTCCTTGCTGACACAGTAATTTCTGTCTTCAAGACTTATCCAGGCAGTTTGATCCAGAAGTTTATAAAGCTCTTGAGAAGGAAAGTTCCTAATGAAGGGACTCTCGGAGCCTTAAACTCCAGATTATCGATTCCCGTCTTAATCCCCCGCAGGTTTTTCAAACCTTTCACATGCTGGCGTGTGCAGAAGGTTCACCACGGCTCTCCATCACAGAATTTTAGCTGCTGATGTCCCATTTAGGAAAGAGTCCACAGTGGGACATCAGTTGAGCACAGTTTTAAATCCATTAATAATCAGGGACTTGTGGCAGGAGCACGTGCCAGGCTCCCAGCAAGCGAAGTGATGGGGCTGTGACCATGTCTGCTGCTCCTGCTGCACATGGGGAGGTTTTGTCTCCTTGTTTGATGGGTTTTCCTGACAGCTCCGCATTCCCAAGGCCTTTGGAAAACTCACTCTGTGCTTTCCCCTGAGCTTACCCAGCCCAGCACTGCAGCTCTCCAGGCACAGTCCCACAGCCCTGGCATCTTCCTAGCAAAGAGTGGGAACCTTGTGGAAACAGAGCAGAGCAGAGCAGAGCCATGCTGTGCTCCCCCACCCCACGTCCCCAGAGGGGCAGTTTGTCCCTCCCTGCTCCTTTGTCCCCACAGTGGCAGTGCCAGGTGGGACCAATCCTGCTCAGCTGTTCCCTGTGCTCCCCAGCGCCGATCCCGGGGGGCTGGAAGAGACCCTGGCTGGGCAAAAGGCACCTCCCTGCTGAGCCCCATCTCTCCCAGGGTGCAGGTCCCTCATCCCTGCCTGCTCTGGCTCCCTGAATGGTGCCAGTGGCACATGGATGGTGGCACCGGAGCTGGGGATGGCACTGGAGCCGAGGGTTGGCAGTGCCAGCGCTCACCAGACCCCGAGCAGCAGACACAGGGCTGACCAGCAGGCACTGCATCTTCCACAGAGCAGCTCCATCAGGAACATCTCCCGCCCAGGCTCCATCTCTGCAGCGCCGGCGTCAGGGCCATCTGTCTGCAGCAAAATCCTCCTCAGCCAGGCACAGCCAGGCACAGCCAGCACAGGCTCCTGCCAGAGTGGCAGCTTAACACCCTGCAAATATTTACTGTGGATTAAATACAGGGAGTTTTAAAAATTAATTAAAGGAAAAATATATTTGAGGTCTGTAAACCATCCCGCTCGAGGCTGGCAGGCGGGTGTGGTGCCTCCAGCCAGCTGGGCAGGGCAGGGCTGCAGGGACAGGACCAGCTGGGTGGGGAGCAGAGCTGACCCTCCCAGGGGGACCCCACATCGCCTCTGGCAATGGAATGGAGTAAAGAATCTACTACTCTGGCTCACGTAAGGCAAGAAATAGTTTTTGTCCATGTTTCCCCTGAACACCCACAGGGGTACCTGGAGCCCCAGCTTTCCTTGGAATTAGTGATTCCCTTCGTCACTGGCACAGGTTGCCCAGAGAAGCTGTGGCTGCCCCATCCCTGGAAGTGCCCAAGGCCAGGTTGGACGGGGCTTGGAGCAACCTGGGCTAGTGGAAGGTGTCCCTGCCCATGGCAGGGGGTGGAATGAGATGAGCTTTAAGGTCCCTTCCAACCCAAACCATCCTGGGATTCTTTGAACTATCATTTCTTCCATCCATCCCAATATCAGCCAGCACAAGGCAGGACATCCCCACCTCCTAATCCTGACCCATCTGCTAATCATGACCTGGGCTGAGGAGCTCCGGGCTTGCATCAACCTGGATCCTGCCACAGACACTTCCAGAGGATGCACGGAGCATCCCCGAGCCCTGACAGCTCTCCAGCAATCCATACCTTCCCTCCCAGTGACTGATGACATGTCACCTTACATTCTGCTACCGTGTAGCTTTTATGAATTAAATTTAGAATTTATAAGTCTATAATTGAGAGGCACTGAAAATCTCCCTCCATAAAACCAAATTGGTTTTTCCAATAACTCAAGTCCCTTTTTTCATTCATGCAGGCTGGAGTGGCTCCATGTGGCTCTTGTTGAAATTGGCTCTCCCCTGCCATTAGCATGCAAAGGGCTCTCGGTGCAACCAGCTCTGGTATATATTATTTAGAGGTTAATAAACATGTTCATAGGGATCATCCAGTGATGAATATTGCCTTGTCAGGAAGTCAGCCCTCCCTGCTGCAAACAAGAAGGGTACTGCTAATGCAGGTCAGACTGTCTGGAGCACGTAGGAACCAGAAATGCTTTGGCAACAGAGCTAGGAAGGGTTTGGAGCACCAGGAGGGAGCTGGGGGGGCTCAGCCTGGGGAAAAGGAGGCTCAGGGGGGACGTTCTCACTCTCTGCAACTCCCTGACGGGAGGAGGGAACCGTGGGGGGATGTCGGGCTCTGCTCCCAGGGAACAAGGGACAGGAGCAGAGGGAATGGCCTCCAGCTGTGCCAGGTTGGAAATTGGGAAAATTTCTTCATCAAATGAATGGATTGTCCAGCCCTGGCACAGCTGCCCAGGGCAGGGGTGGAGTCCCCATCCCTGGGGGGATTTTAAAGCTGTGTGGATGTGGCACTTGGGGACATGGGTTAGTGGTGGCCTTGGCAGTGCTGGGGAAGGGTGGGACCTGATGATCTCAGGTGTATTTTCCAACCTCAGTGACTCTGTGCCACAGGGTTGGTGTCAAGTACTGCTGTCCCTGAGCTTTTGGATTTGTACCTGGGGGTCCCACTGGCTGTCAACTCCTCCGGTACCTGTGCAAGGTGGAAACCATTCCATGGACCTGAGTTCCATATTGCCCCGGGATCCCAGAGCTGCCAGCTTGGTCCAGCATCTCCCAACTCCAGCAAAGCTGGGTCAGAGCGTGTGGAACCCTCAGCTGTTTGCAGAAGACAGGACAGCCATGGTGAGCTGTGAGAGGCAGGGCAGGCCCAGCACCCTCCTCTTTCCACCCCTGTAGCCCTCGAAGAGCTGCAGAGGTGTTGGGGAGACCCCTCAGGACAGGGGTTTGCGGGGTCCCGGGAGGAACTGCCCTTTGGCAGCAGCATCCTGTTCCCTAACCCGCGGGAATGAGCTCTGCTCTCCGTGCTCAACTCTGCTGCACACACAGCTGAGGACACAAACCAAACCAAACACCAACATAAATCTGTGTGTGCCACGGGCACCCAGAGCTCCAGCACCCTCGGCTCTCTTGGCAGCGCTCCCGCCGAGCCGTTCCCTCCCCTCCAGCAGCCGACTGCAGCACAGGGCTCAGGGGAGGGAAGAAAGGAAACTATAAATGGTTCATAAAAAATTTACTTTTCATGAAAGTGAAGTGCGGTGCTGGAAGAAGCGCAGGAGTGAGGGATGCGATGATGCCCAGCAAGGCCACAGTCCAGCTCTTCCTTCGCCCTCTCCGGCCCTGGCAGTGGGGGGGACACAGCAGCTCCCACAGACACATCCCCCAAACCAGCCCCGGGGTGTCCCTGTGGCCGCGCTGGCCCAACCGCCCCAGTGCTGCATCCCGGGGCTGGAGGGGGTGCTGAGCATCCAGCACACCCAGGAGAGTGGGCTGAGCCCTGTCATTTGCTTGTACTCCACCAGTGTCAGGTGTCCCCAAACCCTTGTTTTTTGTGTTGCAAAAACGGCTGCAATAATTCGGTGTGAGCTGTGAGACCCCTGAGCACAGAGCTAAAACCCCACGAGAGGGGTCCCCTGCACACCAGGCCTCCACCAGCACCAGTGCCAAGGGTTACAGCTTCCCCAAAACTACTTCCCACAAAAGACATGGATTCCTGGAGGCTCCCAGATGCATGGGGGGGAGGTGGGGCTCAGCTCACACTTCCACAGATTTAAAACCAGAGCTGAAACAAAACAACAAAAATAAGGGAAAATCCTGACTCCAAACACAAGGCAGGTGTTCAAAACCAAGAGCAGGTTCAAAAACAATTAAACAATTAATATTTCCATCTCCTGGAATTGCACGTCAAGAATAAAGACCATCAGGCACCAAGAGAGGAGCTCGAGCCTCGTGATTGAGGCAAACCAGCTTTTATTTGTGCTACAAGAATGACCATATGTGGAATCCTTCTGGGAGACTGCAATCAGTCAGATTAACATGATAATGAACTCTGATTTACCCAGCCACGGGAAGATATTTGTCCTGGGAGATGTGGCATTGCTCCCTGAATATTAACAACGAGGACTTGGATTTTATAACCACAGACAGCATCGGGCTGCAGGAGGGAACATCATCCCAGGGGGTGATTTCCAGGGGAGGCAGAGAGCCCTTTTAGGGTATAAAATGATCCCCACTAATAGAGGGGCAGGGAGCAGAAACTTCCCAATAAATGTGACAGTGCCTTCAGCAGCAGCAGAGACACAGACCCCGGCGCTGCAGGGGGAAATCTGCACCACAACAACGTTATTTCATCAATAACAGAGGGGGACAAACCTCAGATAACACCCTGGGCACCACACAGGGAGCACAGGTGAGAGAGAGAGAGGAGAGTCCAGCCTTGTGGAGAGCAGCCTCACAGGCTGGAAAAGCTTAAAGTGGAGAAAACGCTGCTGTGAGCCCTCTTTCCAAAAGGGGGTCTGGGGAAGGCGGTGCCAGCACCAGGGTGCTCTGGGCCACCCCTTGCTGAGTGGGGGTGCTGTGGGCAGCAGGGATGGTGCCCAGCTGGGCTCCCACAGCAGTAGCCGTGCTGCTCCCACTCCCCTTCCCCCAGACAGGACCTTTGCCCATGGAACTCTCAATTCAGGGGGATTGGGACGGGCAGCAGCAAACCTGCCCAGCCCAACCCTTCTGCCAACGGCCCCAAAGCTGCCGCCAAGGCAGCTCGGCAGCTCCTGCAGGCACTGATAGACAGCACTGGGACATGGGAAGTGGAGAGACCTTTAGAAGGGGACCCTGCCCCCAGCACCCCCTCCAAGGGGCTGAGGCCACATTCCTGCAGGGATGCAGCAGCACAGCTGGTCCCGTGGCAAGCAAGAGCTCTCCAAGGAAAGGGCACCAGCCCCGGTCTCTTTTCCCCTGAAGCCTTGTCCAAGAGGGGCAGGCAGGGGCTCCAGCACAGCATTCCCTCTGCCCACTTGGGAGCTGAGCATTCCCAGCTGCCAGCCTGGGCCGGGAGCCTGTGAGCAGGGCTGCAGCAGGTCTGAGCACAGCCCAGCTCCTCCACTGAACGCTCTACAAGCTTGTTGAGCAGCTGGGGGTCGACTTCAGAGAGCCTGTGTTTTATTCATCACGGGTCTGAGACAGAAGCACGCTCAGACGAGAACCTGGAATGATGGCAGAACCTTTAACTGGTGTTTTATGGTGCCTGTCCCTCCAAAATCCTGCCCTGCTTGGCACAGGACCCTGGCCTGTGCCTCCCTGTGCCCTGTGCTGTGCCGCCTCAGCGGGCAGGGGCTGGAGCTCCTGCTGGGAGCAATGCCACAAAAGTGACAGGTCACAGATCACCCCTCATCTCCCTGGTCACCCAAACCACTCCCTGACACCAGCTCAGTGCCCACGGGGAGCCAAAAGCACTGACTTGGTGCCGGGGATGCCAACTCAGGCTCCTGCCACCTGCAGCTCATGGCATCACAGCCCCAGGGCTGCCACTGCTGCAGTCCAGCCCTGGAGATGGTCCATCCCATGCTGGTGCCACTCATTCCATCAAGGGGTCCAGGGAGTCCTGGACAGGGCTTTGGGGTGCACCAAGGACTAAAACCACCCCTCAAAACCCAAACCAAAAAATCCCCACTTTGCTTCCTGGGTCATCCAGAGCCAACTTGTTTGTTCCCCTCTCTCTAAGCAGATTTTTCTCTCTTTTCTAGGGTTTTAGGTTGAAAGAGAAGCTGACCTGGAACTGCAGAATGGATTGTTCTCCCGGGCATCACACACAGACCCTGCAGATCCACCAGTTCTTTTCTCATTTAAGGTTTCAGCCACTCAGGTCCACACCGAGTATTTACAGCAGGCTGTGGTTTGTGGAAAAGGAAAGGAAGAAAAACTGCTTTGGTTGATGTGGTTTTACTTCCAAAGGCTGCTGGATTGATATTGGGAACAGGCTCTGGAGCGATGTGTTTGTCATCTCAGCAAGGCCTTTGTTTTGCCTCTGGGTTTAATATCTCAAAATACATATTCAATTAAATGCAAATGCCTGCTTTCACCTGGGACCCAACAAAAGCCTTGTGAAGTGAACACTGACCTTTCACGTTCCCTCTCCACAGCTCCCTGCCTTCTCCTGTGTGTCAAAGCCTTTCAAGAAGACCAGGACTGGTGACCTGGCTAGGAAGAAAGCAGCACCCTCCTGGGTGAGCTGTGGCCAGTAACTGCTGACCCACGGAATCCTGGAATGGTCTGGGTTGGAAAGGACATTAAAGTTCATCTAGTCCACCCGCCCTGCCATGGGCAGGGACACCTTCCACTAGCCCAGGTTGCTCCAAGCCCCATCCAAGATGGTCTTGGACACTTCCAGGGGTGGAGCAGCCACAGCTTCTCTGGGCAACCTGTGCCAGGGCCTCACCTCCCTCACAGCCAGGAATTCCTTCCCAATATCCCATCTAACCCTGCCCTCTGGCAGTGGGAAGCATTCCCCCTGTCCTGTCCCTCCATCCCTTGTCCCCAGTCCCTCTCCAGCTCTCCTGGAGCTCCTTTAGGCCCTGGAAGGGGCTCTCAGGTCTCCCTGGAGCCTTCTCTTCTCCAGGTGAACCCCCCCTGCTCTCCCAGCACAGGGACACCCAGTCAGTCCCAGGGCATCACCAGGGCCACCCTGCAGCTGTGGATGAGCCCTGGGGGACTGCAGGGACAGCACAGCCCCTGCCACCCCCACGTGCTCCCCAGGGAGGGCTGCTGGCTCTGCTCTGCTCCAATCTATGGGAACAGGGCTCTCAAGATGCCCTCCTGCTGAACACCCGTGTTCCCTGCAGCCCCCAGAGCCATGGACAGCCCTGGCCCTGCTCCAGCCACACACAGTGCCAGGGGAGGGAGCCACAGGCTGGCTCAGCACAGAGCTCCCGTGGTGCCAGCACAGGGCATGGGGCTTGGCTCAGCTGTTCTATTTTTAAAGAAGAGCCCCCCAAAGGCCTCTGTCCTTCCAGTCACATGCCAGTGTCACACATGACCTTTTCAGATTAACCCAAGAGGGCACAAAGCACTCTCTGGGGATGGTGATTTGGAGGATGGTGATGTGGGCTGACATCTCCCTGCAAACACAGCGCTGGGATGGTGCAGGGAACACCTCAGGGAACTTCAGGCCCTTTTGAGCTCAGAGCAGGTGATGCTGCCCCCAGTGCCACCCCCAGGGTGTCCCCACCTCCCCTCCACAGCCCCCGGTGCCACCCCCAGGGTGTCCCCACCTCCCCTCCACAGCGGGGCCCATGGGGGAGGTGCCCAGGCAGCACAAGGCCAAGGCTGAGCCCAGCTCAGCCCCCAGGTGGGAACCATCCCTTTGCACCAGCCTGGAGCACAGATGAGGGGCTTGGTATTTAAAGCTCCAGGTTTGGACAGGATCTGCAGTAACATCTGCAGGAAGGATGTGCCATTCTACACGGCAAACTCTTGGAGAAGTGGAAGGAAAACTGTCATTCCATCCATTTCCCAAGCTATCCAGCAGGATCCAACTACCCACAGCAAGCCAGAAGCAGGATTACTTGTTTTGTTGTTTTTTTCCAAACAGAAACAAGTGACCTTGTTTCTCTGTTCTCTCCTGAGCGCTGGCACACCTCCCCTTGGCTCTGTCACAGCCCCTGGCAGGGGACCCTGGAGGGCTGGGGATTGTCCCCCTCTGCCAGGCACCTGTGTTCCTGCAGGAAGGTGTTGATTTAAGCCTGGATGGCTGTGTAACCTCTACCACAGCCCAGATCAGGGGATGGGAACTGTGGCTCATCCCCCAGCCCACTGAGCCACGCAGGGGGGGCAGGGCCAAGTCCATCCTCAGGTCACCCAGGGCTTCACCCTTCCACCCATCACTGCCCCGGGAAAGGTATGGAAAGCCTGGTAAGGAAACGAGACCCTCTTTGCACCCACCCAGCCCTTGATAGTGGGTGAATGGGGAGAGCAGCCCACAAAACCAGCCCGGGTTTCTAACAGCAAATGCTTTTCCCACGTTATATCCCACAAATGAGTGATCTAACCCCACTAACAGCAGCGCAGGCAGCGCACAGCTTTCATCACTGCGGAGCAATCCCCGTCCCCGGGCACGGCACCCCCGGAACGCCCCACCCCGCCCGGCTTCAGAGCAGCCGCCAAATCCCAAATGCCTCCGGAACGCTGCCTTGATGTTAACGTGTTTACTTTCCATATCAAACCCGACAGAACAAAGGATTCTCAGCCCCACTCAACACAAAGATGTTTGACAAAGCATCACGGCTGGGGATAAGCCCTCGGAGGGGCGGCTGCGGCTCCACAGATGCTGCACTGGCACCTCAGAGAGGAACCAGGAGCGTCCCCCGGGGAGGGAACCCACCGGGTCCCCCATAACCACCTGCCAAACCCACCCACTGCCACAGCCACCAAAGCCATGGAGGAACCACGGGCAGTGCCACACTCCGATGGATAAATGTCCAGTGGGAAAACAAGCCCATGGCAGGAAGAGGACAAAGCCAACAGTTCCAGGTGCTCTGGAGCCCCACGAAGCCCATTCCCACCCCTCCCTGCAGAGCCCCTCTGTGCAGCACAGGTGGTGGGTGGGAGGGGGGACCAGCAGCTCCTGGGGCAGTCTGGGCTTGGAAGGGTTCAGCTTCCCAAAATCCGGGGAAGCATCAGCTTCCTGTGACAGCAGGAAAGGAGTGCCCAGGTCTCCAAGCCCAGGGCTGCTCCCGTGTGGAGGTGTCTGGCCAAGCTGCCCCACAGGGCTGGGCCTCCCCAGGGCCCCCCAGGCTCTCAGCCCTGAACTGAGGTTGGATCCAGATCTGCCATCCCACCCCAAAACCCTGGCACCAAAACCCACACCTGCAGCACACAATGACTTTGCCAAGGTCAGGAGCTGGCACAGCCTCCAGAATGCCAGGTCTCTGATCCTGGAGAGGCACAGGGGCACCCAGGACCTGCCAGCTGGGGCTCTGACATGTCTGCACAGCCTTCAGCTACTAAATTACAAAGCACTTATCACTTAATTCCCTGTTTTATACTGTACCTATGAGCAATGTGCAAAGCCCTGTCTCAGAAGCCACAGAGCCCCATCCCACCATGCCAGCACACCAAAGGCTGAGCTTCCCAGGGTGCAGCTCTCTGTCTGTGACCAAAGGGGATTCCAGCACAGAGTTCCCATGCCCACTGCCTGCAGTGGGAGGCTCCAGCAGTGACTGGTCCCTCCCCAACCAGCACAGTTGGCTGCCCATCAATTTGTATTCAAATTCTGCACCACCAAACCAGCTGGGCACATCCTGGCACTTTCAGGGTCACTACTCCTGAGCACATCCAAGTTGAGCCGCTGCCAGGTGTGGCTCACTCCTGAAATCCTGTCCTTGCTGCAGGCAGGGGGACCATGGGAGAGCCAGGGAAGTGCTGCCAGCGGGCACAGCACGGGGCAAACTGAAGGGGTTTAACCATCACTGACACTTTCATTTTAAACTGAGATCCAAAGCCATTCCCATTCCCCAAATCCTCAGTGAATGCCGGGGCAATCCCTGGGAGTGCTCCAGGGAGGTCCAAAAGGCAGCCCCTCTGGAGCAGTCGGGGTATTTTTGTTCATGGAAAGAACGTGGGAATCGCAGACGGACAGAGCACAACCATCCCTGTCAGGCCCGGCCAGCTCATTGCACAGACTCCAAATTCCTTTATCACTATTAAAAATCAACTCCTGGCAATGCTAAAAATCAGAGACATGAAAAGAAACTGTCTGAATTCCATGTCTGTGTCAGTGTTCCAGACAGCCACCACAGCCAGGGCACTGACACTGCTCAGAGAATTTCATATTTAGAGATAAAAATAATCCACAGAAACATGGCCCAGGGCTCTCCCAGGGGCTCAGAGACAGCTGAGTGTGTTCACAACCTGAATTTCACGTCAGATCTCCACTGACAGCAGCCGTTTGCTGACCCTGCTGCACCTCCCCGGGACAGGGGCCACACTGAGCCCCCATCCCACAGGGACACCCCCCTGCACCCCAGAGCAGGACACACAGCAGGCTCTGACCACAGCCCTCAGCACCCCTCGTACCACGGCTCTGCCCTTCCTGCAGGAGCACTTTGGGAACACAAACACTCCCCAGCCCAGTGCACTTCCCGAGAAAACCCAGATTACACGACGGGATTACTCATGTTGGTGGGGAAAGTCATTGTTCTGAGCCCAGATGGCCACTAAGCCCCACCACAGCCCGGCTCAGCCGATGGGAACTGCTCAGCTTAATGGAAGGGCACTGCTGGAGCACGTGATGGGAGCTGATGCAGGCTGAGCATCCACACAGGGGACGCTGCAGTACTCACATTGCCACAGCTCAACGGGAAATACAGATGCTTCCTGTTCTGCTCCCCCCAGAGCCACTCTCCCCTGGTATCCACAGGGCTCACATTTCCAGGAGCCAGTTCAGATGTCCTTGGAGCAAACAGCCCCCTCAGAAAGCCTTTGGAGGTGGGAGCCCAGCAAGGGCTGGGGAGGCTCAATGGTGGACAAACACAGGAGAGCCGGGATGGGCAGCTGGAGAGGGCTGGAGATGGACTGGAAGCAGGAGCCTGCCAGTAGGTTTTACCTTGTCAAGAGAAACCAGAATTGGCTGACAAGCCTGAAGTGTCCTATCTATGAGCACTGTCCATCCTCCCAACATCGTGGTGGGTCCCAGCTTCTGTGGGAACACTTCCCATCCTTAAAGCCCAAGTTTAAAGTCCTTGGTGTCACTTGTGTGGCAATGTCTGAGCCCACCCAGTAACCTGGAGAGGGGAAAAAGTGAGCAAAGCTGGGTGAACCTGGCATTGAGGGACAACTGAACATTTGGCCCCTTAAGTAAAATGAAATAAAGGAGATGAAGATCATAGAATCATGGAAGCATTTAGGTTGGAAAAGCCCTCCTAGAGCATCCAGTCCAACCCTTCCCCCAGTACTGAGACAGAACTCGGTGCTCTGGCTCCTGAGTTTATTTTAAAACAGAGGCCTGCAGAGGCAATAAAAATAATTACAGTAATGAAGTCATTGTGCCCGCACTGTCACATCAGATTATCTCAGGGCTGGCAGAAGATGAGCCCCCCAGGAAAAGTCTCCTTTTACTCAGAGAGTCAGGAGTGCTGCCAGGGCAGCCTGGGTACCACTGGGGTTGGCACAGCTCCCCACCACGGCCAGGACAGCCCGGGCACAGGCAGGGTCAGCACAGCTCCCTACCACCATGGAAGTTCCCTTTTTCCCTCCCTAGTGACACAGCCATCCCTGTAGGCAGAGGCTCCTCTCCCTGTACTACCCCAAGGGACACTCACCTTCTCCCACCGCAGGGCTCCTGCCCCACATGCTGCAGAAATGTCCTTTTTCCAGCCTCTGGCTGCTCCTTTGTCCCAGCTGGCACCACGTGCAGAGCCTCTGGCTCATCTCCAGAAGGCCCTTTGTTGGCTGCACGGGGCTCACTCAGCCCCAGGTTTGCTGTGCCAGCACCTCTGCCCAAACCAGCTGCATTCCCCACTCCGCCTGCTCTGCCAGGGATAGGGAAAAGCAAGAGCACACCCAGCACTGCTGTCAGAGGGGAAAAATCCTCCTCTCTCAGGCCTTCACCCACTGCAAGGTGTCCAGTCAGGCAGGACTGACGGGAGAGGTCGGGGCTGTCCCTGAGTTTCTCTGGAGCAAAGGGGGAAAGGAGAGACACCAAGGAGAGAAGTGACTGAACGGTGACTCAGCTCTGACCAGGCAGCTCCGCAGCCACTGTGTCAGGGGTGGGAGGGAAAGCAGGAACGCTCATTTGTTAGGAGCCCTAACAAAGGGAAAACACCAAAGGAACTCTTCTCCAAAGAGACAGGATCTGGGAAGGTTCCCAGCACGGCTCCATCCTGGACGTCTCCACAAATGGCACATCTGAGCTCTCCCCAGAGGATGCTTTCCTGAATTAAATTCTCTCCTGGTTGGGATCTGCAGAGCCCAAAACAACAGCTGTGCCAGCAGTTGATAATGAATTTTCACCCAAACACCTCCCTCATTGTTGATTTTAAACCATCACCAGACCCTGGGTGCAGAGACCCCTTTTCCTGCCAAGTTGCCCCATTCTGAAGTGGGAAGAGGCAGCAATAACACCCAGGAGCTCCTTCCCCCTCCCACAGCATCCTGTGAGTGCATTTCCAATTACTCATGTTAAAAAGGCCCCTCAGCCCCCCTTGGCCATATTTACCTCCCTTAATTAAAGATGGCAGCAATAAACATGAAATACGGACAAAAGGAGATTTTAATAAATGCTGCCTCGGGGAGCCCCGGCCCAGGCTGGAAACACTTCATATCTGCTGCTGCATTGTTATGGAATTAAAACAATAGATCACCACATAAAAGCGATATTAAAAATAATTACCATAAATTAGGCTCGGGTAGGCTGGAACCCCCCAGCTGGGGGAGGGGGAAGTGCCTTCCCATAGTTTTTCCAGGAAAAGCCACATGCCTGACTCAGATCTGCTCCATCTGCTAGAGAACCAAACACTGGCATCTCCTTCCAGGGGCTGTGGCCACAAACACTTTTCCCCCTCCCATTCCCACTCTCAGTCATGGATTTCAAGGTGACTGAACCTGAAATAATTAGTCGGTGCCTAATTAGCTTTCCCCTGCCCTGCAGAGCAAGGACCCAGCTCCTGGTCAGCATCCAATGGCAGGATTCAAATATTTGCATTCAGGAAGAGGAAACTCCTGGCAGAGTCCGGATTTAAGCATTTAAATTGGAATTTCTTTGGGCCAGGGACTTTGGGTGCTTCAGGGTGATGCAAAAACTCATCTCATTTTATACCTCAACATGAGAAAGCTTCAAAAGTCTGATGGAAAACAGGATTCTGCCAATAAATGAGAAGGATGAGTGTCAGCCCGGGCAAACACCATCTGATCAAGGATCTGCTGGCAGCAGAGAGTGGACCCCAAACCTGGAGAAAAATGAACCCTGTCAAATCCATTTGAGCCTCTGATGATTTAAAAAATTGGTTAATAAAGGCAATGGTGCTGATTTAATAGATTTAGACTCTGGCAGACACTTAACCTGGTATCGCATAACATTTTGATTAAAAATGAGAATGATACAAGAGCAACATGACACGCACTAACAGGATTAAAGGCTGCCTGCAACGCAATTAGGATGCTGCAACTGCTGGGTGGTTGAACAGGGATCCTTGGGAAAACAGGTCCAGTCCCCAAGATTTTAATGTAAAAGCTGCAAGAAGACAAAGCACTGCTGTGCAGCTGGCAGAGAACATGGAGCAGGGAACAAGGAGGCACTGGGACACCAGAACAGAGTGGCTGGAATTGCTCTGTAAACTAAATAGAGGTGAAAAATCAGCACCCAAACTGTGGCTGCCTCATCCCTGGAAGTGATGAAGCCCAAGCTGGACAGGGCTTGGAGCAACCTGGGCTAGTGGAAGGTGTCCCTGCCCATGGCAGGGGGTGGAACAAGATGAGCTTTAAGGTCCCTTCCAACCCAAACCATTCCAGGATTCTGTGATTTTCTCCCTCCCAAGCCAAGTGCTCACACTGGGGAACAGGAAGAAAGTACATCCATCTTCTTGTTTCCACAAATAAAGCAAATCTTCCCCTAGATTAAAAGTCCCAACTGGATTCAGAAGAGGGACACCTTCCAGAGGGTGGGAATTCAAGGCAAGGTGTCTCTCCAGCACATCTCCGGGGAGGTGAGGTGTCCCAGCTCGTCAGCTGTGAGAACAGGGGAGGCAGCAGCAGGAGGGGTGATGACAGCAGGGTGGTGACAGAGCACAGGCCGTAGGGCCAGCAGGGTGACAGGAGGGGGGATGCTGGGAGGGGACATGTCCCTGCTCGGCACAGGCTGAGCCGAGCTCAGAGAGGGAAGGAAAAGCTTTAAGTCTGCCTTTACAGGCTGAATTTCCCAAGTACATCCCCATCAACATCAGGGCTTAAATGTTTGTAAATCCACATCACAGTTCTGACACTCTCTGAGGAGTTGCCAACAGCTTTGGACTTGCAGGATATTTACATCTATGATAAAATTAAACAACAAAACTGAAATGTCTCAGTTTGTCTTGACTAAAAGGGATTTACTACAGTTTCACTACGGCTCCTGGGCCCCAGCCTGGGGAGAGGAGTACAAATGACTCCTCTGGTCAGAGTTAGAGCAGGGATTTCAAGACCAGCAGAGGAAAGCACAGCTGAAGAAGCCCAGGATGAGGAGACCCTTCCCTGGCTCCTGCAAGGAAATCCAGCACCTGTCTGTGCCTGCAAGAGTAATAACATCTGTTGGGTGGGAAGAGGCACCCATCTTCCTCACCAAAGGGAGCTCAGAGTGGACAGGAGGGGAGAGGAACCCTGAACACAGGGATGGAGATGGGCCCCACTTGAAGCCCCCAGGGAAACAACACAACCAGCACCAGGTGTGAGAGCTGTTTGTAACCTCCTCCCCACCCAGGGCCACTGCTGGGCTTTTAACTGGAGCAAAGGAAAACACTCCTCTGAGGAGCAAGGTGGAAATGTGGCAGCATCTGCAGCACCTGCCTTTTCCTGGCTTTGCATTTTTCCCTGGATAAGGTCTACAACACGTACCAGCCTATGATTCTATGATTTGGTGCCTTTTCCCCAGTCCCTGGCTCACAGTTTTGTCCACTGCAACCACTGCCTTGGACTTCACAGAATCATGGAATCAGAGAGCCCTTTAGGCTGGAAAGGCCCTCTAAGACCCACGAGTCCAATGTTTCCCAGCAGTGCCAAGGCCACCACTGACCCACGTCCCCAGGTACCACATCCACACACGTGTTAAATCCCTCCAGCTCACATCCCAACTGCAGGTTTGCAGGAACAGCCATGGACATGTTCTGCTCCTCATCTTCACCTCTACGAGAAAAGGGGGGTTTCCTATGGAAATGTTATCCTGGCTGCCCCTTTGAGCTGCTCTGGGCCATAAAACAGCACTGAACTGACTGCCCTGAGCTGATTAATTCCAGCCTGGCTTTCTGCAGACAATCACAGATGACTCCAATTCCACCCAGACTCAGCTATCCTGAAGTCACCAGATAACTCTGACTTTCTAATTTTATCTTTTGAATAAAATAAGTCAAAAAAACCCCTGAAAATGACAGGCATGTATTACCAACAGCATATGATAAACCAGGCCTGTGGCTTTTGGGGGGCTTGAATTAGACAAAGAGAGCCAAAATCTCCACCATTTTCCTTAGTAAATTCTTCCCACAGATTTAACACTTTCTGTTAAAGTAACACTCAGTCCTGCCAATGTTACACCAACGTCAACCCCTGTGACTTGATCTGGTGGTATTTTGGGGACTAACTAGGATTAAAACCACATTAAATACCTGGTTTCTCCCCCAAATCCCTCTACCTCCTTCCACCTCAACTGAACCTGCAAAATCATGGTTTCTAGTCTTCCATTTTTTATTTGTTGTTATTTGTGCAGTAATCAGTCCTGGCTGGATAAACAGCCTGGCTCCAGCAGCCGTCCCAGATCCCACCAGGTGCCTTAAAACACGAGTGCAAATCGCACATTTAGGTAGGAAAAAAGGCCACAGTTTTGCCCATTTTAGCATCAGAGCCCCACACCCTCCTCACCCCCTGACCTCACCCCCCCCCCTAAATCTGCACCGTGCCCTCCCTGAGCCTGTGCCTGGAGCACCGACCAGGAGTGCCAGGGCACAGCTCCTGATGCTCGTCACGCCGATGCTTTCTGACTAATTACTGCTATAAAAAGCAAAAAGCTGTCAAAGAGAATTATTCAGCTTCTGCAAGAGTGAAACAGAGACGTGTGTGAGAGGAAATGATGCCCCTTCAGACTCTGGCGGTGCCTGCAAGGATTAACTCAACCTTGTAGCACCTGCTAATGACATATTTACCACCCCCATCCCAAAATGTTCCAGTTGAAGGGAAAAAGAGGCAGAAGCAGCTTAGGGTACAGGAATCCAGTGGAGGGTTTTGACTCCAAGCCTTCTGCTCTTAGAATCACAGAATCCCAGACTGTGTTGAAAGGACAGGGATGGGAGGGCAGAGCCATGCCTCTAACCACCACCTTTAGCCCTAAAATGTCATTTATCACCAGTCAAGTCATCTGGAAACAGCAGCAGCAGCTTTATTCCCCACAGGTTTTCCCTGGAAGTCAGAAAAAAGTCCCCAAAAAAGCCTGTCCTCCAGCAGCAAGTGTATTTAAAATATTTCCCTGTAACTCTGAACATGCCATCTGCTCCTTCTGCCAGCCCCACTGCCGCTGTGCAAGTCAGCCCTGTCTCCATCCTTTCTGCCAAGCAAGAACTGTGAACTCCCCTCCTCTTCCTCGCTCCGCCATCCACCGCCCTGCCTGAGCCCAGCTGCCAGCCCCTCAGCCCTTCCAGCTCCTTCTCACTGCTGCCTCCTCCTCCTCCTCCTCCTCCTCTTCCCTCCCACCAGGGCAGTCCCGTCCCTGCCTCATGAATCAGTGACTTGCCTTGGCACAAGGTGTCCCCACACAGCCACGCTGCCAGAGTGACCCTGTGGCAGCCTCGTGTCCGGGTGAGCCTTCAGGATCACTCCAGTGCCTCACTCTGAAGTGTTGATGTCCTTTGTCACGTAAGGTGACCTTGCAAAGGATTCATAAAGACTGGCTATATAGTGTGTTAAATAAATAAATATGTATACAGCCCCAGCCCTGGGCTGGCACAGGCAGCCTGGTCCCACTGGGGGCACAGCAGGAGGGGCAGGGGGATCAGGGTGCCAAGGGAGAGCTCTCAGACAGGATTTTAGAGAATGAGCAGAGATGCCTCTCCCAAACCCTGGTCTGAGACAGCGAGGCTGTCCTGGGACGTGCAGCCACAGCTCAGCTCTGCTTCCCTGCACAGCGTGGGGGCTGCAAATGGCACTGCACTCACAGGACCATGGAATCCCAGAGTGGTTGGGTGGGAAGGGACCTCAAAGACCAACTCGTTCTCTGCCATGGGCAGGAACACCTTCCACAAGCCCCGTCCAACCTGGCCTTGGACACTGCCAGGGATGGGGCAGCCACAGTTCTCTGGGCAACCTGTGCCAGGGCCTCTCCACTCCCACAAGGAAGAATTTCTCCACAGTATCCCATCTAACCCTGCCCTCTGGCAGTGGAAAGCCATTCCCTCTTGTCCTGTCACTCCAGGCCCTTGTCCGAAGTCCCTCTCAGGTTCAATACTCTTGTTCCCCAAATCATTGGACATTGTCCTGTCCGTTGTGACCCATCTGGGGGCTGAGCCTGCCCGTGAATGACCAACAACAATCAGACCTTGCTGTGCTGGAGCCTCTCCTGGCTCCTGCCCTCCTAGGGGCCGCAGGCTCGGGAGGAAGAACGTTATGAACTGCACGTGATAATATGGAAATTCAGCGCTGAGGGCGCCGCGCCTGCCCCAGATTCGGCACTGGATCAGATTGGGGTGGACAGGCACGAGTGCTCCTGCAGGGCTGGGACAGACAGGAGTGTTCCTGCAGGGCTGGGACAGCCACGAGTGTTCCTGCAGGGCTGGGACATCACACCCAGCAGCGTCACATCGCTCATGTCACACCATGGACGGACCCACACCCGTGCAGGGCACAGCAATCTGCTCCTGCACATCCCGGGGATCACAAACAGCCCTCAGAGCCCTCAGGGACAGGGGGCAGGGTTTGTCCAACATCTCTGCCCCTTCCCTTTCCTGCTGGATCCCTGATGTCCGGGGAGCAGCTGCAAAACCCTCTGGGTGCTGCTCCCCGAGAGCTGCGAGCCGGGTCTGCCCCCTCTGCTTCCTCCGTCCTCCTCCTCGGAGTGGCACCAGCCCTAGACCTGCCCTGGCAGCCCCTCATTAAATCCAAAACCTCAAAACCAGAATCAGAGGGAGCAACACAGGCAGAGTAACCCAGAAATGCCTCAAAACTACAGGAATTAACTGCCCGTTAATTGTCTTGGGGGAAAAAACCACAACGAGCTCATTTTTGGCTGAGCTGTTTCTAAATCTCGTGTATGTCGCGGCCTCTTTTCCTTCTTCCACTGAGTTTGGTTTCCAATTTGTTCACTCCAAAGCCTCTCTTTGTGTTTGCATTTAAATTTTTGCCTTCACTGATTTCCTGAGCAAAAAAACCATCGGATGAGCAAGGAGCTGAGAAATCCTGCAGAGGATGTGACCGCTGTGCCAGCACTGGATTCAGCTGCTGCAGCCAAAGTGCTGCTCCCGGCTCTGAAATCAGATTCCCAACTGCAGGAGCACCCCAGCACCCAGGGCATCTCCTTCCCTGTGCCAGGGAAGGGTTCAAGGCCAGGCTGGATGAGGCTTGGAAAAACCTGATCCAGTGGAAGGTGTCCCTGCCCATGGCAAGGGATGGAGTGAGATGGGCTTTGAGGTCCCTTCCGCCGTGAAAACACCCACAGCAACAATGATGCTTCTGCCCTTTGCTCTTTTCACTTTTCATCTATTCAGTTTACCCCATTTTTTCTTCACGGTTTGAAAGTCAATCCTCCCTGTGCTGTGCTGAGGGAGCCGGTTCTGTGAGCTCCTCTCAGTTCTCCAGTACAGAAAACATATTACTACAAGATTTTGCTTTACACTGAGCTCTGTCATTCAGGTGCTAAAGTGAATTGATTCCAAGGCTCAAGGCAGGCTCCCTCAGGCACCGAACTACAGGATTCAGTCAGGAATCCCTACAAACAGGCATTAATGCAAATGGCAGCGAAGTCATAGGAAGACACTGTCAAAACTGATAACCTGAAAAAAGCACCCCCCCAGACGCAACCCCCAATCAAAGCCCTGCACATGGCATGTACGGAGACATCCTTCTGGCTTCTGGCTGCCTTTGGAGGGAGAGCCCTTTCACCAAAACACAACAGAATGTTATGATTTATCCGTTCTCAGGGAACTGCTGCCTGCCTGGGCCCACAAGACCCTCTAAGGATGGTAAGTGTCCCCCTGGCAGGGCCAACTGGCACCTCGTGGTACTGCCAGCCAGACTAGAAGAGCTGGCACATGGCATAGGGTGATGCCACCAGCACAGTCTCAGCAAGTCTAACCAGAGGTCCCCAGTTCCTCCCCTCCCTGTGAATTCCTTCCCAATATCCCATCTATCCCTGCCCTCTGGCAGTGGGAAGCCATTCCCCTTTGTCCTGTCCCTCCATCCCTTGTCCCCAGTCCCTCTCCAGCTCTCCTGGAGCCCCTTTAGGCTCTGGAAGGGGCTCTCAGGTCTCCCTGGACCCTTCTCTTCTCCAGGTGAACCCTCCCAGCTCTCCCAGCCTGGCTCCAGAGGGACTCCAGCCCTGGGAGCAGCTCCATGGCCTCCTCTGGACTCTCTCCAGCAGCTCCACGTCCTTGTGCCATTGTTCCCCAGAGCTGGAGGCAGCTCTGCAGGGGAGTCTCACCTGAGGGGGCAGAGGGGCAGAATCCCCCCTGCCCTGCTGCCAACACTGGGGGATGAGTTCAGGATACAGGGTCGGCTCTGGGGAGAGGCTCCTACCCCTGCACATCCCTCCTGGAGGAATGCTGGAAAATCCTAGGGATGTGGTAAAAAGAGACAGGAATGGTCTGGAAGCAGCTGCCTGGCAGGAGAGTGCCGAGGAGCTCAGCCTCTCATACATCAGAGGAAGAGCAAGAGGTGACACAATGATCATCCATAAATGCCTTCACAGAGAGAAAATATCAGCTACTAAAGGGCTCTTCAATCAAGTGAAGAGAAGCAGCACAGACCCAGCCTCCAGGGGCTGGAACAGACACACTTGGGTTAGAAACAAGATGCAGTCTTTAAAAATAAGAGTGATTAAGTAGCGGCATAAACTGCCCCTGGGGGTGGTGGATCCCGCAGCTCGTGGTGCCCCCGAGTCGAGATGAGCTCTGAGACGAGCCCCCAAGTCAAAATGAGCTCTGTTCCAGCACAGGCTCCAGACATGTCCCCAGATGCCTCCACACTATTGCTGGCACTCACAGCCCCGCAGAGGTGGCACAGTGCAGACCATGGGATGGTCCCCTGGCATGGCACATGTCCAGGGCTGGTACCTCCCTGCAGCTCATCCCTGGGGTTAAATATTCTGATTTGCACTGTGCCTCTGAATGAGCTTCCAGTGCTTCCATTGCCCCATCCCTCAAAGTGTCTGGGGCCAGGTTGGACGAGGCTTGGAGCAACCTGGTCTAGTGGAAGGTGTCCTTGCCCATAGCAGGGGGGGTGGAATGAGACGGGCGTTCAGGTCCCTTCCCACCCAAACCATTCCATGGTTCTGTGACCACCATGGAGCACACACGGCTTCTGTGCAAAGAGGTGAGAAGGTGGGGAGGGGAGGAGGTGAAGGGATGACAGGTGAAGAGGAGAAGAGGTGGCCTCCAGTACCCAGCCCTCTCTCCATCACCAATTCCCCCAGACACAGACTTCTAAACAAAGCCAAATGATCCAATTTGCTGTAAATTTTCCCTCTGGAGTCAGCTCTCCATGCCCAGTGGGGCGATGGCACGTGCCAGCATGAGTCTGCCTTGACGAAACTCCCATTACTCACAGCGTGTGGGAAAGGAGGCAGGAATAAATGGGAATACTTTGTGAAATGGATGGAATATGGCAGTTGGTGAAGGCACTGCTGCGGGTTTCAGATGCAAACACCCCAGCCCAGAGGATCTGAGCGAGCAGGAACGTGCGGGAGCAGCTGGGAGCAGCGCCGGAGGATGCCGTCGCCATGGCAACGGGATGAACACGCTGCCGCTCGGATCAAGGACACAATTTTATTGTCCAAGTGCCGAGGATTTTTTAGCCCAGTTTCCAGGGACCGCGTGTTAATAACAGTTGCATCCTATTTATCCTGGGCCTTTATTGTCTCCGTAATGAGCTCTCCAGGAAAACCTGGAGAGCGTTTCCTCGGAGGCTCCGCGCCAGAAACGCGACTCCGAGTTAAGTGGTTTGCTTCGCTGGCAATTCCCTCCCTTGCCCACATGCTTTGAAATACAGAGCAGGCTGATTAACTATTAATAACAGGGCACTGACAAACCACACATTATGCCCCGGGTTGTGCCAGTTGTTCCAGAGGCACCCGGAGCTCTTGCTGTGGCAGTGGGGACACTCCTCACTCCGCCATGGGTGGGACACACTGTGGTTACCCCCCTGCTGTGCCCTGCCTGGTGCCCCAGAGCTGCACATTCCAACAGTTTGGGAGAGGACCAGCTCGGGTGGATGACGATGACGATGATGATGATGATGAACGACAGGACATGGCTGTGCACACAAAGCTACCCAGTGCCCTCCAAGGATAATGCCAGAGCCACGCGATTAAAGTCTGGAATTCCTTTCCTACTTACAGATGGTTGGACTCAATGATCCTGGAGGTCTTTTGCCACAAAACATGATTCCATGATTCTGTTAAATACATTGATATTATCACTGTGCTGTTAACTTATTTCCTGTATAGAAGGAAATCTTGGCTGGCCCCAGTGAGGTCTGACTCCAATGAATCCAATCCCCTGTCCCTTCAGCATTCCAGCAGCGATTACCCTCACAGAAATCTGCTGTGAAACCAGGGACCTCCAACGTGACCATCTCCTGGGAGCCCAGAACAGTCCCAAGCAGGGTGAGGGCATGGATTCACAGTGCTTTTGGACTGTGCTGCTGCTGAGCTGGAGGTGCTTTTCCCTCATTTCGCCCTCTCCCACCCAATCCCTGTGCCAAGCTGGAGCTGTGCTCACTCCGTGCTGTCAGTTTAAATCCCGGTGGCCGCTGCAGCCCTGAGGATGAGGGATCAGCAAACCCAACCCGCAGGCAGCAGGCGCTGCCAAGCCCAGCTCTGCAGCCGCTTTCCGTCACTGCAGCCCAGCTGCTCCCAAATCCTGGGATTTACCACCTCTGCCAGGGCAGAGCCACCCTCTCCCACCCCGTGCCAGCACCCCTGAGCATGGCAGAGGCCACCACACCCCAACAGACACTGGGGCTGCAGCTGTGGGCAGGTGCCAATGCCTTGTCCTGCAGCCTCGGACGACTGAGGCATCCCAGAAGTGCCCAGTGCCCCCTGCCTGGTGCTCCCCAGCCTGCAGCCAGCTTGGAGCAGAGCTGGCAGAGCCTTGGCACCACATGCCATCGCCAGGAGCAATGCAGAGCAGAGCTGCGGGATTCCAAGGCTCAGCTCAGACTCGCTCAGCTCTGGCTCTGGCAGGAGGGCACTGATGTGGAGACTGAAATCATCGATCTTGGGAGGGCTCTGGAGAAATAACACCTAAAAATGCCTTTAAGACGTATTTCATAGAAACAGAATCATTAGGGTTGGAAAAGACCTCCAAGACCTGTGCCCCATCCCCACCTTGTCACCCAGCCCAGGGCACTGAGAGCCACGTCCAGTCCTTCCTTGGACACCTCCAGGGATGGGGACTCCACTCCCTGGGCAGCCCCTTCCAATGGCTGACCACTCTTTCCATGATGAAATTCCTCCTGATGTCCAACCTGACACTGCCCTGGTGTAGGTGAGGCTGTGTCCTCTTGTCCTGTCAAATTCCATCGTGTTCCAAGTAGTCTCCACAGCAACCACCACATTCCAGCACAACACTCCAGGGACAGGAACTGGGCAGCAGCTCCAGTTTCCATTCAGCATCTGCCATGAGTGTTATCCCTCCATGGCATTCCCAGCTTCCCACTCCCCATGCAGCCCACGCTGGCCATGACAAACAACTGAGCCCTTCAAACACACGGACAAGTTTCCTTTTCTTCTTTAACCAACAAACACAGTCACCAAACCCCCATTCTGCTTAATGCAGCTTTGCATCAAAACACCTCCGAGGCAATTCATTTATACCAGGAGAACTTCTGAGGCTGGAATTTTCCCTGATGGCACCGCTGGAAGGCTACAACAGCCCAGCAGGTCAGCGAGTTGAAAGCAGTATTTCATCTGGCAATTTATTCAAATAAATCTTTCAAAACATGAAATAAGCTATAAAGATGGAGCCTGTCAAAGCCTGCAGCAGCCGAGCTCCTGAGCAGAATGACCAAGCAGGAGCAGCAGCAGCTCTGGCCCGTTGGGCATCAGGTGCCAGCCCAGCTCCCCTGCCGGGGGCAGGATGATCCAGCGGTGGATGTAGAGCACTCAGTGGGATAACAGGGACAGGCTTAAAGATGGAGAAGTGTTTTCATTAATTGCTGTCGTTATGGTCATCACAGCTCTGGTGCTGTTCCTGCCACCACCCCCCAAAGCCATGGGCAGAACAGGGGAAGCTGTGTCTCGCTGCATTGGGAAGGTTTTGCATCAGCTCTCCTGCTGCCACTGCTGTGTCTCCAACTCCCAGCTGGTTCCATGGACCTGTTGCTGTTGTGCCACACCTTCCTACCCTCTGCTCTGTGTAGTGACACTCTTCAGTACATGGGTGAGACCAGACAGACCCGTGGGGCCTGGAGCATGGGATTCTGGAACCCCCATGGGGTTTTGGGGCAGGATGGAGCCCCTCTGCCAGCTCCAGGCACAGGAGGTGCTGCCCACAGCACACGAAACAGGGCGAACCCATGGGGTTCCATTTGATGTTGGCACAGGACAGGAAGGGCAGGAGCTGGCTGTGACACACAAGCAGTGTGTCCTGGGCTCAGCCTGAGGGTCCAGGAGCAATGTAGGGGCTACAGGGGGACGTGCAGGAGGAGGACTCGCTCTGCCCCATTCATGCCACGGGCAATGGCATGACCTGGGCACCCCAGAGATGTGTGGAAAGTCACCCAATGCCACCAGCTGCTCCTTGGCACCAGATGGAGGGTTTTAAAGAAGGCTTTGAAACCCCCAGGTCTGAGCTCAGCGGAGCTGTGAGAGCAACTGAGGGGAATTCCAGCACAAAGAAAGGTTTTCCTGGCATTGTTTGGGGGGAAGGAGGGGCTGGGGCAAGTGGGCACTCATGCTCTGGGGGAAGAAGAGCCCCTTTGTGGCGGGCACACCGTGGGCATTGTGCCCTCCCAGCCGGGCTCCGAGGTCAGCAGAGCCACGTCAGTGGCACTGAGAGCTGCCCTCACCGTGCATTTACTTCTCTTTTTAACATTTTACAATCAGGCTGAGTTCCCTCACTGACTCCTCTGTCCTCTTCACTAATTGCATTGAGAAAGGGAAGAAATGATGAGACTTAGTAATCACAGAATCATAAAATCTTGGAATGGTTTGAGTTGGAAGGGACCTTAAAGCTCATTTCATTCCAACCCCCTGCCACCCACCACCACCTTCCACTAGCCCAGGTTGCTCCAAGCCCCGTCCAACCTGGCCTTGGACACTTCCAGGGATCCAGGGGCAGCCACAGCTTCTCTGGGCAACCTGTGCCAGGGCCTCCCCACCCTCACAGGGAAGGATTCCTTACCAAGATCTCATCTAAACCCACACTCTATCAGGGAACACATCAAATCATTGGTACTTATGTTGGATCACTGTGCGATTCCAAAAGTTTCAGCCTCATCCGAATCTGGCCGAGGGAAACAGCTTTGTTAAAACCAGCACAGGTTGACCTGGATTGGGCTCCTGCTTCGTGAAGAATGCTGAGTTTTGGAGGACCAGAGAGCAAGTAGTTGTATTTGTGCTTGCGCTGCATCTCTGCCTGCTGCCGGGAAGTGAACAGGCTGCTCAGGGAAAACCAGGAAACAAAGGTTAATCCGGCAGCCGAGGCTGTTGTGAAGATTACAGATCTGGCAGGATCTGTGGGCTTTGATCTTCTTTCATGGATCCCCCAAAATTAAAAGCTGCTTTGAAAATCCTAGAATTATTGTGCCTTAACCCTGGATCTCCCTGTGGGGATCTGATGGCTCCGACCTGTTTCTGCAGCACCTGGTGCAGCCCCACTCTCCTCGAGATTTGGGACCTGCATCCCAGGGAAGCTGTGTCCCTCCTTCATCCTCCCTCCCAGAGGGGGATCAGCCCCTGCCTGCCCATGGCAGTTTCCCTGCAGTGCTATCCCTGCTCCTGCTCCTCTGGCTGCTCCCACAGCACAAATTCCCCGTGCCAGTTGCAGTTTTCCCTGTGCCGGGCACAGCTTCCCTATTCTGGGCACAGCTTCCATGTGCTGGGCAGGCTGCTCCAGTGATGCCCATCAGTTCTAATGGGAAGCTACATGGCCATTCCTTCCCATCAGGACTAATGGGCAGTGCAGGGATAACATGGTTACCTCGGCTGAGCCGCAGCGACTTCCCGGCAGCTCGAGAGCCAGCGGGGTCACGAGCCACGGCTTCATTGCCCGGGAGACAGGAGCCAAATTAGTCTGTCCATGGACTGGGAGAGCAGTTCATTAGAGCAGGACGATGCAAGACGAGAGCTGGGCATTGGCCTCGTCCCACAGCCCCGCAGTGCCCTGGAGCACAGAGAGCAGGGGTAGCCCTGGGACAAACCCTCACCCCCGGCACCGGCACAGCCAGAGCCGGCAGCGTTCGACAGCTCAGAAACCACAAAACTCAGGGATTTGGAGAATCCTCTGGTTGGCTGGAGGGAGGGATGCAGGGAAGAGAGACATGTAGGGAGCACTCTTCCCCCTCCAGCATCTCACTCCAGCATCCCACTCTGCTGGACCCGTTCCTTCCTGCTGTCCGGGCAGCAGAACGGAGACTCCTTGTTCACTTATTCCACACATGATGCATATTCACTCCCAGTTAATTCCCTGTGCCTACTGGCTAAGGAAAGGATTTCCACATTGCTCTCCCCTCACATACACATTACAAACCACAACTTTCTGTCATGCTGCAGGGGAAGGAGCAGCTGTCCATCCTCGGGATCCAGCCCAACCTGCTCTCTGGAGCACTTTGCAAGGCCAGACTCCTGATCCTCCTCGAACATCTTGGATTATGAACAGAAACTTGGTTGTTTCTGGGTCTGCTTTGATGTCCGGGTTCCCTAACGAAGCCCTTTGCAGCATGAGAATGAGGATTGTGTAACGACTTCTCCCAGAGATAAGGGCTCTGCAGGAGCTGCCAGTCGGGAGCGCTGGCACCGATGGAATTGGCAACGGAGGAGCCCAGCCTTGAGATTTTTTTTTTCAAGTGTTAGCATTTAATAATAAAGATTTTGATTTCTAATCCCAGAAAAATAAAGCAGCTGAAGAGGTTTCCTGGTCTGATTCAGGCTCGCAACAGCCTGGCCTGGAGGCTGGCACTGCTGCTTGGCAGGCTGGGCTGGAGTCTGCCCACGTCCAGCATCCCGGGGGCACTGGGAAGGGATCCAGAATGCAAACCCAGGGAATGCTTCACTTCTTCCCTCCACACACTTGCTACCTTCATCCACAGCCTGCACTCCCAGCTCTTTTCTCCCCCCCTCCTCTTTACAGAAGCAAACTCAGACCTCCAGTTTCCCTTTCCCATATTATTTCCCTCTGCTGCGCTGGATTGCAAAGCCCATTTTGATTCTCTTTCTTGAGTTCTGCAGAATCCCCCCTTCCCACTGTGCCCTGAATGCCAGTCTGTGCTGCCTCCCAGGGGTCCTGCCCTGCCAGGGGTCCTGCCATGCCCTGAGCCCCGTGGTGGGATGCACTCCAGTTCGGAGTGGGGCTTATCAGCTGTGTGCTCACTGCAGCTGGACTTGAGCAGAGAGCAGCTCCTCGCTCCAGCATTCCCTGCTCCAGGCCATCTGCAACTCTCTGGCCTGTGGTCGCTGTTTTTGTCCTGTTTTTGGGATCAGCTGCCAGCCCAGCTGTGGCCACAGCTCCCACAACAAACCCCGGCCCCACCCGCGTCGGAGCGGTGCCTGTGCCAAGGGGTCGGCTCAGCTCCTGCCTGGGGAGCAGCACCAGGGATCCTCACTCCTGCAGCAGGAAGGATGATCCTGACACAGCCACCCCCAAGGGGCTCCGAGGCACAGGAGGCTCAGCAGTGGAGCCAGACTCGAGGCCGTGTTCCCACAGAGGAACAGCCTGGCTCCTGTGGGCAGGCTCTGCCCAGGACTCCGGGCTGGGGGAGTGCTGGGAACACCTGGAGATGTGCCCCCCCAGGGGACACCCACTGCCTCCAGCCCCTTTTTGCTGGAGCAGAAGAACCTCTGCACCCCTGTGCCACCGTATCAGCGGAGCGGCCTCTCCGGTGCCCACACCCACAGCCATGTGTGATTAAATATTGAAGCACCTCGTTAAACATTGAAGTCGCGGGTGACCCGATGGCACCGCCGGCGTCTGCCAGGGAGGAGAACAACCACGTCAGCAGCAGCTCTCCAGCTGTACCACCCGCCTGCAGACTGTCCTTGGTCTCAACACCAGGGGATCCGAGGCTCCTGAGTGCCTGAGCAGGCTGCAGGATGGAGCTCCACAGCCGGAGCCCTCCGAGCCTTCCTGGAGCCCAGGGCACCCCGGCTCAGAGCGCTCTGTGCCAGCACTGCTGCCCTGGCACGAGCTGGCTGGTGCCTGACCCTGGTGAAGGGCCCACGGGGCCAAATGGCACCAGATTCCCCTCGTGCCTTTGCCCACCATCCCCCACACCCCGTTGCCCCTCTGAGTGGGCAGCCCTTGCCGTGGGTGCAGCAGGGCAGGCTGGGCACGGGCGGTGTGGTGGTGATTCCTCGAAGGGCTCTTGCCTGCCGCAGGGCCCGGGGCCAAGGGCAGGGCTGGGGCCGGCGCCGGCACCCCACGCAGCCTGGGACTGTGCTCCTACCCACTCTGCCAGCAGCTCCAGACTGCTCTCCCTGCCAGCCCTTCCTTCCTGCTCTTCCTGAGCTCCCTCCATGCTCCCCACAATCTCCCCACCTCATCCCGCTCCTGTGGTCGCTCGTCACTCCCACTGTGCACAGCTCCAGAACCTCCCAGGGGCCAGAGCATCTTGGGTGTTAACCTGTCCAGGGCTTTGGCCATACCTCTCCCTATATCCCAATATGAATCCTTCCCTGTGGGGGTGCTGAGGCCCTGGCATAGGTTGCCCAGAGAAGCTGTGGCAGCTCCATCCCTGGAAGTGTCCAAGGTCAGGCTGGATAGTGCTTGGAGCAACCTGGGCTAGTGGAAGGTGTCCCTGCCCATGGCAGAGGGTGGCACTGGATGAGCTTTAAGGTCCCTTCCAACCCAGACCATTCTGGGATTCTGTGATTTTAGGATTCTGTAAACACCATCCAGTTGTAACAAGGAGTAGGACCACTGTGCAAATACCAAGTGCTGTTTGTACACCCAAGTCCTCCTCAAACACAGTTAAATCTCTGATGCCCTCTGGGACTTTTTTGTCTACATTTTAAAACAGCCCCTGGTTACTCCTAGGCTGGAAGAAAACCATCCCCAGCCCCATCAGGCCATGGCCAGAGGAATCCCCCCATCCTCCTGTAACCCCACTAACAGCTGCAGCATCCTCCTGGCACCCGGCTCTCCTCAGCCAGGGGACACGGGAGTGAGAGCTGTGACACACCAGGCTGCAAATGCCTCCAGGCCTGTCCATTTAAATTGAATTTTTAATGTTTATGTTTCACCCCAGCTCCCTGTGTAGCCACTGCACTGAATCACCTCAGTTTGATTAATTCCTGGCTCGTTTGAAGGAGTCCACGTGCTCTAAAGACACAGTCCCTGGAAAGCCCCTGTGGGTGAGGGTCATGGGTCTGCCATCTGTTTGCACAGAAAAATGCCTCATTTTTAATTGGGACACACAGAATAATTAACTGAATTTTTATCCCCAAACCACCACCACAGAGCTGGGGGTTCACCCCACCCTGGCCCCCACCTTTGGCCTCTGGGAGCAGATGTCAGGAGCCTGTCACCACAATAAACTGGGGAATTTCTTCCAGGAACTTAGATCAGAAACAAAATATCTCTGTCTTTAAACCCAGCTTGGTGCTGAGACAGACCCAGCACCTCATGACCCAGAGGCACCCCAAAGCCAAGCAGGGAGTCTCTTCTGTTCCCTGTCCCAATGACTGGTGTGATAGCAGAGAAACTAGTCCAGCTCCACCACGGCACAAAAAAATCTCTTGTGAATCCTGAATCCAATTAAAATTATTTCAGGCTTAATGATTCAAGCTGCTGGTGGTGGTGGAGAGTTCCAAAGCTTACTGCCGTGTTAACTCTTTATTTTACACTGTCCCTCAGAAGGAAACCAGAAAGGGAGCATTCCCTGCTCCAAGGCGTCTGCTGGACCCCAGGTGAGAGCTGGGTCTGTGGCAGTGAGGTCCCATAAAGGGGGTTTCCATGCCATGGCAGGAAATCATTGTGTCCCTGCCAGGGAACACCCATGTCCATGGAGTGTGAGACGGTGCCCACCTTGCAGTGGGTGCAGGTCAGCAGCTCCCTGCCTGTGGCACAGGTCACTGGAGCTCTGCTGGGCTGCACTGTGCGAGGGGGATCCTGCCCCAAACCACTCTAGGTGCATCCCGGGAAAACTGCTCTGCCAGAGCCTCCCAGAGCAAGCCAAGCATCTCCCCACTGGCAGTGGGGGTACCAGTGACCCCACAGCAGTGGGCAGTGGGAGCCAGAACCGCCCCAACCCACTGGACCACGAGTCACTCCAACCTTTCTCCACACTTGGACGCCCGTGAGGTTGTTTGAGCTCACTGGGATGTGAACGCGGCTCTCAGACACTGTCCAAGGGCCCACGAATTGCAGCAATCTCCTCAGCTCTCTTGGTCTCCCTGCTCACTCTCGTTCCTCCTTCCCCTCTTTGCCATTCTAATATTTATCCAGGCTGACAGCCTTTCACCCTCCAGGAGCTCCCAGAAATGCTTTGCCCAGAGCTCTTCGACCTTAAAGATTCCAGCAAGCCCTCAGCAACAGGTGTTACCGGGACCTGCAGCCCCCCCACCCCACCCCAGCCCTGCCAGGACCTCGGGCAGTTACAGGAGACACCAGAGCTGAGAGAGCTTGGTTGGGTTTGCGGCTGTTGGGGGCATCCATCAGGCTTTACCCCAAAAAGCTGCATCTAAATGTTTGCTGGGAAAGCTGGAATGTCCTGGCCCCAGATCTGCTGCTCAGCACGGTGAAGGGGCTGAGGGACTCCAAGCTGGAAGCCTGAGGGATGCTGAGCTGGAAGCTGAAGGGATGCCAAGCTGAAAGCCCTAATGGCCAGGGCAGAATTCCTCTGCTTGCACTGTGCTGGGTTTGTCTTCACTGGGAATTCCAAATGAAATGTTGTTTTATTTCACCTGTGTTTATCCACTGGAAGGAGAGCAGAGCAAAGCTAACTACACAGATTCACAGGAATAGCTCTCCAGGTGGGCATTGATCCGGGAAGGATCCCTGCTCCTATTTCCCATGCACTTTCCCCCAGGACACAGCAGTGCTGGGGACCCTGCACAGGGGGTCCTTCTGCCTGACCACTCCCCCCATGGGCAGGGGCACCTTCCACTAGACCGGGGTGCTCCAGGCCTTATCTGGAACTTCCCCAGCTGTAGCAGCAGTGCCACAGGTCGACCTTGGACATATCCTTAAAAATCCCACTCAAATGAGCTGCATTACCCCAGAGAGCTCAGGCCAGAGCAGAAACCCTAACAGGACAAAAGGCTGAGTTTTTTTCCATGCTGCACCAAAGCAGAGCGAGGGAAGCTCTCCCTGTCCCTCTCCAGCAGCTCATCCTCCTCACTGCCAGGCAGCGCCGGGGCCGCTGCTCCCGTGTATCCCGGGAGCGTGTAACGCCGGGATATCATGTCTGTGATAACACTCACTGTGTGCACAAGACTCTGCGCCTCGAGTTTAATGGAGAAAAGGTTCTGCCTGTCTGTTCCACTTACTCACATCAGAGCGGGTTTCACGTGGCATTAGCGTGTCCCTGCTAAAGGAAAGGGATGATTCAGGACACCTGCGGGAAGAGAAATGGAAATACACCTGCGGGACGCTCAGGGGCTTACAGAAAGAAATGCAAATTGCACTAATTTGTTGCATTAATTTGTGGCTGCCCCATCTCTGGAATGTCCAACACCAGGCTGGACGAGGCTTGGAGCAACCTGGTCTAGTGGAAGGTGTCCCTGCCCATGGCAGGGGGTGGGACGAGATGAGCTTCAGGGTCCCTCCCAACACAAACCATTCCATGACTCTATGATTAATTTAACCCAAAATAAGCATTCTGATTACATTTTCTATTTCTGACGTATTATTTGTGCTACAAGAACTGTGAAGGGGCTCAGACCAGTGTGATTTACACGAGCACACAGAAGGGACGGGGAAATAAAGGTAAGAAGGTTCCTCATCCCTGACCTCAGAGACAGCTGGTGGATCTGCTCACACACCATGGGCCATCCCAGTCCTGTGGCAGCACTTGTAAAACAGCCTTTGGTCCCACTAGCTCCTGGCTCCTCTTTAGTGTCCACCCTTTCTGAGCCCTTGGTGTCCATCCCTTGAGGAGCCCTTGGTGTCCATCCCTTTAGGAGCCCTTGGTGTCCATCCCTTGAGGAGCCCGCCACTGCCACGGAGCAGCTCATCCCATGTGCAGTCTGATCCACCTGGAGATGCTGCTGTGGGTGGCACCTTCCCTCCCTTGGCCCTGGACCTGAACCCAAGGGCCGTACCAGGGACAGCCCCCCAGCTCGGCAGCCCCGGCACACACCACACAGACGGATTGAGTCGGGGTTTTTTTTAAACTCCAATATTAGAAAATTCCCGGGAGCTGTAGTTCTTCACAAGGAGATGTTATTGCTGACAAAGCAGGAAAAAACTGCAACCACAGGCTGCTCTGTGTGATCCTCTGAAGGAGATGCACTGCAGCACGGATGCTCTTCCCACCCAAGGCAACTCTGCAGGGTTTGGGCTTCAATAATAGCCCAAAGTCCCCCTTTAGGCCCTGGAAGGGCTCCCAGGTCTCCCTGGAGCCTTCTCTTCTCCAGGTGAACATCCCCAGCTCTCCCAGCCTGGCTCCAGAGCAGAGGGGCTCCAACCCATGGAGCATCTCCATGGCCTCCTCTGGACTTGCTCCAGTAGCTCCATGTCCTTCAGATGTTGGGGGCCCTTGGGGCTGGAGGCAGCTCTGCAGATGGGGTCTCACCAGAGATTTTTTTTAGATTTTTATATCTAAATCTGGGCAATTTCTACCCCTGCAGTGATGATCCCTCATGGTGATGCTGCTCCAGAGGGGGGGGCAGATGGGCACCGTCTGTTCCCATCCCTGCTGTCCCCTGTATTCCACTT
>NW_020897736.1:14832189-14834723 GCF_003984885.1 Neopelma chrysocephalum | reverse complement strand
GAAGACACGGATCCATTCCCAGCTGTTGCTTTTCCTGGGGAAGCAGGAAGGGCAGAGCAGAGCCCAGGCTGAGCTGGCACAGGCGGCTCAGCCCGCGTGACTCGCGCGGGGCCGGTTACGTATCACACATCCCTGCCCTCCAAAAACCCCCAAGGACTCTCCAAATTGTGTCAGGCCCCGATTAGCCGACGCAATCACATTTCACTTGGCTACACAGGGGGGTGCTGGGTGGAGATTTCATTCTCCAGCACAAGAACTGAGGTGGCGCAGCACCAGCTAAACCAAGTTACGGGAGGAATCACTCCTCTGGGTTCAGTGCTTCAGCCAAAGTGGGTTTCTGATGGTTTGCCAAAGTCTGGGTTCCCTCACACCCGGAGACAAGTGCTGGTTTGCTCAGCACCTCCCAGGGGCTGAGAGGCCACATGAGCTCCAGGACACCAGTGCCGAGCCAGGATCCCAGCAAGGAACTGCTCCGATGCAGCAAGCTCCTGGGTCTGAGCCCCTTCCTGAGGGGAACAGGGGTGTTTGCACCAGGGTGGTATCCTGGGCATGGTCTGAATGTGCCAGGGACCGATGCAGCAACCCCTGGGTCCAAAACAGAATCTCTCCAGGATCCTGTCAAAGAATCACAGAATGGGTTGGGTTGGAAGGGACCTTTAAAGGTCGTCTGGTCTGTTCTGCCATGGGCAGGGACACCTTCCACTATCCCAGGTTGCTCCAAGCTCTGTCCAACCTGGCCTTGGACACTTCCAGGGATCCAGGGGCAGCCACAGCTTCTCTGGGCAGCCTGTGCCAGGGCCTCAACACACTCATAGTGAAAAACTTCTTCCTTGTATCTAATCTACATTTGACACTCCTTTAGTTTAAAATCACCACCCCTCATCCTGTCGCAACAGGCCCCTGTCCCCACGATACAAACCAGTGTGCGGCAACCCCAGTGTGCAGCACTGGGCATCAGAGGTCTCTGGCAGTGCTGGGGCCATCCATCCCTCCATCCATCTGTCCCTGGCAGTGCTGGGGCCATCCATCCATCCCTCCATCCATCTGTCCCTGGCAGTGCTGGGGCCATCCATCCCTCCATCCATCCATCCATCCATCCCTCCTTCCAGCCTCCCTGGGTGCCTGCAGATGCTGGAATGCAGAGCTTTCCCAGGCACAGTGCTGGGCTGTGGCCCTGCAGCGCCGCCAGCTCAGGCCTTACTCGCTCCATTAGGTCCCTCCACCACACAAATAGATGGATAAATGGCAGAGGAGTGCTGTCCTGTCACTCTGAGCCACTCAGAAATTAAGGTGGCTGCAGAGTCAGTGTGGATGGCGTGTCTGGAATATGCAGAGGGAATGGAGAGGGAAAAGCAAGCTCTGCCTGGCAGCTGGAACTGGGATCTCCCCTGGCAGTCCAGGCAGCACCTTTCTCTGTCAGCAAGGTGCCGTATCAGACCTGACACAGAAACAATCCCAAAGCGCTCCCTATCTCCAGGATCCACTGCTCCCTGTCTACCACTCAGAGCTGCTGCAGTTCAGCCCAGGAAATAGAGGCTCTGGGCTGTCGGAGGTTGAATTCAAGCCTCTGACAATGCACATACCTCAGCCACCTTCAGAAACACCCCCAGATTTTAGCTGGGTGCCAGAGCAGACCTTTTGCTGTGCCCAGGGGCACCACTGCTCAGTCATGGACAAACCACTACCTTGGCAGCATCCCCTGGTGCCCATGGAGACTGCAAATACCAACCAAAGGGAGCATCACCCTGAGGAGAGGAACATCACCCCAAGGAGCAAGGTGATACCCTGTGGTATCACCATCACCCCTGGCCCAGAGCCCTTCCACACCTCAGCTACGGGCAGGTTGTGTTTTTGAGGTCTGGTCTAAACCAAAATGGTAATGAAGGGAGAAAACAGCACTGTCTGAACAGCTTTCCAGTGCCCTCTCCAGCAGATATGTTCATTAGTATTAATTACAGGGAAATCCCACACCAGCCAAGCTGATGGAATACGGCACAAACCAATTAAAAGATAAAAATTTGATGTCCTGGCCTGTGACCCCACACTCAAAACATGCACAGCCACTGCCACATCCCCTGAACAGTGAGGACCATGAGCATCCCCCACTTACAGCTCTCTCATGCTGCTCCCCTGCTGCAGTTGTTATCTGCCAGCACCAGACCCCTCTGCTTTTATTATAGTGATGATATTTATATTGCACAGGGGAGGCTTTAATTGCATGAAGGCACTGTTTTGATCACAACCAGAGATTCACACCCCGCTCGGTGGCTGCAGCAGCTTTAGGACAGCACCTCGAGCTCCCACTGCAGGTCTGGGTCCTGCCCTGCCAGCCCCAGGGCAGCAGAGCCCCCAGGCTGGGGGACAGGCTGGGGGACACCCACAGATGGAGACGGGCAAAGGCATCCCACCCACCCTGTCCCAGGTTCCCGGCCACAGGATGGCATTAAACCCTGGCTGGCAGCACAGCCCTGCTCCTCAGTGTGTCTGTCTGTCCATCCCACAGCTCTCACCACTGTGGCTCTGCTCCTCAGTGT
>NW_020897736.1:14817297-14832179 GCF_003984885.1 Neopelma chrysocephalum | reverse complement strand
GAATGCTGTGGGAATGCTGCGGGAATGCTGCCTCCAGAGAGCAGGAGCGATGGCTGGACAAGCTGCTCCCCTTGTCACACTGTGCACACCTGGGGGGGCTGCAGGGACCCCAGGCTGGGGAGGCCACATCCCACTGTGTGGGAAGGGAGCTGCAGGTACATAAATCCGGCTGTAATTGTGGAGATACATCGGAGACAGAGATAAAGAAAAGCCCCAGGATTACACAGGCTGGGGAAAGGCACTGCAGGGAGAGATCAGCCCCTCTGCCACACAAAGGCAAATTGAGTCAGACAAAAAAAATGCTCTCAATGGTTTATATTCTTAAGATGGTATCGAATTAGTTACGAAGATGGAACAGCAGGAGATGTAATTTACCTATTTCATGCAAGCACTGGATACTCTGCAACACGGTAAATTGATTTACAGAGCTGGGAGGCAACACAGTGCTCCAAGAGATTATTTATTGACCCGGGGAGAGCAAAGCCTCAGCGGGAAAAGGTGGGTCCTACCCCTGCCTGCCCACCCTGGCAGCCCCCTGGCACCAGGAGCTGGCAGGGACAGAGGGTGCCCAGGGCAGTGGTGGCTTTCAGGACAACCTCTGGGAGGGCAAAGCTTGACAGGGGGTGGCACGTTGCACTTTCTCAGTCTAGATCATAATTCCTGTTAAGATAACCCCCAGCTATGAGCAGCACTTTAAAATATGGCTTTGAAGAAATTAAATAGATTAGAACATTCTTTTATTACAAATTGTTCCCTGTGAGGGTGGGGAGGCCCTGGCAAAGGTTGCCCAGATAAGCTGTGGCTGCCCCATCCCTGGAAGTGTCCAGGGCCAGGCTGGACAGGGCTTGGAGCAACCTGGGACAGTGGAAGGTGTCCCTGCCCAGGGGCAGCCACAGGGAAGGATTTCTTCCCAGTATCCCATCTAACCCTGCCCTCTGGCAGTGGGAAGCCATTCCCTCTTGTCCTGTCCCTCCAGGCCCTGGTCCCAATCCCCTCTCTGTCTCTCCTGTGGCCCCCTCACTCCCCTGCTGTGGGCTGCTGCCCTTTAACAGGAGCACAGACCCGTTTCTTGCAAACCCTCCCTGTGTCAGCTGAACACACCCTGTCTCCAGCTCTTTCCCACCAAAGGTAATTACCTTAAGAGCTCATTACGACCACAGGATGTGCCACTGCTGCCTGGAAATCGTGCTCTATTTTTAGCACATCACAGTAAAAAGTGGCAGATTGACAAGAATTATCCCTCCAGCAGGAAGGCAACGGGCTTGTTAAAACTGACTTTTTTTTTTGGCTAGAAAAGAAGTTCCTGTCCCTTCGGAGCAGGTGGGGCTGGTGCCAGGTCCACCACTGCCAGTGGTCCTCCCATGCATCCTGCCCCAGTTCCAGCTGGTGGACTGCCTGGACTGGGGTCTCGGGGATCTACAGCTCTGCCTCTGGCTCCTCTGCCTTGTCTTCATGTGTGGAGAGGTCACAGTGACCCCACCATGGTCCCAAGGCCACCCTGGCTCAGTGTCACACGCCCCTTCCAGGGCTGAGCTCACCCATCCCATCGGAGCAATCCTGTCTCCCACAGGGATATTTGCAGAGATCGTGGTTGTCCTCAGGATCTGGGGAGGGAAATGGTCCTGCCTTCCCGGCAGCCACCACAACACAAAGAGCCCCATGTCCAGGGGGCTGAGGATGGAGCAGGACCCCGGGAACAGCCATTGACCAAGAAAAGGGAGATGCTTGGCTGGATGCTCAAAACACCCAATATCCCAAAGATGCTGCCCAGGGCTCTGGGATTTTCCCCAGTGTCCGATGAGATCCCATTGAATATCCTGGAGGATGGAAGGAGGGAAGGAGGGAGGGAAGAGTGCTGCCATGCAGCTGTGCAGACAAATCATCCAGCCAAAGGGATGATCCGTCTCCATTTAGTTGGATTTCAATACCTTCAGAGGAACCCAAAATGTCCCTGGCTGTGTTGAGAGCCCCCCCAGCCTGGTTGCTGGGCTGTGCCAGCAGTGGCAGGTCCTCTGGCACCCCTGGGCAGGGGAAGGCACTTCGGGAACGCAGCGACCGCCGGGGTGACTTTGAGTCCCTGGGAGAACTCCCCTGGTGTTGCCTCCCCTCCCCGGGGTGATGGTGAGCCAGGGCAGTGCAGGGGTGGCTGGGTGGGCAAGGAGCAGATGGTTCCCACAGCCAAACCCTCCCTGCCCAGCCAGCACCCACAGGTATCCTGCATCCCAACATCCTGCATCCCAACATCCTGCATCGCAATCCACCGGCTGCACGAGCCATCAGCCACCTCTGAGTGCTGTGCAAAGCCCCTCCTCGCACTGAGGAGCTCTCTAGGAACAGAACTGATGAATCCTTCCTAAATATCAGCTACAAAACACCCCCACGACCCACGGGCACCTGCAGACACCCCCACAGCCGGGCAGACGCTCTCCAGAGTCTCTCCATAAGCAAGAGCAGCGTAGGAGGATGTCAAATATGCTTAAAATGTGTATGGATTGCAAGGCCATAAATATTTGAAGGGCTTGAGTGAATCTGCTCTAACGCTGTACCAAGCTCCACTGCCCCTCAGCCCTTCCCTCAGCCGGGGATGCCAAAGGCCAGAGCAGCTATCCCGTGCTCACTGACACTCCAAATAAAGACCGGGATAATTGCAGCACTTACAGAAGAATGGAGTGCATTCAGAAGAGTCTCTTCCGCCTTCTGTAGTTTATCAGAGGATGTTTCTTCCCCAGCACACCTATAGGAAACGTTCCAGAGCACCCCCCCTCCCCGTGTCCTGTGTGAGGGCTGTTTCATGCCAGGCTGCTCACTTGGAAGAGTGAGGCAGCCAAAAAAAGCCCCGTGTTTCCTTTGCCTGGGCACTGAGAAAACAGCAGGAATGGGAATGCTCCTTCAGAAACACCGACACACCAGCACCACCAGTACGGTCTGGACCAGCACCAGTCTGCCCAGGAAGTTGCTACAGATCATGGAATCATGGAATGGTTTGGGTTGGGAAGAACCCGAAATCTCATCTTGTTCCACCCCCTACCATGGGCAGGGACACCTTCCAGGGATCCAGGGGCAGCCACAGCTTCTCTGGGCAACCTGTGCCAGGGCCTCCCCACCCTTCCTTCCCACTATCCCATCTAACCCTGCCCTCTGGCAGTGGGAAGCCATTTCCCCTTGTCCTGTCAGTCCAGACTCTTGTCCAAAGTCTCTCTTAAGCTCTCTTGGAGCCCCTTTAGGCACTGGAAGGGGCTCTAAGGTCTCTCCCAGGCTGTCTCCGTTGCAGAGGAGCTCCAGCCTCCTTTAGACACGTGGAGAAGGATCCAGCTTGTGTTACAATAACAAACGAAACAGGCAAAAGCAAACCTGACAGTACATAAATAAATAACCCCCTTGGCGCTTACTTTTGGAATAAATAAACACACAGCTCTAAACTGCCTCGGTGGCACTGACCTGGAGAGCCCTTGGAGGAGTCCCCCGAGCCCCATGGTTGGGACAGAGCTGGACCTGGACTGACACCAGCAGGTTATGGCTCCTCGTTATCACTTCCAGGGGCTGGACGTGAAGCTCTGTCTGATGTCTCTGATGCAGCAGCAGGGCAGTGGGCACAAGGGCATCTCCTGGGTGGTGGCAGTGTCCCCTGCCTGCCATCAGCCCTGTTCCTCTGTTCCCATGGCAATCCCAGCCCTTCCAGCTGCACCCAACATTGACTTTTCCTCTCTCTCCATAGAAATCCGTGGAACAAAGCGAGCTGAGCCAGGCAGGCAGTGTGTGTGGGGGTCAGCACGCAGTCACTCCTTCCAGGGTGATTTATGGGGCCCAAGTCCCGAGCAGAAGCCAACGCTGGAGCCATTCCGGGGGGGTTTTTACTCTTATCCACATCTTGTGGAGACTGCACGGGGTGGAAAACAACAGCCCAGCTCAACCCACCTCCTGACCCTCCCGTGTGTCCTGCAGGCATCATGACCCCCGAGCCACTGCCAAGCCCCGGCTGTGCCCGCTGGAGGTGGCACTTCCCCACAGGGGTGAGGAACACGCAGGCAAACAAAGAGAGGGAATGGGAAGTCTCGTGTTAAGAGGACTGGTTCAAAGAACAGCCCATCCTTCCAGCTCAGGATCAGCTCCCCTCTGCAGTGCCTGTCCCCCCGGCAGACCCAGGACACAGGCAGGGATGACAGGGCCCATCAGCACTGGCTCATGGGCACAGGGATTAACCGTGTCCCAAAAACATGGGGATTAACCGTGTCCCAAAAACACGTGTCTCGGGAAGAGCCCGGCAGAGCTGGGAATTACACACCGCCCACGGAACCTCCCAACCCAATCAGCTGAACACGCCTCAGCCATCGCTCCCCATTACACTCCGTGACATCCTGGAACAAAATTCCACCTGCTAATTACAAAGCCCTCTGGAAACAGGATCGCTCTCGCTCCCCGGCACTGGGAAAGCCTCAGCCCCATCACTTTCCTCCCAGCCCGTTACTTGTGGATTTGTTTAGTTCCAGAGGACTTTGCCCAGGGGCCCATGTGTTACTGCTGGCAGTGGGAAGCATCCCACAGGGCGGGGAAGAATCCCTGTCAGCATTATTTATGGCTCACTACACTGGATTAATTTGGTATTAGCACCTTATTCATGTCCAGAGCAAACCCCGGGTGTCAGGCTGAGGGACAGGGTACCCAGCGAGGAGCAGAGCACCACGCAGGGGATGTGCAAGCTCCCGCTCCTGCCTGGAAGCACAGCAGGGCAGAGGCAGCTGCCAGCTCCCCTCACCCCCCTGAACAGCCCCGAGGACCCTCGGCTTCATCCCAAAACTCAGATGAAGAAATCTGTCACCAAGCAGAAGTCACAGGCAGTTACAGCCCCATCAGTGGGCTCAAGGAGTCGCTCCCGAAAAGTGGTGACAGTCTGGGGAATCATTCCCTGCGGGTTTGGGGGTTTATATCAGCCTGCAAATGGGAATGATGCCAATCTGTGAACACTCAGGGAATAAATGCTGTGAGGGAGAAAGGAAGGACAGCATTGACAAGGGTCAGAAGGGGGGCAAGTCCAGAATGAGAAGATTCAGGATGAGAAGAAGAACCTTAATATTGAGGAAGAGGCCAGGAATGCTGAAATTTTGGTGGGACCTCAGTCCAGGAGAGTTGTCTTGGATGAGCTGAGGCTTGATTCAGATGCAGTCCCTGTGGCACAGGGGTCACAGAATCCCTGTACAGGTGGAGGATGGACTGGCACAGTGAGGGACACTCCCAGTATCCATCACACCTCCATTGCCCTGTCCCTGTCCCACTGTCACTCCAACCCCAGCCCTCCCCTCTGCTCCTGTGTTTCTGTTGCCCTCACATCTCTTCTTTCCCAATGGCCCCAGGAGCTCCAGGTTTTCAGGTCCCAAAAACACTCTGTTCTCATTCCATATTTCCTTTGGAAAGCCGTTCTTACTTGCAAGCCAGAAATATTAGTCAGCAAACTATATAGTGCAAGCCTAATGAGAACTAAATCGATTCATGAAAAATACCTGCTCAGCATGTTTATTATCTGTTTTTCAAACATAACTCTATTGGATTCCAGCTTTTTTCCTTGGTCCCAATATACTGTCCATTCCATGAGCTAAATGTATAAGGAGTTGTTGCAATTCCTACAAACTGCCTGATCTATATACTCCTAAAGCCTCTCTCCAGCTCCAGAATGGCTGACTCAATTTTTGTCTTTTTTTATTAAGGAAGAAAACCCAGCTGGATGGCAGCTGGATGGACATTTCCCTCGGGATCCCATCCAGTGTGCCAGAGTAAAAGCCAACATGATCTGAAAAAGCCACTACAAACCCTCTGAAAAATACAAGCCCCTCATCAATATGACAGATATGCCACTATAATTAAAGTCTTCAGTAACAGACATTATGCAGCCAAAATATTCTATTTCCGGCTGCAGCACTGATCACATCCTGACGTCCCATATTAATGAGCTGAGGCCTCACTGGCCATGGAAGCTGTTGTTAATTATCATTCAAAAAAGCACCTTGTCCGTCTGGTGAGATGCAGGTACCTGGCAGGGACTGACCCCCTTGATTCCCTCCTCCTGCAGCATCCTGACCCATCCATGGGCTTTATCCCTGCTCAGGAGTCCAGGGCTGGTGTTCTTTACTGCCAGATAGGAAAGATTAAAATACATGTAAACCTTGAATTTCCAATGAGCTGCTCAGTGCAGAGAACTGGTTCTCCCAGGGAAGGAAAATGGGACTCAGCGTTCACTCGGCTCCCGCAGGACCACGACTGTCCGGAGGCTCCCGGCTCCAACAGCCAAAGAGAGTCTGTTCAAATTCTTGTGACAAAATCAGAGCCAGCCCATGGCTCTGAGCCCTGCAATGCCCATGCCTCTCCAGGAGGGAATTCCCAAGCTTTCCATTCCCCCAGCACGAAGCACATCCTACAGAACCAGGCAGGTTTTCAGTCTGTTCCCTCATCCACAGAGGAGCAGTTTCCACTTGCGTCAACTTTCCCAGCCAGGACCAGAGACTGGACAATTTGAGAAAATAAACACCCCCTGGTTTCCATAAAGAGGACTGGGATCATCCACTAGTGGAAGCACCAAGTTGATCCTGTGGCTTGAAGCACAGCTCTGCCCTCCCCAGTGGTTACGTAAAAGCGGCCCCGCCGTGGTGGCTCTGATGGGGATCTGCAGCGACAGCCGCTGACTTCGCTGAGGAAAATCAGATTTTCCTGGATTTTACCCCCGTGGCCCTCACACATAACAAGCCAGAGGAAACACGACAGCATCTTGCATTCTGTGTGTGCAGAATTAACTGAATTCCTTACGAAATTTCAGCTGCCAAGTCGCTCCCGCGGACGGAGACAATGGCGCCGGTGAAGGTGATGTGCTCGGACAGGAATTGCCAAAGTGTAACTAAGGGCAGAGCAGGGCCTGCAGCTTTAAAACAGTAACGCAGGAGGAACAAAGCACCCAGCTGCTCCCTGGGATCCCACTGAAACACTCTCTGCAGCTAGAGAAATCCTAGTTTTGCTTAGAAAAAAGAAGAGCTTTTCTCTGCCAGCACCTGAAGTGCATTGACACACCTGCCCCCTGCCCTGGCCCTTCCTGGAAAAACCTCAGACTCTCAGAAACAGGCATTTTTTGAAGATAGAATTATCGAATCTCAGAATGGTTTGGGTTGGAAAGGATCTTAAAGCTCATCCCATCCCACCTCCTGCCATGGGCAGGGACACCTTCCACTATCCCAGGTTGCTCCAAGTCCCGTCCAACCTGGCCTTGGACACTTCCAGGGATCCAGGGGCAGCCACAGCTTCACTGGGCAATGTGTGGCCTCACCACCCTCACAGCCAAGGATTTCTTCCCAATATCCCATCTAACCCTGCCCTCTGGAAGGAAAGACACTTCCAAAGGCTTTCTTTTCTGGAGAGGAAGGAGCTGATCTCCAAAGCGCCAGTGCATCTCCTGCCAGTGCCCCTCACTGTGCTTTTGCACCAGCACCTCTGGCACCCCCACACAAACCACACAGGCAAACACCCTGCTGGGGTGACATGTTTCAGGACATTTCATTTCATTCTAGTTTTTTGTTTTCATTCTCTAGAAGCATCAGTGTTTCACACACTGGCAGGAGCACAGCTCAGTGAGCTGGCGGTGACACGCAGCACTGGGGACCTTCTCTCTGCCATTCCAACCACTCATCCCAGCACAACAACAAAAAGCTTTCATGTCTGTGAGTCCCACTGAACATGTTCCCACATGGAGCCAGCTCGCGTGCCCTGCCCTGCTGCCCTTCACGCTCCTCTTCCTCGCCAAGCAAAAAAGCTCTGGCAGCCACGGGGCTCCTGCTGCTCCATCCTCCCAGCAGCTCCCCAGGCACGGAACCTGTCCTGGTTAAGGTGGTGTTGTGCTTATGTGGCAGCTCCAAAAATGTTTCAAGTGTGGATTCCTTCCTGTGGGGACAGAGGATGGGGGGTTTGCCTTTCTCCTGGGCTCAGACAGCAGCTGGCAGAGCTCTGCTGGTGTTGGCTGGGGCACGGGGAAAACATCTCTTGGCATGGTGAAGGTGCCACAAAAAATTTTTAGAGTAGATTTTAGAGAGTAATGAAGTCATACAGTGGCTTCAATGCTGGGAGAGATACAAGGGGAAAATCCACAAATTCGGATATAGTTTCCTGAGTTCTGAACCTTCTAATAGATTGGTAGGAACAACCAAAAATAAGCAAATGCAAATCCTGCCAGAGGATGGGATTTAGCCCCATCCTTTGAGCAACCTGGTCAACCAGAAGGTGTCCCTGCCCATGGCAGGGGGTGGAACAAGATGAGCTTTAAGGTCCTTCCAACCCAAACCATTCCATGATTCTGTGATTTAATGATCCTTTCCAATCACTCCCCTAGCCCTGGCATGACATTCTCCAGCCCATGTTCACACACACGTTACCCACAGTGTCATTGCACCCATCAGAACCTGCTCCCATTCCCTTTGTGCCTTGAGAGCCACAGCCTGTGCAGACGCTCGCTGTGGACATGTCGGCCTCGCAGCAATTCCAGATAATCAATAGGAAATTGTTCCCACACCGCTGGGATAATTTACCCTGGAAACATTTCAAAGAAAAGAATTTTACCTGAAACCTTCTTATTTGCAGAAGCAACTCCAAAGCTTGCTGTAAGCAAACAATAATTGGGTGTTCTGACCGCAAACAAGCGGCCAATGGCAAAGGCAGCGTTCAGAGCTCTGCCACAGCCCAGGGCCTGACCCCTGCTCTCGACAGGCCAAATAACCACAGCACTTCTCTCATGGCAAACCCTGCTTGTTCCCAGCCTTCCCCAGTAACACGTCCTTTCTCACAGGTGACAGCAGTGCCACTCTGCCTCTGCCTCCGGAAAGGGGAGCGCGGTGGTTTCAGAGGGTTTGCTCACACGTGTGCTCTGCTCCGGGTGTCAGGTCAGGATTCCCACCAGTCCCACCCAAACTGTGCTCACCGGGGGTACGGGACAGTCCTACAAGCCCCCGGCAGGTTGAGGTGCTGAGGGTCCCACAGGGTTCGGTTTTTCCCACTGCCAAATTCCCTCCTCGCAGGGCATGAGACAAAAATAAGCACAGGCCACCCTTAAACATTTAGGGCCATGGGGCCGTCAAGGAGCTGCCCCCCAGCCAACAGGGACCCCTCTTTCCACCGACACCCAAATTCACCCAACGCTCCGCAGGCAGAGCCCATTCCCAGTGTCCCAACCCACGCTCAGGAATCCTTGACACACAGTTGGGAGATGTTGTGGCAGGACAAGGGGAAAAGGTTTGAAACTGGAGGAGGGTCAGTTTAGATCAGAAATAAGGAACTTTTTTGCTATAAGGTGGTAAAGCACTGGCAAAGGTTACCCTGAAAACCCACGGCTGCCCCTGGATCCCTGGAAGTGTCCAAGGCCAGGTTGGACGGGGCTTGGGGCAACCTGGCAGAATGGGAGGTGTCCCTGTCCATGGCAGGGGGTGGAACTGGATGTGCTTTAAGGTCCCTTCCAACCCAAACCATTCCATGATTCTACGATGCCACACACCCCAGAGAGGACACCCACTCCTGCCCGAGCTGTGGAGGGGCTTCAACAGATTGAGGGCCTCTCCAGCAGGACCCTGCCCACCACCACTGATGGCACCTCAGGGAGGGTCTTGCTCCCCACACAGTCCTTGTCCACTTTGTACAGGGCTCCCAGGAGAAGCCAGCTGTGAGGTTTCAGTGACAAAACCAATGTGCCAGGTCAGAGGGGTGCCCCTGGTCCTGTATGGGGCAAACTGAAGCATCGTGTGAGTCCTGGCATTGCCAGCACGTGGCCACTGATGTCATCCCCATGCCCAAGATCCCTCGGGGCTCCCAGAGAGTGACTCAAAAATTAAAAATAAGTGGGCTGCTCACGGCACTTTCAGTATTCCCCAGACACCTCTGAAAAAGCCTCATGCTGTGCATTACCTAATTCTTACATGACAGAAGGAGCAAATTCCCTCTTTCATGGTGCTGTTGTACATGTTTGTCTACAACGGCATCGCTCTGTGTGTGTGCACTGCTGTGTGGATATCTCTGTCTGTATCTGTCTCTATAGTTGTATCTATATTTGTCTTCAGCATCTTCTACAGGAAACTGATAAGCAAAGTAGTTCTGTCAGGAAATTGGCTCCTGAGGGGGGAATAGCCAGCGGGTTCACAGCAGGTAATGCTGTAAAACAGGTATGAAAAGTGAACAGAAAACAGACATTTTGGCTGGTGAAGAAAGAGCAGCACTAGAAGTATTTTCCACAGGTTTCCAAAACAACTTGGGGTTTTGCCTCCCATTGAAATGTGACTGATTATGGCCCCAGTTTAGTGGATGTTTTCCTTAGCTGCCTTCTGTATCCTTTGCATTTAAAATTATACACGTAGACATAAATTTAGGAGGAAAAGAAGATTAAGTGCTCTGCTTTGGCTGCTATTTTGCCTTCAAACTTATTGTGCATTTCAGGCAGTTTCTGTCCAAGCCCACCAACCGCGTGTGCGGAAATGCTGGAGCCGGGAGCGACGGAGCTGCCCTGCCAGCACAGCTCACAGAGACACAGCTGAGCCAGAGCCATGGCTTTCTGCTGCAAAGACATGTCCAAAGCTATAAGTAAAACCACAACTTTCAATAGTCGACAGCAAAGCTGCGGTAACGCCGTCAGCACCCCTGGGACCCGTGGGCTGGGAGGGGGTGACCCTGCACCCACTGCAGCCCCGGGGCCTCGTGAGGGGCTCTCCCCACTGCCACGGTGTGCTGGTGCTGCCCTGGGGCTCTGCCAGACCCTCAGTGCCAGCCCACGAGAGCAGGGGATGGTCAGAGCGCCCAACCCCCAGGCGGACCCACAGCTGGGACCCACCGGCCCAGCCCAACACCCCATTTCTGACAACAGGTCTGGCCCCGGTCCCTGTGCCCGCAGCTGGGCTCCAACAATGGAGAGAAGGGAAGGCTCTGGGACAGACAGCCCAGCTCAGCACGGAGCCCCTGGTTTGTGGCGCTGTGGGGAGCAGGGAGCTCACAGCACACATCACCTGTGCTGGGGTTGCAGAGCGGAGCCGCCCCTGCGGAAGCAGCGGTCTCCTAACCTACTTCCCGGGAAAAGCAATTGGAAACTCTCAGAAGATAAAAAGATAATGAACAAATAACCTTCACCGGAGCCGGTGCCGCAAACCCCCAAGTTCCCCTTTGTGCTGCTGCCTGATATTAATGATCCTGTCAGGGCTCCTAAAGAACTTAGTGCTCCATGTGGGAAACAGGGGGTTTGTCTCAGAGTGCAGCCAGGAGCTCGTTTTCATTTCTTCCCAATCTTACACAGGGAAGTTCTTACATTCTGCATCTAAGAAACCGTACATTTATTTTCTCACATCTCCAGGTTCCTGTAGCACTACTGGGGTTTGAAACAAAATGCCACTGTCTTTTCAGGAAAATGCTTGATGCGTCGAGCGATGGCAAATCATTAATTATTTTGAGCCTCTTATGCCACCACTGACACTACAGTGAAGAATTTAAAACATTTCCTCAGACAAGCAGCTCGCTCACAGCAAACCACAGCACAAGGGCATGGCTTGGGGTTTCAGAGCTTGTTTTCTCCAACGGCGCTGTGAGGAGCCTCCCCAGCGAACTGCTCTGTGTTCCTCTTGGAGACACAGAGCATGAGGGGTGAAACATAAATTAAATATACAGCCAGGCCAGCCCCTCACCATGGAGATGAGCAAAACCCCTTCAGGAATGGCTGCCCCTCTCTTCAGCCCCACTGCTCCCTGGGGACATGTCTCGGGGCAGTGCCACCCACCAGTGGGGTCCCCAGCAGTCGGCACAGCACCAAGGGACAGAGCAGAAATGGGCACTGCTGCTTCTCTCACCTGATGGACCCCACGCTGCAAACCACCACCTTTACTGCCTTAAAAGGTGCCTCCATGGCCTGTAATACTGTTAAACATCAGCTTTTCCCAGTCAAGTAAGCCCAACATCTTCATGTTCAGGCAGCTGCTGCGAGTCCCCGAGTCCCAAGCAAGTGGTTGAGACCCACAGCCCTGCTCACTCACAGACATGGACTGACCCCAGGATCCAGTGGAGACAGATACTGGAACAGCATCATCCGCAAACCAGCAAACTACTGGAATGCACAAAAAAACCCCAACAACAAAACTGTTCGTGGAGCAGCCGACTCAGCTGCCCTGACCCACTGCACCTCGCTCCCTCTGCCCGCTGCAGGTCTGTCCCCCAAACAGCATCTGGGGGAAGCCAGGGATAGGCCCTCCAGCCTCCTCCACCTGTTTGGATGGGCTGTTTGGGAGTGAAAATTAGGGAAAAAAGAGGAAGGATTCATCCCAGCTCAGACAACGAACTGCTGGTTCAACATGGGAATATTAGCTAAGTAAACCTCGGCTAATCAAATGAAAAAGGTTTTACACAGAAGCAGAATGCTCAGGTATTAACCAACAGCACCAAACCCTACTCACACACCTTCAGCAAGCACAGCCAGAGGTTAATGTTGTGACAGGTTTAACCAGTGCCATTATCCAAACTGTAAATAAACCCTCTTAAAATCAGCTCTGCCTCTGAGCGCTGCTTCCTTCTGCCCAGCCTTGAAGCCAAATGACACGTCAGAAGGGCCACGCTTCAGGGAGGGTACAAAGCCCATCCACGTGCCCCCGCTGCTGGGGTGAGCGGCACCAACACACGGGCACAGCAGCAAAAACCCCACGCTGCAAAGTTCCCGGCGGCAGCTCTGCTCCCCGGACGTGCACCCACAGTACTGCGCGTGAAAACCACAGCTCGTGCCTCGGCCCGTTCCTCCAGATTTCGGTAAAAATAGAAAGACATAAATTAGATCCGAGAGGCGCAGAACCAGCCCGGGTGAGGAGACACCGTGGATCTCGGAGAGACGTGAAATCTCTGCGCTCGTGAGGGAATGACCTTCAAAACTCATTCAGCGCTCGCAGCCTGCGCGGTGACGGCTCCCTCACTTGTGAGACATTACACATTCCTGCTATGTTCTCCCTAATTTCGCATGGACTATAAATACTTGGCTTATAAGGCAGCGTGAAAGCAAGAGAGAACAAATATTTAAGCGGGGTAACCTTGCTTATGAGGGTGACAGGAGCAAATTCTGCATCCCTCAGGTCATGCATGCTAAATACCAGGATTCCCTGTTTACTATGCTACCCATAAAATATCGACTGGAATATGGGATCAAGTAGTATTTTCTCTTTAAAAAAAAACCACGCAAAATGACGACACCTTGTCAAATTATCTTAAGGGCAGAAAATCCAGATTTTTCTGAACTGTTCTGCCCACACTTTCTCTCCCAAACTAGTTTTCCATTTAATTTGTATTAAAAACAACCTCTGAGAGACGAATTAATTTGGCTTATGCAAAACAAACTGGGCTGCCTTTAGAGCTGTTTACTGGGTCACACTTTACAACCCCGGTGGGGGAGGTGAGGGGGGACCGGCAGCATTTCCACTGTTCTTCAGCGGTATTTGCACAAATCATCCTATTTATCGATTTTAGACTCTTTAAGCCAAAATGACGGTGCCTTCCATAGCCTGCAGCACCCTCGGCAACCGTTCTTTGGCATTATCACCTAAAGCACGCTAAATGGAAGGATGTTCCCCCTTCCTTGGCATCACAAGACAGGAGGAACTGGGGGTCCCCAAAGCTGGACGGTGGGAGCTGTTGCTACTGACGTGTTGAGTCACCTTTACTCAAAACTCTGCCCCGAATTTTCCATCGCCCCCGGGCTGGGCTGAGGCCAGCCGCCTCCAGCGGCAACCCCTGCGCGTGCGGCTCCGCACAGCTCGTCGTGAGCTCCCTTGCAGGGATGATGCTGGTTGTAGGAATGGAGCACAGGAGCAGCCAGAACCAGGGATGCTCGTCTCAAGCCCCGGTCAAACGGTCCCGGTACCGGACTAGTTCCAGCGGAGTCGGGGAGCGCCTTTCCCTAGTTTTCAGCAATACGACATCCCACGACATCTGCGCGCTGAGCGATGCCCCGCGCAGCCCCGGCAGCGAGGGGACACCGGGAGGGGAGCGACGGCCCCGACCCCGCGTCCTGCTCCTGCTCCCGGTCCCGGTCCCGGTCCCTCCCGACACGGGGGCGCGGGGGATGCCCCGTCCCCGCCGCTCCGGACGATTACAAAACCCGAGCGCACATCAGGGCAGAGCCGGCCGCTCATGAGGGAGGCACAGCAGGCACCGGGCTGCGGCGGGGCCGGGAGGGTCGGTGCCTGCCCCGCAGCATGCCCTGTCCATCCCCGCCCCGCAACATCCCCCGTACTTCACTTCGCACCCACGTCCTCCCCGCGCTGCGCGCGGCCCCCGCGCCCGCAGCGGAGGGTTCGCACCGGCGGCTCCGCGGGGCACGGCCGCGGCTCCCCCGGCCCCGGGACGGCCGTGCCGGCTGCCCCCGCCCCGCTCCGGCTCCGGGAGCCGCGGGCAGCACCGCGCTGGGGGCAGGCGGGCGGCTCTCCGCGCCATCCCCGCACCCCCCGCACCGGGGGCTCCGCGGGCGGGGGGCTCAGCCCCGGGGGTCCCCGCCGCCGGCAGCCGCGGCTCCGGTCGCCTCCCGAGAGCCGGGGGGCGGCGGGAGCGGGGGGGCCGCCTTTGTTGGCGGCGCGGGGCAGCGCCAGGCCCCCCCCGCCGCTCCGCTCCGCTTCTTTTGTCTGCCGGGGCCGGGCGGCAGCGCGGCGGCTGCGGGGGCAGCGCGGGCGCGGTGCCGGTGCCGCGGAGCCTGACCTGGATGGTGCAGGTGTACTCGCTGTCGTCCAGCAGCCGCACGGTGCAGTTGTACTCGCGGTCCAGGTTCCTGCTGCTGCCACTCATCCACCTGCTCAGCATCTTCCCGGGGCGCGGCGGGCGCGGGCGGCGGGCGCTGCCGGCGGAGCCTCCGCTCACATCCC
>NW_020897736.1:14760561-14816897 GCF_003984885.1 Neopelma chrysocephalum | reverse complement strand
GTTTGTGGGAGCACCCCCCAGCTTATGCACCGTGGTGACACTGAGCCTTGTGAGCGATGTCGAGCAGGTCGGACACGTGGCCGGGAGTATTGGCTCCCCAGACCCCCAGGTCAGAGAGGTGAGGGGCTGCACCAGGGACTCTGTGACTCCTAGGACAGCGGTGACCAGGCACAACTCATCAGGCCCGCAGGTCACTGCCAAAGCACCAAGCTGTGCCCAGCTCTCTCGCTGGAGCCCAACCCCATCACTAGGCTGGTGCTGCCGTGGAGGGGCAGCAGCTGCTGCGGCCCTGAGAGCAGAGCTGAGCACCAGCCCAAGTGCCAAGGCAACCTCCAGGGCATGAGCTTCTCCCTTCACGTTCATTTGCTATGGAAGGAAACTTTTAAATCCCTGGTTCTTGGACAAAATGGACTCTAAGAGCCATCAGTGTTATCGGATACAGCTGGTGCTGCTCTGGGGAAGTGAAATAACTGGTGGCAGCATCAGCAGTGACCAGGGGGGATGGGAATCTGGCCAGCTCTGCTGCAGGTCTCTGCCTCTGGCCCTGCCCATTCCCTGCTTGGGTGTCACACTGCCCACAGCCACCCCCGAGGCCCCACTAAGGAGTTCAATGCTGCTTCCATCACCACCCTGGCTCCACACACTCTGGCAAATACCCAAATCAAGCAGGCCACATTTTAAGCTGCCCCCAGTCCATCCCACCACAGCACAGGCCCTGTTCCCACTGCAGCAGATCACCTGGCTCAGCTCCTCTTTGCCTGGAGACTCACCCTCATCCCATCTAGCTGCATTTCAAGGCTGTAGTGCTGCTCCCATCCTCCCCCCAGGAGCACCAGGCTCCATGGAATCCAGCTGTCCAACTGCTCCCTGTACTCTCTCTGCTCCAGCCTTCCTCATTCCCTGCCTTCCCAGCTGGAAAGGTGGTTTACAAAGCTGTCTTCCTTGCCTTTCCCGAAGTAGCGCAGGCTCTCTTCCCACAGCCCTTCCAGGCCTCTCCTGGCAGCAGGGCAACATCTTTCTCTGCACCTCTTTCCAGCTCCCCTGGGAAGGAGAACTGCTCCAAGGCCAGTGCTCTCCAGGCTCTCATATCCCTGACCCACAGGCCCTGATGTAGAGAGCCCACACCTTGGTGTGTGGGACTGGGATCCTTTGGGATCCTGCAGTTCTGGGGTTGTCCCGTGATGGGTGATAAGAGCTGAGTGTCTCCCAGCCTGTCCCCCCACCCCAGCCAGGCTGTCTGTCAGGCTGGACGTGTCCTGTGGAGGGACCAACCAATTAATCCAAATGTCCAAATCGTGTGGGAACACGGCCTGGAGGGGACATCATCCTGCAGGAAAAAACATCAGCAAAGCCAGGGACTCGGCCTGTGTGGGATGTGTGTCCAGAGGCTGAAGCCTGCAGCTCCCAGAGCAGGGGCTGTGCCCGGCACGTTGTCGGAGGCGTGATGTGAGCCCGGAACAACAACGGCGCTTTTCACAGCCACGGCCCCGCTCCCGAACCATCTGGGCACTTGTACAAAGATGCTTGTATTCACCAAAGGAGCTGCTACTTTGTCATGGATCCCACTCTGCATAAATTGTTCATCTGCCTCCGAGCTCCCCTTCTGAACCAGCTGAGCTGTTACTGAAGAATGGGCTCTCGGCCTTGGCAGGTGCTGCTTTCAGCCGGAGCAGCGGCGTCAGCGCCAGCTGAGGGCTCAGGGAGGGCTCGGGGAGGGCTCAGCGAGCGGTGCGTTCAGAGCCGGCTCTGCCGGAGCCTCTCACCCGGCCCACGGCGCCGCTGCAACTTTGCTCCTCCACCGAGGGAACGGTTTTGTTCAGGTTCTAGTTTTCTGTTTTGTTTTTTTTTTTTTTTTCTAAAGCCCCTCGCTGAGGCAGCACAGGAGCCCCTTGGCTGAGTTCATCCCCCTCGCTGCCTTCGGCTCGTCCTCGGAACAGGGAGCGTCGTCAAAGCCAGACAGCTCCACACTCCCCACTCCAAATACCTGACAAGGTTTCCACTGAGCATATCAAAGGCTGGCAGATGACTGTATAAAAGTACTCTCTGTTTCCCAGCTTTGATCGACAAGAATGTGCTTTTCATGAGCAATGTCTTTTTCTTTCCTTTTTAATAATTAATACAGTAAATCCTACAAATTCTCCCTATTTGGATTCTCTGTCACTTGCAGTTTTGAGTTAAAAAATTTAAAATGCAGCTTTCCAAATGCAAAGTGAGTTCTTCCCTGTGTGTGTTTTCCAGCAGGTTAAATTTCACTGAGAGTGTTGCACAGGTTGCCCAGAGAAGCTGTGGCTGCCCCTGGATCCCTGAAAGTGTTTGAGGCCAGGTTGGACAGGGCTTGGAGCACCCTGGGCTAGTGGAAGGTGTCCCTGCCCATGGCAGGGGGTGGAACAGGATGAGCTTTAAGGTCCCTTCCAACCCAAACCATCCAAGCGTTCTGGGATTCTATTATTTCAATAGAAAATGCCATGCATTGTCTATTATCTACATAACCTATTTATTTATCATCCATCAAAATTTATCACCCACAGCTGGCTGGAGCTTTGAGAGCAGATGCAGGTGTATGGGAGGTGTGGAGAACAACACCTGGCTGTTGCCCAGGTAAAGCTGGAGCAGAGCCTGGGGGTGCATCAGAGGGTCCAGCTGGAGACCTCTGTTCAGCCCCAGTGGGAAAGGATGGCTGTTCATCTCTAAACTGTGTTAATGTCTGTAAGCAAGAGCTACTTATTGTGTCCAAATGACCAAAATCCAACCCTCTACTCTCCCTGGTTGCAGTGCAGCCTGCTGTGTTTGGATCCATCCGTGTTTCCCTGGCTGTCAGCTCTGCTCTGCCTTTCCCAGGTACCTGCAGCTGGGATGACACAAACCCAGCTCTGCCCACCCGAGCTCTGACACTGCCCAGCGCCGGCTGAGATGTCTCAGTGGGGCCGTAATTCGAGTGGTCAGCAGAGCTCTGGGCATTCCCATCCCAGATCAGCTGGATTCATCCCTGGGCAGCTCTCCTGGCTGCCTGCGTGTGATTCACCACCTCACGTCTGCTCCCAGCTCCCTGTACACTAAGAACTGACAGGAACAAAGCCCAGATTCTCTGTTATTCCTCAATTACTTTTTAATGAAAAGGTGTGGAAAAGAAGCAAGAGGCTCATCTGGCTATTGCAACCAGCCACTGTGGGGCTGAGCCGTCAGTTCGTGTTTGGGGAGTGTGGGAGCCCTTTAGCGAGTGTTTGTGCATCTTCCACCCTCAGCTGAACACTGGTGGCCATGGGAACATTTGGACCAGCAGCCGAGCTGTCTCATCCAGCAAAATGAGGTCAATAAGTTGTAGCTGTTGGGGCTCAGACACTTCCCTCAGACACAGCTCACCAGCAGTGCTGGGACAGCCCAGGAAAGGGACTTGCTGTGCCAATGAGAACCCCACGAGTCTCATTTCTCCCATGATTCCTCCCAGCTCGAGGGGAAGGAGGATGTTGTGCTCCATAGGTATTTCTATGTGTGCCTTTGGTCCCTTTATTATTTCTATATATCCCAGTATTATTTCTAGCAGCAACAGCTGATGGGAAGGGGCTGCTGTGCCAGAGGTGGCTTCACGTGTCACAGGGGATGATCATCTTCCACCACAGTCCTGGAGGGTTTGTCATGCCAAGCTGAAGAGAAAAGAAGGAGGCAAAGGTGAAGAAAATAGGAGACAAAGAGAGAAAGAGAAGAAAAGGGAGGAGAAGAGGGTGGTGAGGATGAAAGTTAACTGTAAGAGGACCGGGAGTGAAAGGAGGGGCTGGAATGATGTCAGTAACTTCCCCACGTGTACCCACAGGGGAACAGGCTGGAGCATCCTGCTCCCCGACTCCCAGGCATGTGGAATTTTAACCATAATTTGCAATTATAACCAGAGGATAAAATTTCAGCTTATTAAGAGGAGGTGGGAACCTGCAGGGCGATGCACATTAATTACTGCTGACATCCAGGGACAGGCTCATTAGACAGAGGTCTCCTCCAGTTCCAGCACACAGCTCCTGGTTCGAGGCAGATATTTCAGAGAGTAATTATAGAGCCTGTGCTGCTGGGCAGGTCAGAGGAGCTTGGCCACATCCACCTCATCACTCCTCCTTCAGCTGCAGGGCTGAGAGAGGCTCTTGGGGTGGGGAAGGGCTGGGAAGAGCCCAGCAAGGAGCAGGGGCAAAACTCAGCCCTGGAGGGACAGAACACAGGGAATGGCTTCCCACTGCCAGAGGACAGGGTTAGATGGGGTATTGGGAAGAGATCCTTCCCCTTAAGGCTGGTGAGGCCCTGGCACAGGTTGCCCAGAGAAGCTGTGGCTGCCCCTGGATCCCTGGAAGTGTCCAAGGCCAGGTTGGACGGGGCTTGGAGCAACGTGGGCTAGTGGGAGGTGTCCCTGCCCATGGCAGAGGGTGGGACTGGATAGGCTTTGAGATTCCTCCCAACCCAAACCATTCCAGGATCTTATGATTCCTTTATTGCAGCAAATAACTTTAAAGTAACTGTTTTTACTTTGAAATACCACAGAGAGACTTAACTCTGCCTGTACAACTGTTGAAGTCAGTAATTCCCAGCAAACCCTCGCTCCAACCCCTTTCCCTGCTCACAGAGCTGATCAGAAGTGTGTCAGGAAAAGCTTTGCTCTGTGTGCTTGCACAGAGATTCCAGGCTGGAAGCTCAGCCTGTGCCTGGCTGGCTGGGACACTCAGGGTCTCCTCCTCTCCCCGGGTCACTTGTTTGGCAGAGGAGCATCCCCAGTCCCTGAAAGTGCAAATACAGCTTCCAGCCTCCTTGCAGAGGTAACACTGGAAAACACTCTTGGCAGTTTTGTGCCAGCAAGATGCACTCTGGTTTATATTTAGGGAATGCAAATAGGGAATAGTTCTGAATCCAGCCCAGAAATCCATTTAAAACATTCCTATAATTCTATTTACAGACTGTTTCTGTAAATGTTGTAACAGGCAGACAGGAGGGGATCTCTGTGAATCTCTGTCTCTACTTCTGGGGAGTCTACTGTGAACTGGGGGAGTCATACAAATGCATTATTGGGGTCGTGTGTCCCCCCAACAGAGCCAGTGAAACTTTGCCATGAGCCACCACTGTGCACCACAACCAGCACTTGTGTTTCTCTTACCATTCTTGTGATATTTAGTGGTGTTTTCCTGGAAGTCCCATTTCTTCTCCATCACTGAGAAGTAATCACAGACTCAGTCAAAAAAATAATCTATCCCTCCCGATTGCCAAAGAAGGCTGGGAAATGTGAGAGGCAGATGGCCCAGAGGGAGCTCAGTGGGGGTCACAGATACAACAGCAGGAGAAGCAGCCCTGGGGTTTTCACTCTCCATCCTGGGGTTTGCACCCCTGGCTCCTCATTTTCAGGCATGAGGGCTTGGATTTGTTAATGCTGCCCCTAATGTGCGTGCAAGAATCTCACTGTAAGTAAATATTTAATTTTCGAGGATGCCTGAGGGAGTTGGGCACATAATGTTACAAGACTTGGGGTCCCCAGTTCTGCTCGGCTCTGCTGAAGCTCCACCCTTTAAGTGTCCCTGGGAACCCTCATGTGTGTAGAGTTCCCATCCTGCTGCCTCCCAGTGTTCAGGCATCGTGCAAGGAAAATGCATTTGCCTGGTGAGTGTTCCAGGCAATGGGCATTGCTGTCCTTAACTTGCTTTAATTTTTCTCTTAAATATGTTTAAAATTACTTTCTTCAAAATGCTTCTAGTAGAATCCTCTTGTCTGGAGAAAATGGACTCCTGGGGTGCCGCTACACCTACAGCTTCAAGTGCCTGGGTTGGATATTTACTGCTGTATTATCCTCATTCTGCATCCAGGCTTTTGGGCAATCACAGCCATGAGAGACCAGCAAAGACAATAATTTGGGCATTTGCAGACACGTCATGAGGCTGCCAGCAGGGAGCGGATAATCCCTGGCATTTCAGAGGGATGAGCAGTCACTGCACATTTTGGGTGGGAAGAGGCAAGTGATGTGTGAGAGCTGTGCAAGGAACACCTGGAAGGGCAGTGGAGGCACTGGGACAGTCCTGTGCCCTTGGATGTCATCCCTGGGATGGCTCAGACCCATTTGAGCATTTCAAGGCCAGGATAACAAACCTGTGGCTTTGGCATGTTGGGAACACAGGCTGAGGGTGGGGTGATGAGCCCACCCAGCCCTGCCAGCACCTGGATCCTTGTCACTCTGCCCTTTTGGGCAGTTCAGTGACATTCATAGAATCATGGAATCATAGACTCCTGGAATGGGCTGGGAGGAACCTCAAAGCCCATCCAGTGCCACCCCCTGCCATGGGCAGGGACACCTTCCACCAGCCCAGGTTGCTCCAAGCCCCGTCCAACCTGGCCTTGGACACTTCCAGGGATCCAGGGGCAGCCACAGCTTCTCTGGGCAACCTGTGCCAGGGCCTCCCCACCCTCCCAGGGAAGGATTGCTTCCCACTATCCTTCTAACCCTGCCCTCTGGCACTTTGTTGTACAGATGTGCCCTAACCTGGGGCTGTCAGGAGAGGTCCCCTCGAGGTTCCAGTGAGGTGGCACTGGCAGCTGGCAGGGCTGTGCCGTGGTCCTGGCACAGCCTCACCAGGCACAGCAGCACCAGGCACAGCCCGGCCTGGGCAGGGGCTCACCAGGGACTGGGGATAAGTTTTTTCTAATCAGCAAATTGTCAGCAAATGCAAGATCACTGCTGATAAAACATATGGATGATTAAGAGCCTGGCAGGAGAGTCACTAACAAGGAAGAGCAGCTGAGGCAAACAGTGCTCCAAAATGCTCCACTCATCCGCACAGAGAACGTTTGAATATGGCTGGGAATAAAACTGGAAATGGGAGGGCGAGACCCTGGCTGTGCCCAGGCACTGGGCCATGGTGAGGATGCTGGAGATTGCTCCTGGAAAGCCCTGGGAGGGCATGGGGGCAAAAAAATGCACCAGGAGCATCCAGGATGCTTCCTGGCAAACAAAGCCACCAGCCAGCAGAGCAGGGCAGTGAATTTGTCCATGGAAAACTCAATTATCCAGTGTTTAGACCAACACTGGAGATCTACATTCAGGTTTGGTGTTTGAGTGCTTAACAGAGATGAGCAGAGAGCACAGAGAGAACGAGTGAGATCCCTGAGAGGCTGCAAAAACACCCCATGAGCTCCATCTGCTTAACTTAGATGGGATCCAGAGAGCTGCCTTTATTACAGTGTATAAATATCTTTATTGTAAGGCAAGTACCTGATGGTTAAAGGTGCTTTTGTTGCACACAGAAAGGCAGAGCTGGTGCCTATGGCTGGAAGTCAAAGCAGAGAAGCTGAGAGGAGAAAGGAAGCATCAGGGCTCTCAAGGCCAGGCCATTCCTGAGAGCTGGGCTTGGTGACACTCCCCCTCCCCATTCCTGCAAAATCTGTCTCACTGGAGCTCAGATTCCTGCCCACAGAGGAGCCTCCCCTGCTAATTCTCCCTGGCCCTGAACTTGCAGCTGCTTTGGGCCCTGGAAACAGATTTCTGAACGTGGTTCTTCAAAAAGCGGAGAGGGAAGATGAAAGGGAGAGGACTTAAAAACGAGATAAAGGCTTGGAAAGCAAACAGCAATTAACCTCCCTGCTCTGAAAGCCTCTTCCCCCAGAGCTCAGCACATCCTCAGGGAGGGAGCAGCACCTGCCCCACTGGGCACAGCCAGGCTGGGATGGGCTGGATGGGCACATGGGTGGCACAACTGGGCTGGGATGGGCTGGATGGGCACAGGGATGGCATAGCCCTGCTGGGATGGGCTGGATGGGCACACGGATGGCACAGCCCTGCTGGGATGGGCTGGATGGGCACACAGATGGCACAGCCCTGCTGGCTCTGCTGCCACCGTGGGCACTGCCATGTGCATCCTGGGGAGGGCCGTCACCCCCATACCCACGGTGGCACTGGGAACAGGACACAGTGGTCCCTGTCCCAGCTCCATGGAGCTGAGGAGGAGGAGGAGGGGGGAGGCTTTTCACCAGTGCCTGCTCGGCACAAAGCACCTGAGCTGGGGCAGGGTGGCACAGCCTCACCCCCAGAACGGCCCTGGGTAAAGCACAGGGAGCTGAGAGCCCAGGTGAGACAGAGAGCAGGAGGTAAAGGTTCCCTGCACAAGCAGTGGGCAAGGGCAGCTGGCAGAGGCTGGGCACAGGGGCTGGGCACAGGGGCTGGGCACAGGCTGGGGCACGAAGGCAACTGGAACAGCGGGATGTGAGGGCACTGCAGCACATTGCTGGTGGGACCCTGAGCCCAGGGTCACTGCCCAGGCTGTCCCTCAGCTTGTCCCAGCTCCCACCATCCCTGCCCTGACTTCAGGCACAGACAGACCTGTGGCCAGATTCCCTCTGCACCCTCCCAGCCCAAGACATTAGCAATACATGGAAGAGCTGTCAGCATCCTTCAGGAGTGGGAATACTCATAAATATGGAGTGGAAGTGAGCTCAGTCAATAGCAGAGAGCAGCTCCTGGCAGAGCCATTGCCATGGTACCTGTCAGCAGCTCCACATTGTTTCACACGTCCCACTGCTCTGAAAGGAGCTTTTTTAAGCAGCAGCATTTGAAAACTGAGCAATGAAGGGAACTGCCGTGGCACCCGTAAGGCAGTGAGCGGGGTGTGTTTGGTGACCTACATTAACTCCAGGGGTTCAGAACATGACTCCCCGGGAGCACTGACCCCTGAGCCACACAGAGCCTGTTGCTGATGTTCTATCACATCACCAATTATTTCAGTAGCAAACAGATCCTCCCTAACTTGGAGATTTGTGACAAAATCACTCTAAGAATGCGAGTTTCACCATCAGAAGGGGATTTCACCACAGTGCTTACGTAGCCACCATGCTCCCTCCGGACTGGGAAGATCCCATACTCTCCCATGAGGTCACTGGGTACTTCGAAGAATCACAGAATTATTAAGGTTCTGAAGTCTGGCAGCCCTTTCTGTGAAGAAATTCTTCCTGATGTCCAACCTGAACCTCCTCTGGCACAGCTTGAGGTCACTTCCCCTTGTCCCGTCACCTGTTGCCTGGGAGAAGAGCCCGACCCCCACCTTGTTTTCAGAGAATTAGAATAATTAGAATAACTGTAGTAAGAGATTGCAGTCGGGCCCATTGGACTTTTCCATCAGCTTCTGGCCCCTTCTCCCAGTTACACTGTGGCTGCAGCTGCCCCTGGAAGCCCAGAGGCCCCGGGATCAGCCCCACCCAGGGCCCAGGAAAGGACTGGGGTGTCATATCCATCCCTCCCTGCTGGGCAGGAGCCAGGAATGGCTGGCACACACTTCCAGAGCGACCACAGCCCCTCCAGTCCCAGCAGCTTTCAGTGCAATGGCGTGCCAAGGGAAAAGGCAGCGTTCCCATGGGAACAGAAAGTGCTGACATTTCCAAACTAAAAAAAGAAAGAAGCAGCAAAGTACGTGCTCAGCAGGACGACGTGGCCATGGACGTGGGGGGATCTGTATTGCCTCTCCCCTCTCCTGGGCTCAAAGGTAAGATACTTCTAAACCTCCTCACATCAGAGCCCTGGCTCAGCTCAGAGCCACGAGGCAAAGTTCTCTTTTACCTGCTCTGGGTGTTCTAATTCAGGCCAATTGCCTGCAAGATGAATTCTTATGCAGGGATGTATTGTGCAGCCTTTACCTGAAACCACATTAAAGGAGACAGAGCATCCCCGTGAAATCCTGCCGGGGCATTTATCTCCCTCATGCAAAATGATTGAGATAAATAAGGCAAATTAAACTGCCATATCGTTGTAGCTAAATTACTTGTAATGGTAACACGAGATGTACTGGCTGGGTGGTAATTATGTGTCCTGGAGTTGGGAAGGGAAGGTCTTTAGCTCAGAGAGATGTTTCTCCCTCTGTCAGATTGAAGTGACGTTAGGGCTGGATGGACTCGGTGACGTTGGACACCCATTTCTCCAGCACACAGGCACGGAGCTGCCCTGGATGCAGCCGGTCCCTGACAGGCTGGAAGAGGTGTTGCCATCCCAGCCCTTCTCTGCAGCACAGCTTTGCCATTTAAAACCTGGTTTTTGCAGAACCAAGAGGAGAAGCCGGTGAAGATGTTGGTTGTTCACTTACCCCAGTCCATCCCACAGTACGGAGTTTGGGAGGGCAGGGAGGATGTTTCTAGCCCAGGAGAGGGGGTTATGAGTGCCTGGAAAGCAGCCTGAGGAAGGGAAGAGAAACAAAAAGGCTTTAGCAAATGTTTCTGACAGAGCGAACAAAACCAGCAAATTATTAATGTCATCATTTAAGAATACCAGAAAGTGACAATTTTTGTGATCAGGGAGTGATTTGGGAGGGAAGGTTGTGCTGCCAGCTGGAAGGGAGACCTGCAGGACCCAAGGCTCCCACAATGAACTGCCACTTTTCCCATTTGAAAATCTGAATATTGTAAAAAGCCTTGGGGACCAGAAGGGGATCTCCCAGGAAAAGGCAAAGAAAATTTGACTGAAGCGTCCAATTTTTCTGAAGATAGAAAGCCAAGAGCATGCTTGAGCTCATATGGATAAAAGAATGGATGAAATTATGCATTTTCTGGAAAATAAAGCCCCACACTCTACAAGGAAGCTGCAGCTGCTGCCCCCAGAGCACAAGGGCTGGTGCACTGGAACAGATGCAGTGTGGTCCAGGTCCCCTGTGCCCAGCCCAGCAAGCCTGGGGACATCTCCTGCAGGGTGGTCCCCAGGCCAGATCAGTCCTGTGGGCACCCACGGGCTCTCCATCTCCTCCTGACCCCAAGAGCCAAGTGCTGGAGCCGAGGGGATCATCCTTACATCCCCTGCAGCCCCTCTAGGGTGGGATCCAGCTGCTGGGCAGGAGAGATTGTGGTGCTCAGCAAAGCTTTCCTGGAGCACACAGGTGTCCAGGGTCCCACCCCCATCCCAAACACCAAACCCTGGGACAAGTTCCTTCCCAGCATTTCCTGCTCTCCTGTGGCAGCCACGAGCTGCACGTCCCGGGAGCAGCTTCCCAGGGAAGCCCCGATGAATCACACACCGACCATTCCCCCGAGCCCACTGAGAGAGCCACTTACTCCTCCTAAACTTTTATTAAGAGGAAATCATGAATTTTTAAAGGAAGCCTGGATTTCTCTCCTGGTGGAACAGGTTTCTGTAAGGACAGGGAGAGTGCCACAGGCTGTCCAGCTCTGCTCCAGTAGGAGAGAGCCCTGCTGGGAAATCTGATGTGGAAATGCCAGTCCGTCATCCCGCTGCCGGAGGAGATGCTCCTGTGGGCTGCAGGAGGGGTCCCTCTCCTCACCCCTCTCCCTTGCACACAGAGTGGGGCCAGGGACCCCTCAGTGTCCCCCACCTTTTCACATCTTCCCAGCACGTGGCATCCTCCCTTTAACCTGACCCTGAAGCCGCCTGTTCCCACAAATGCACCGGTTAAAGTCTCCCAGGTATAAATGTGCCTGGAGGATCCATGTGGGAGCAGAGGGAGGGTGAGGAGCAGAGCCTGGCTAAGCCCTCCCGGTGCTCCTCCTGGCCCCCAGCAAAACCCTGGTCCTGGGAGGTCAGTGAAAGTTCACCACTCATTTCTGTGGGGTCAGAATTTCATCTCCAGAGCCCAACAGACTCCAGCCTGGAGCACACACACACACACACACAATTACAAGTCTGTTTCTCTGATGCTGCACATAAAAACATAAATATTTGTACGTACTTGTTCTCACAAAACATTCATGAATATTTGCAGCCCTTCCCTGTGCTCTTTCTTGGACCTGTGCTGGGTCTGAGGCTGCCCCATCACCACAACGCCTTTTTGGAAGGCAGAACCACTGTGGTGAATAAGTGGAGGGAGTGGTTTCCCAAGCAACAGTATCCAGGTGAAAGCAGGGCCCTTCCTCCTCATCCTCCTCCTCGTGGAGGGGCTCTGGGCAGCCGGGACCCTCTGCAGCCCCGGCACTGAAGTGGGAGATGATGGGGGGGGCAAATTCCTCATCCACGGTGTGTTGGAAAAGGCTCAGCAGCCTCTGGGTGGCACCTGGGACGTCCTGCTGGCGGCCAGGAGAGCGCGGCTCTGCCCAGAGCAGGGCCACTGGGATACGTGAGCATTGCCGGGCTCCGGCTGCTGCAGAGCTGTTTGCTAAAGCAGCTCGTGCCTTGCTCCCACCCGCGCTGCCTTCCCGGCTCTGTCTGACTTCGTGACTGCTCAATGACAGCCGCAGGTTTAGCGATGCCGTGCAAAGCTGCTCCTAAAAAAAGCATCGGAGGAGGGCGGGAGCACAGCCTGCCCCCCGTGTCCCCGCGGGCTCAGGGCCCTCGGTGGGTGCTCCCGAGGGCAGCCGGCCCGGGGGGCTCTGCAGACCCACAGACAGACCCACAGACAGACCCACAGAGCCACCCTAAAGAGCACCTGCAGCCTGGCAGCCTCTCCCCCCGCAGGGCCCCCGCAGGAGCACCCACAGGACACCTGGATCATTGCAGCGTTTGCGTAGATGCAGTTCCCAGGAAGGCTCTGTGAGTCATGGAATGGGCATGTCCCTGCCTGGAGGCACTGACTCATCCCGGGGCACCAGCACCCCTGGCCTGCACGGAGAGAGCTGACCTGTGTCTCACGGGGAGGGAGCAAACAGGACAGCAAAGGCTGCACTTGTGGTACTTCAGGGAGTTCAGCAGCAGAAGGAGGGGTGGTAAAGCCCCTCGTGCCCAGTTCAAGTCCATTGCTGGCAGCACTCGGATGGAACACAGGGCAAGGAGCTCCAGAAGTGCCCTGCTCATTTTGGGATAACACAGCCCCGCAGGGGGCTCCTGCAGAACCACCCCTGGCACAGGCTGCACTGAGCAGGGTCCTGCCTCCTCCACCCTCACCACTGACCCGCCCCCGCAGCACTGCAGTTTGTGGCTGCCCTCGGGAAGAATTAGTGACAGTCCTGACACCCAGACACTTCCAGGTGAGGGAGTTCCCATCCCACCCCTCCGTGTTTCAGAGACAGGGGGATGTGAATCCTCCTGCAGCTCCTGCCAGGGTGCTGCTCAGGGACAGGCAGGTGCCTGGAGCCCCCGATCTCCAGCGTGGCCAAGAGAAATGGTTGCCATGCCTTTGCTGTCTGTGTTGATTGTGCTGGAGGAGGCTGGATGAGTTCTTCTGTCTTCATCATTTGGACTCCAATATAGGCTGAACAGGGGCTCCTGCCCTGCAGATTGTTCCTGGAGGGAGAGTCTCTTGGCTGCTTCCCCGCCGCTCTTGTTAAACTACAAGTCTTATTTGGTCTTATTGGTCTTATTTGGTCTTATTTGTCTGACTGGCTTAGGCTATAACCCTCTTTTATTTTCAGAAGAACACAGGGAGCTGTTTTCTGCCATTGCTTTCGTGGCTCAGGGGCACAGTTTCCAGTCTGGAGCTGGAGAAGCAAATCCACTCCTCTCTCCTTCAGGCGGCTAAGGACAATCTGTTGAAGACAAATTGTTGAAGACAATCTGTTCTTTCCAAGGATGGCTTCCCAAAGACAGGGCTCTGAAGATGTGCTGACAGACTCTGCTTGTCACTGGTGGTGTTTGCTCCACCATTGCCTGTGTATTGGAAAAAAGAGGAATAGAGACAGGGCATGGACACTCGTCAGTCACAGGAGCAGACTGCAAGTGCTGACTTCAGTCCCCTTAACTACAGTGTGAATATTTTATAACAAGGCCAAAAAATCCCCACTCAAACCTGTATCAAACTATTTCAAGTTCCTCCACACAAAATGGGCCATGGAGGGGGTTATAAAGGCAATTCCCCCTTAACTCCAAACATTCTGCTCCTCATAGTTTAATGAACTGTGCTATTTTAATGCACTTTTGGAGCACGTCATCCATATTCTAACCACTGACCTTTTCCTAATGCCCTTCAGACATCCAACAAATAGGTTACATCTGTTCCTTCCAAAGCAAGGCAAGACATGGAGACCAACATCTCCTGGGGTTTGGAGCGACCCAGCCTCACCCCTGTTCTCTGACAAAAGCTGGGAGGCAGGAACACGAGCACCCAGCCCCCGGGACAGAGCCCACCACGCCAGGGACCTGCTCTGCTCCTGCCACGCCCAACAAAGTTGCCCCTGGCTGGTGGCAGAGCTCAGGGCGTGGTGTCCCCACCAGCTCTGGCCTTTGCCTCTCACTGTGCACGCTGGGATGAGCTCTGGTGAGCTGGAAACCCGTCTGGTGACCCATGAGAGGGCTCCAGGGATCCCCACTGGAAACCACTCCCCAAGACTCTGCCAGCTGGGTTATTCACTCCCATGGGGAGAAAAACCTTTCCTAACTCAGTTTTATGATTAACCCCCCCTCAGAGGCTGCCTCCTGTGCCACGGGATGGAGCGGAGCTGTGATGTGTCACTGCTCATCACTCACCATGTGATCCGGGGCTGGGAACGCACACGGCCAGGAAAAGCCTGAGATGCCCTTTTTCCTGTGTGGCTTTTTTCTTTTTCTGAAAAATGAAAGCTCTTTGCGAAGGCTTAGGATTATTTTTCCCCACTTTTAGAGGGTTGTCAGGTTTGACATCTAGGAGAGCAATGAACTCCCTGGATGTCTTGTCATGGCCAAAATCCCACTGCAGAGGAAGGCAGTTGTCACTGCTGAGCCTCATCCTGCCCAACGGGGCTGACACCAGGGAGGGACACAGGGGACACGTCCTGCCCATGGCTCAGGACAGCTCTGAGAGAACCTGTGCACCAAACCAGTAACTCCAATCTAACAGAAACAGACAATGAGAGATGTTTGGTGCCCATCAGCTGAGGGAATGAAGGCATTTACCAGACCTGCTCTCATTCATGCTTGGATTTTTTAACACCATCTACCAGCATTAGAAGGCCATGAAAAAATGTCAGGTAGTTGCGAAGGGGGAATTAAGTTTGTTCTCATTTTTCCCTTGAGATTGGAAATCCCAGGTAAGCAGTAGAGCAGACTGATGTGCTTCTGCAGGAGTTCTGTGTGTGGACAGGGAACTGCCCAGTGGATGTTTGACCCCTGCCAGAGCCCCACACGAGTGGGTCTCTGTGGTGACAGAAGTTGGGCTGACCCTCCCTGGGGGTGCAGCACACGGGAGCTCTGTGCCCACCCAGCACTGGAGGTGATGCTGCTCCACCACCAGGTTCTCTGATGGATATTGCTGGTGCCCAGCTGGAATTCTGTATTTCTGTGGACTTCCAAGTGGCTGGCTGAGGAGATGCTGGCTGCTGAACACCCTTCTTCATGTGTTTGGGAGGCTTCAAATGCCTTGGCTCTGTTTCCATGCCCTGTCTGTGCCAGCAGAGGAGAACTCGGGCCCTGACTCTGTCTCGTCCCCAAACCATGCAAGGACACGGAGCCCACGAGGCTGGGACAGAGCAGGCAGGTCAGAGAGGAGCTGGAGCACAGATCTGCCCTCATGCACACAAACCCCACACCCCCTGCAATTCTGCCAAATTTCCTAAATGTGCTGTGACACAATGGTTCCATCTGGGAGCTATTTCTGTAAGAGCATGGAGCTGATGTGACCCTGTCTGCTCCAGAAACACGCTGGGCTGATGCACACAGCGTCCACAGGCCAGCCCAAAACACTGCCCTTAACAAACAACTGAGATTTCCAGCTCACTGGTAACAGAGCTGCAGGTTCTCTCCTGAGGCACCAGAAGGGCTGTGGGCTCTGCTTCCAGAGGGGCAGGGGATGCTCTGGTTTGGCCTGGCTGGGATGGGGAGTGAGCTAAGCCTGGCCCAAGCCCTGTGTATCCCTTCCCTTGCCTCTCTCCATCACTAAAGCAAGCCCTCATAACAAGGACGGACGTGATGGTAGGCTGTGAAAGCAAAATTAATATATGAATATTTATTAATATATTATATGTTCAATGTCTCATATAAATCAATATATTAATTTTATATTATTAATGTTGTATATTATTTTATATTTACTCTATTTTATATGAATATAAATGAATATATTCTCTTGGCAAGGAAGTCAGTGGGAATGAAGTGAGCTCAGTTTCTCACAGGGTCGGACCCATTAACAACAAGTTTATGCTATTTCCAGGAATTCACAGTGTTTAGACAGGAAAGGTGTTCAGCTGTGAAAAACACAAATTTTCCCACAAACCTCAAGCTCTGAAAAGTCCAGTTTGTCCATACTGGCAGTGGCCAGGTAAGAGAGGCAGAGCCAGGATTGCAGGGGTGCAGGGAGCTCACCCAGGCAGGACTTGTTCCCAGGGCCTGTTCCTTTGGTGTCCCCCGAGGGCTGTGCAGGGCAGGCCTGTTCCTGCCAGGCACAGCCATCTCTGACCCAGTTCAGCCAAGCACTAAATAAGGTGCTTATCGCTGAGCACTCTGGTCAGCACTTCTCCAGATCACAGGTGAAGAGCTCAGCGCTGGAAGGACAGATCTGTGAGCACCCAACCCATCACAAACACGACACAATAGGATGCTGGAGGCACAGCCAGGGTGACAGGAGGGCGGGTGACAGGCAGTGTCCCACGGGAGCCCTGCAGTGCCCCGGGCACAGCCCCAGCCTGGATCCAGCGCTCAGAGCTGCCTCTGCTCTGCCCTCCCAGAAGGCCTGGGCGTCCTCAGTGGGACACAGTAATTAAGCTGACATGGAAGAACACAACCCTTCTTCAAAGGGCTGGCAGATTGTTTGGGGATTTCTCCTGTAGCTGCACGGCTGCACTCGGGGGCAATATGAATATTGGAGAAGAAAAAAGGGAAAGGAAGCAAGCAGAGACGGGAATGACAGAAAGCGGGGAAGCACAGAGGAGGAGGGCAGAGCCAGTGTGCAGGAGAGATAAAAGCAAGACAAAGAAAATGTGTTCTCTTTGCACAAAGTGATGCAGAGAAAGGACTGACTGAGCACACCCGACCCTGTCCTCAGCCAGCACAGTCCAGAGAACACAGCTGGCACCAGACAGGGCTGTGCTGGGCTCTAAAGTCTCCCCAAACACTGTGTCGAGGGCTGGAATTTGCAGATCCCAAGCTGTCCTCCCTCCAGCCTTGCTGGCAGGAGACACAAGTGCATCAGGCAGCAGCAGATCCTGCTCTGGCTCCCACAGTGGGAATGCTTTGGTCAGAGCAGACCCCTCCAGCCAGGTGAACCACAGAAACACCGAGGGAAGAGTCACCCAAACCACTGCACTGCTGGAAAGCGGGTTGGAAAGGGATGAGAGAGTAAGACACAGTGCTAAAAGCAGCTTGGTTCCTTGGGGTGAGCAACCGCGTCTCCAGAAAAACACAAAGAAGGAAAAATCCTCTGAGGTAAGGAGCAATAGAGAGATAAGTCTGATTAGGAAGGCAACTATTAATAGCAATTATGCTTTAATTACTGTGCCTAATCTTTTTGAACCAGCAGTTTCTAGCATGTCCTCTACCAGGCAAAGAACTTAACTCTTCTGATTCTGTGTTCCAGAGCTGCAGAAGGAAAATGAGTGGATCTACTTCCAGTGGATTCCCCAGCAGCTAGACATAAAAGCTTTCGGGATATTTACATGAACTCTGCATAAGACAGATGCCATTAAGAAAAGCAGGAGTTGTCCTGTGTGGGTCCAACATTGCATGAGAGCATAAACAACCTCAACACTTCTCTTGTCTTGATGGCTGTTTCTCCAGGGCAAGGGAATTGTGCTCCCAGGCTGCTGCCATAAAACTCCCAGCACAAAAAAGGCACTGAAAAGGACATGAAACAGTCTAGACAGAGGGAAGCACTTCAGTCCTACTGGGAGGAACTGTGGCTGGGAGCTGTGGCTCAGCCAGCACTGCTGTTCCTGCTGCCCGGCAATCCAGGAGCTGAGTGTGAGCCAAGGGACCTGCTCAGCTGCTCTGCACACTGACCCTCCCAGGGGAACGGGGTGGAGGGACAGAGCCCTCCCCAAGAGCCTTCACCTTACTCTGAACCGGGACAAAACAGGGAAGAAGGAAAATAAACCCAAATCCACCCATCCCTGCGTGTCACAGTCATGTGTGGAATGAACCTGGAGTGGTTTGGGTTGGAAGGGGCCTCAAAGATCATCCAGTTTCAGTCCTCACTAATGTTTGCAGCCAGTAATTATTAAGCTTTAGCTGTCCCATGGGTGGGAACTGAAGGTGAGGATTCACTTGTGAGATGAACACAACTGCACTGCGACTGTAACTCAGGGGATGGAAAGGTCCCCACTGAGAAATCACAACCTTTTTCTGCCTAATCTCATGTGCTTGATACCACTTTGGGGGTATCTCAGGAGCCTATTCCCATTCTGTCCTATTCCCCCACTGTCTTTGGGGTAAATGTTTTTAAAAGCAAACTTCAGTAGTATTAAATTTTGAAAAATATTGAAATATCTCAAAACCAATTTGTTAACACCCTCCCCCCACAATACTACATTTCAAAGCATTTTCCAGTCTTGTAGATGCTGGATTTTGTGTTAATGTAAGGGGTGGGGTGGGGGGGCAATTGCCTTATTTTTTCTCCATAGAAAACTGATAAACAAGAAGTTGATTGTTTAGTGTTAAAAATTAATCTTTTTGTACATCTGAATAAACAGTCCTCCCAAGCACTGTGGAACAACTCACTTTTGCTTTGAAATCACACACAAATCTAAATTGGTTGGTGTAACTCAGAACTTCTACCAGGAATTTGACTATCTGGCCCAAATTAAAGAGAGGCCCCAAGATCAAACTTGGCACAAAGACACCGAAAGAACAATGTGCAGTGGGCAGAATAAAAGCCTTGCAGGGCAGAGCAATAAATCTGTCAGCAGTGTTTCACCCAGCAGAGAGCCCAGCTCCTCTGAGCCCGGGGTGCTGGGACACCTTGGGAGCTCATTTTCAGCAAACAAGGCAAGGTCAGAGCCACCCGACCCCGCACCCGAGGGCTCCCTGCAATCCAATCCAGCCCTGGAGAGAAAGGAATTAAAAACCTGCTGGGGAGGAGAAAGGGATTCACAGTGCCCTTCACCTGAGGTGAGGGTACAGCTGGGAGGGCACGAGGGGGCTGTGGGGGGCTGTGGGGTGGCTCATGGGGCGCAGGGCACAGCCAGGACCAAGCTGTGGTTCTCCATCAGGGGAGGTGCCCATGGCCTGACCCGGGCTCAGAGCACAGCAGGTCCCAGCACAGGGGGGTGTGGGAAGCTGGGAGGCAGCATTCAGGCTCAGAAAGGCTGAAATCCCTGCGTTACAGGGACAGTCCTACCTACATGCAAAAATATCTCTAAATAAACAGCTGAGAGTGTCTCTTTGAGGAGGGAGAACAGCAATTCAGTGAACAGCAGAAGCAAAGACACCTGATTTCCAAAGTGATGTGTCCTGCTCCTGCACACACCTTCTGATGGGTCCCCAGTCCTCCCTCACCCTTCAGCTCCATGGGACAACTACCCTGTGCCTGTGTCACAACCATCACCCATTTCTGGGGGTTGGGATCCGGGTTTTCCAGCCCTGCACACTCCAGGAGGCACAAAGGCTCTGGGAGGGAGCTGTACAGACATCCCCATGGTGTGACTGAAACACTTCATTCTGGGGAAAACTGGGCTAAGAATGTAGATCACTGTAACAGAGACAGTCTTGAGGCACAGGCTTGAGAGGCTGCACTAAAACCATCTGAGGATGACCTTTGTGGAAAGGTCCCCAGGAATAATTACTCCTCTCTGGGTGCCTGCTGTTTGCTCCTCCATTTATCCAGGCGGGATCATGCCCTTGGTGGCTGGTTTTTGGCTGAAGCCACCTGCAGCACCACAGAGGGCCCTGTACAGCATCACACAGTGCCCTGCCTGCACAGAGCCCTGCCTGCACAGCCTCACACACCCCGAGCACTGGGCTGCTATCCGCTGAAGGGCTTGTTATTAAATCCCACTCACTCTGGAGTAACTGAATTACCCAGGTTTTAGTTGAACCAATTAACTGATATAATACATGGCTCTCGCTCTCTCAGATGAGGAGAAGCATCTTGCTTTCTGCTCATGTCTCGCTGTGAAAGTGATTTTTTTTAAACACTTTAATCTAATTAACTTGTTGAGTCTGAGAATCTGTTGAAGGCGCTCAGGTGATGAGAATGGGATGTTGCTGTGTGTGGTGCTGAGCAAGGAGAGAACTCCCTGTGAGGGTGAGGGGGCTTGGAAAAGCGGTGCTCTGAGGACACAGCAGTTGAGAGGCTGGGAGGTCTCCCTGGCTGACCTGCTGTTCTGCTAAAATGCAGCTGGGAAGGGAGAGCAATCAGCAAGAAGCACTTTCAGACTGCACTGGCCGTGGGCTCCTCCAGAGAGAACAGCTAAATAAGGGGGTGCATGTGATTGGGGTCTCAGAAATCCAGCTAAAACAGGGAAGCCAAGGACGCACAGACGTGTGCAGGCTGACTCCAGCCCTTCCCCATCCCAAATGCTTCCCCATGGAAACACAGTGTTCCCACAAAGCTCTCCCTGTATTGCTGGGATGAAGCACAAGAGGAGTGTCCTGACCATGGGCTGTTTTGCTCACATGGGTGTTCCAGACTGAAGCTGGAACGTGCCTAACGTGCAGCCCGGTGCTGCAGAGCTCTGCAGGAGCAGGAAGCAGTGTCCTGGGAGCCCAGCCTGAATCAGCCCCACAGCAATGACCTTGCACACGTTTGGTACGGGAAATGACAGCAGTACAGACCTTGAGGAGCTCCCTGAGGACCCAACAGCCCTTGGATCTTCCCGTAGGTGGCCCTGGAGGCAGCACTACATACCAAAGGGAAGTAATTGTGCTGGCCAATCAGGCAAGGTGACAAGGAACATGGGTCCAAGGTGGTAAAGAACAACCATATTTAATGTAAATTATCTCCCAGGGTTTCTATCTGAAAATGAATCAGAGGGAAGCATCATGGATTAATTCTGACCGGCCCTTGCAATGTGACGATAAATGTTGCTATAAAATAAAGGATGAGGTATTATGAATGATACTCTAAATGAAATAAATAAAACAGGGACACAGATGAAGTTACACATTTGTTACTAAAGTTTACAAACATGAACTGAATCTCACAACCTACACACTTTGGTTGATTTTAAATTAGGACAAAGCAGAGGTTTTCTTCTTTTCCTTATTGTGGCATTTGTGGCTGCACCTGGGGACACACAGAATTGCTGGTCAGAGCAGATTCCTGAAGCAGCCTGGCTGGCACTGTCCCTGCTGGTGAGGACAACGAGCCACCCATGGAGGCCAGAGCAGGGCTTGGGGGACACATGTATGTGTGAATCCCTTGGCCACCTGGGGCAGAAGTCCAGACAACCTGAAGTGACACTGAGGCTCTAAGGCCACAGGCTTCCACCCCAGATCACAGAACCCCAGAATCCCAGACTGGTTTGGGTTGGGACAACTTCCACTAGAAGTGCCCTCAGACAGGACTTCACTGCCCCTCCGTCCTGTCCCACCCAATGCCCTGCAGAGGAGAGGAAAGGAGAGGCATGAGGGGTGGTCACACCCCAAACACAGATGGAATTTGCACTCCCCTGGGATCTGGAGACTGGATGCAGGAATGAGATGAGGGCATTGAGGGCATCTCAGTCACTCTGTGCTGCATAAGCAGCTTAAGTTTACGTGCGGCTGATCCATGGAGGAATGGATGGGCAGGACTCCCTGACAAAGACAGATGTCTCCCGACTCACATTCTGCTGGCTCACAGCAAACACTCCCGGGATGTTATTTACGTGACCTCTCTTCTCTTCCCTGACTTGCATCACTTCACTACTCAACCTCCAGCCTGGGTCGCAGCCATCTCATCAAACTGGGCCCATTGCTGAAGCAGCCCTGACAATCACTCCTCTTCCTGATCTCTCTGTTCCCCCAGGAATGCTCCTGATGCCAACTGCTGTCCAGTGGAAAAAGCATTTAGAAGGCAGAAAAGGAAACCAACTGCTGTGAGAAGGTCCATCACTATTCCTCCTCAGAGGAACGAGAACTGAACTTCTAACACACCCTGCAGGAAGGAGGAGTGTGGTTAGAGGCACCAGCCCCACTCTACTTCTAGGGAGAGAGAAGCTGAGTTTGGAAGAAATTCCTCGTGCCTCTCCCAGTCAGCAGCTGCTGTGCTGGAATGTTCTGTGTGTGCAACAGGTACTGCCAGGGCAGGTGGGAGGACATGGGGGAAGGTTGGTGGGGTATTTGGCACAGAGCATTCGGTCACAGGAGGAGCAGCTGAGGGAGCTGGGGGGGCTCAGCCTGGAGAAAAGGAGGCTCAGGGGGGAGCTTCTGGCTCTGCAACTCCCTGACAGGAGGGGGAGCCGGAGGGGGTCGGGCTCTGCTCCAGGGAACAAGGGACAGGAGGAGAGGGAACGGTCTCCAGCTGTGCCAGGGGAGGATCAGGTTGGACATCAGGAGGAATTTCCTCATTGAAAGGGTGGTGGGGCATTGGCAGGGGCTGCCCAGGGAGGTTTGGAGTCCCCAGCCCTGGAGGTGTCCCAGGAAGGCCTGGTCGTGGCACTCAGTGCTCTGGGCTGGGGGACAAGGTGGGGATGGGGCACAGGGTGGGATCCATGGGCTGGGAGGGCTTTTCCAACCTCAGTGATTCTATGATTCTGTGACTCCATGATCTCCCAGAGAGGGAAAGCAGCTGTGGCCACTCAGGATGTTCCCCTGTGCCCACCCCCCCCTTTTCCCTCTCCTGGAGCTCCCCCAGCAGTGCTCCCCAGGACACCCCGGCACTGAGGCCTGGCTGCATCCCAGGTATTCCTTTGCTTGTTCCCACACTGTGGAACAGCTCCCTGAGAGAAGCTCCCCGTGGCAATGGATTGTCTGCAGAGCCCTTGGGATGCTCTGGGAGGTTTGGGCAGCCCCCCCCAGAGCAGCTCTGTGAGGCTCATGGAAATTTCCTGCAGTGCATTCCATGGAGTTACTCTGGGCTTACACCATGGAAGTGGGAGCACAATTGACCCCCTTGTTCTGCGTGTCTTGGCTCCGAGGCCTTAATTAGACTGAACATCAAAAAAAATCCACTGAGTGGAGGGAACAATTTGGCACTCAGAGAGCAACACAAATTCTGTAGTGGGAGCACGGCAGAGGATGAGGAGCAAAGGCAAGAACGGGGAGAACCACACTCAGAGGGGTAAGGAACATGAATTTTCTCTGGAAATTTTATTTAAATTATTTGTAACCTAATTTAGCACATCAAGGACTGCTCAGTTTTTGTGCATCCTGGATGGACACAGTACTTCAGGCCAGCTCTGATTTCCAAGGACACAAGCACTTCCCTGGACTTAATGGAATCATTTCCTCTTGAAAACGTATCCCATTACTGTCCTATGTCAGCTTTTCCTAATCCTGGCTCAATATTCCATTTGCCTTTGGGGGAACATCTACACAACGTCTGCTTTCACTCCCTTTAAGATCAGAGCCCAGGATGTCACTGCAGTGATTTGTGGTCAAAGACCTGGAAGAGACTTGGGAATTCACCCAGTCCACATTAAAGTCCACATTAACCCCGCACACTGTCCCACTGAGCAAGGACCCAGCATGTCCAGGTTTTCTGGCTTCTGTAAACCATCCCCCTGATCCAGGTGTGCCAGTGAGCTGGGAGACTGCCCAGGGTGTCCCTTCGTCCCTCCTCTTCCCTGCACAGGCTGTCTGAGCTCTCAGCACTCTCTGGAACATTCCCAGAGAAGTCCCAGGGAAGATGATTCCTGTATATGTAAGGAGCATAATGGGAGTGGGGAGAGGCCCTAAATGTCCCACTGTTCAAGGGCTGCTGCTTCACTGACACCTACAGCAATTTAGAAATGCACACTTCATATGTGATTGAAACTGTGCTAATGCACAACGCACACGGACAGCTCTCCTAGGCCTCAGCTCCATCAGCTGCTGCTTTTCCTACTCTGAAATGCCAATTCCTCTTAGAGCAATAAAGGAAATCTGCCCAAATTCTGACCAGGAGTTTATCATTCAAATCCTGGGGTTCCACTGTGAAGGAAGAAACAAACACAGGAGATTCCCAAGTATGATAAAGGGTGCTTTTCAATCCAGGTGTTGCAATAATAACTAATTTTTGTTTGTTTGTTTGTTTAGGACAAAGGAAAGAGTTCTTGAAATATACTTGGGAATACAAAAGCGTGTTTCCAGCTCAGGTCAGGGTTTAACAGACACCAACAGTCTCTGATGTTCAATTTACAGCTTTCTTAGTCTACAGGAAAAAATCCAAGCCCACCCAAACCAGGAGAATCGTAGCTGTGGGCTAACCAGGGAGCACAGCCTGCACAAGGAGATGGGCTACTGAGACAAGGGTGTTCCTGCACTCAGGTACAGGAACCAGCATCTCCTGCTTGCAGAAAATTACTCTCATGTGAGAGCTGTTCCCTGGGAATTCCCAGCTGTGTCCCGGAGTGGGAAATCGCAGCAGCCCTTTGTGCTCACTGGGGAAGCAGAGGAACATTTGTGCTCACTGGGGAAGCAGAGGGACCAGCCAGGCTCAGCCCCGCCACTCACGGCCCACTGAGCTCTCCGTGCATCTCCCAGTCCTTAATAAGCATTTGGCCTTAATTGCTGATTTTATTGCAGCCCAGTACTTATGCCAGAATTGATGAGCATTGTTTGCGGCGCAGTTTTATGGCTCTTCCTCGCTCCAGTGCCTGTGGAATTGGATCTGCCTTCCTCATGTGTGGCACGGCGGTGCCGGGCACCATCTAGTGCTGGGATGCCAGGCTGGGGCACAGAGCTGGGCACCCAAACCTCGGATCATGGGACCACAGAACATCCTGAGGTGAAAGAGACCCACATCAAACTCAACTCCTAAATCGTCTCTGTGGGAAGCAGCTGGTGCTGGTCAGACCAGAGTTCAGGAGCTGGAGCGGAAAAATCTTCTCAAAACTCCTGGTCAAACTGCCCTGGCACAGCACAGAGCCCCTGGGAGACAGGGATCTGGGGAGGGGGCCAGGAAAACCTCAACTTGAGCTTGACAATAAGAGGTTTAGGGTGTAAAGTCCAGAATATTCTCAGCTCCTGCAGGTTTCCCTGAGGACTCAGCCATGGAGCACCTCTGCTCTGAGGAAAGGCTGGCTGGGGGCAGTGGCATTTCCCAACCAGCTCAGTGGTCTGAGCTCTGACCCCCAAAACATCCCCCCCTCCCTCGTGAAAACCTTTCACCTCAAGGAGCAGAGTCCCCAGCAGCTGATGAGCTTCCACTTGTTACTCCAATGTGAGTTTGGGGATATTTAATGTTAAAGCAGAAACATCAGTTCCCAGCTGTGAGTCCAGAGCATAACCAGGACAGGGTGAGAGTTTGTTCTGTGAACCTTTACATGAACCTTTACATTTTATGGCAAAACTGTTGATTTTTGGTATATGGAGCAGTAGATTCCCTGATGAAGCTGGGGATACTTAAATGCCTTAAAATGTTGGCCTCAAGCTGTTATCAAATTCAGTGCAGGCAACAACAAACAGAAAGCTGCCACCATCCTAACCACTTCAGAAATCAATTATTTCAGCAGCACTCCTATTATCAAATTAAGCTTTTAAAAAAGATGCTCCATGAAGTCAACACCCATTTATCAGAAAGTGCCTCAGTACAACACAAAGCAACAGACAGAAGATTTTTTTAATAGGACATGTTTACTGCAGAATTGTCTACTACCTGTTTGACCCATGAAACGCAGTTAAATTAAATCTACTGTAACTGGCATCATTTGGCAGCTGGAGTCTTTATTACAAGAGAATTCCAGCAACCAGAGTTAAGGAAGGGCTTCATTATCCTGGGGAAAGTGAAAACCCTTGGAATATCTAAATATATGTACTGTGACCATAATCATCTGGGGCAAGAGAGGCCAGGAATACCTTTTTATACATTTTTGTACATTTTCTTTACATTCTAAGGGCATGATCTTTAACTTGTGTAATCCTGGACTCTCTCTAATTCCCATAAATAAATCCAGTAACAATCAGCACCACACAGATATATTTGGTGTGACTTCCAGAGCAACCCCATACACTCCTGGAGGCAGTGGCTGTATTTGTGTTGCCTAAAAAAATGTTATAAAAATGCTTCCAACTAAGCTGCTCTAAGAATGTTACTGGCTGTAGTAGAGCCTCTGAAATCTGGCACAGCAACACCCCCTCAAGCTACAGAAGTCTTTTCTTTGTCCCAGGAAATCTCATGTATATTTAGCAGAGTTAAATTTAAATTATTATTTTCCTCCTCTGCTTGTGCTCCCCAGCAACAAAGAAACAGTAATTGAGGGTGAATGTTTTGTGAAACCACAACGTGAGACAACAGAACCGCAACCCACTGTGTTAAAATACTTGTCTGCACTCCAGCTGAGCTTCTACCCAGCACACAGAACCTTTCCCTCCAGGAGCAGGGAATGCCCACAGGCTGCCTGCACCCGCTCCGGGGCCACACAACCCCATCTCCAAGGATATTCTTCTTTTTGCCTCACATTTTGCTCCCCAGGCTGCCTCCTTCAGCAGCTGCTCCAGCAACCTGGCTGCAGCTCTGCTCCTCAGGAGCTCATCCCTTTCCAGGGAAATCCACAGCAGTGCTTTCCCCTTCCTGCAACCACTGCTGCTCGAGGGAAAAGGGGCATTTGGATCCCCCCACCTCTGCTCTGGGCATGCCCAGCCTGGTTTGCATCCCCAGGAGCTCCAGGAGCTCTGAACCGTCAGCTCCTCTCGGAAGCTCAGCACAAAGCCATTCCCAGCACACCACTCACTCTGCATTCCCACACGGACAGTTCCCTGCAAAAAGCAGTCCCAATCAATGCCCTGCCTTTTCAGTGATTATCCACAATAACCTACGGGAGCTCCTGCCAACATCTGGGCTTTTATCCCTGCTGGAAATGTCATTTGCTGTTTCAGGAATCCCACCAACCCCTTGGAGCTGCTATGAAAAGAGAAAACAAACTTTCTTCTGTGAAACGCTATCGAGAGAAAGCACCTTTTTCCAAAATGCCAAACTCTGCACTGTGCCTCCCCAGCTGCTTCCCAGGAACAGATGTGCTCCCTGCTCCCGGCCTGGGATGCAGCTTCAAGCCAATCCCAGTTCCCTGGATACAGGTCTGCTCTTTGGGCTGGCATTTGGTGAGTCAATCCCAGATGTTCCCCGGTCTGTTTTCATAAAGCAACATGTTCTAAGAGATTGATTCTGATACCTCACTCCAAAGCACTTATTCTCAGAAAGATTTCCAAACCTCAGGTGGCCATAAATAAACATAACCCCATTTCAGCTCTAAAACCCAGAAGTGATTCCATTCATCTCCTCCTCCAGCTGCTCCAGTGCCACCCTCACCCTTCAGAGGTACAGCAAACATTTGCCTTGGAAGTCAACAGGCCTCATTTGGCTTCTGCAGCCAAAGTTACACTTTATTAGAGATGGGAAAGAGATGCTTCTGAACCAGCCCAGAGCACTGAGTGCCACGGCCAGGCCTTCCTGGGACACCTCCAGGGCTGGGGACTCCAAACCTCCCTGGGCAGCCTCTGCCAAGGCCTGACCACCCTTTCTGTGCAGAAATTCCTCCTGCTGTCCAACCTGAACCTCCCCTGGCACAGCTTGAGGCTGTTTCCTATTGTCCTACTCCTTGTTCCCTGGGAAATGACCACCCCTGGGCACTCATGGAATGTGCTGCAAGGGAAAGGAACTATTTTTGCTGACCCAAAATGTGAACAGACACCGCTCTGAAGTGAGGACGTGGTGGTCACTCTGCAAGACAATCTCCAGCTGCAACAATCATATTGAAATAAAACACCCCAGCACTCCCCTGGCAGAGCTGTTTTCCTGCTTTAACTGTAGTTTTACAAATCTCCATGGAAATGTTGCTCATTTGGACAGTTGCTCAGCGTACCAACAGATGGGGTATGTTAATCAGTTTTTAAGGATATGCTAAAAGTCTGGCATAATTTGAGTTCTGTGTTCAGAATGTTTGCAAAAAACAGAAACTTGTAATACATAAAAAAAAGGCTCATTCTGATGCAGTGGAAGGAAACAGGATCTTAGAATATTTAATTAGAGGCTTTAAAATCACCAATTTTCTGTAATGCTGAATAGATTATTAAATCAGACTGTCTTCTTATATTTGAGCTAAATTAGGCATGAAAAATAAACATAGTTAAATTTATCTTTCATTTAGAAACCTGCTTCAGATTCTGAAGGGATCAAAATACTTGACTAGAACAACAACTCAGATGTTTTATTGCTTTAACTGATAAAAGTGCCAGGGCAGCAACAATACAACACTGGTTCTAAAAATACCACATGTGGGGCTCCTAAACTTTCCATCTTCACAGCAGGTAAAAAAAAGGAAGCAAATAATCAGCAATTTCTTTGCAAAGTGCAATGTCTGAAGGGAAGAAGAAAATCAAATGTGTATTATGGATTTCACCAGCAAACCAAGCAAGGAGGCTGCCCCGTCCTGGGCTGTAACACCAGGGTTGAACCAGCAGGTTCTCAGGTTTTGAGGCAGTTTTGCATGTTTTCTCCCTTGACAAGGGCTCTTATGCTGCTGCTTGCACTCCTCTGCAGTTACCACCACTTCTAACCATTCTTCCCTGGGTAATGTTAACACCTTCCAGAACCACTATAACTTTATGTTGTCAAACCTCTGCACATTTTTATGACAACCTCGTAATGGTAACAGAAAATTAATTCCATTAAATCAGTTTTTCTTCTCTGTGATGTACAAAAAAAAATCCATAAATGCTGACTGCATTATTTCTTCTTGATTATCTTAATGAATATAAGAGTTTGCCATTTTATTACTATTCTCCTGTCAAATAGCCATTGACTATATTATCAGCAGCAGACAAATGGAAAAGATACATAGAAAAATCTGCAAGATTTTGATATAATCCCAAATACATGTTCTTTGCATTCTTCACTTCCTCCATGACAGGTCCAGGGATTAAAACTTAATTCTCGTGCTTGCACTGTGTTTCAGGATGAAACACTGAGTGCTGCAGGGAAAGGATCTCCCCATTCCCACTGTGATGTGGGGAGGTCACAAGTCAGAGAAACCAAGGACCAGACAAGATCCTGGTCAGAGGTTGAGCTGGAGACGCCATGGGATATGTTATTCCAACATACAGTGCAAGATTACAGCCAGGAAGAGGGAACAGCAATATCTTTCCAACCAGGAGAAGAACAGACTAGGACAGGATCATGGGGCCTGGAACACAGCTGAAATTAGATGGCAAATTAATTGCAAAAAGAAAGCTCCCAGATGTGCAAAGGAAACCACAACAAATGTGCAGGGACCAGTTCTGACCCTGAACTTCGAGGAACTGGGAAATTACATAAATTCCAAGAGAAATGGCTGAAATGGGAGAGTGGGAAACATCACTGAGCACTACATGAAAACAGAAGATTTCTGAGCAGGCGTACAGGTTGGTACGAAATCAAAGCATGTGAAACCCAGGTATAAGTGACATAAAATAAACCCAGGTATCATTCTGAGCTCAAATCTGTCACGTTTATATTTTATTTCCGTTAATTAGCAAACATTTCCTGGCTTGGAGCGTTCAGGATGGCACAGGGTAAGTGCAGCCAGAAAGAACAAGCTGAACAAGGTGGACTCAAACCCTGGAACTGTCCAGCTTCACAAGGAGGTGATATTTGCGACGCTGGATTTGGAATGTGAATCTGCACTGCCATCTGCAGAGAGCAGGTTGGCAAATTAATGGGCCATCAGTGGAGCAGCACTTAAAGTGGCAAAGTGCAAATAGTGGGATGTAAGGTTGGAATCAGGGATGTACATGCCATGACACCTTTGTCTCAGCTGACATTCTGCACAGTGTATGCTGCATCTCAGGAATGGATTTTATATTCTATTTCTTAAATGCTGGTTTTTTGTTCTTTTAGGAGGAAAACTGATGCCCTTCTGTTCCTCCCACGTCCTCCTCAGACCATTTGCAGCCGGAGGCAGCAGGATTGTGCTGTGCACGTGCTGTGCCCAGGAGCTCCCTGAAAACCTCTGCTGTGTGAAGGGCTCGGCCACAGCAGTGCAGCAGAACTGCTACTAAATACCATCACAGGGAATAAAACCAACAGATCCCAAGGTGTCTGTGTCAGTGACCACTCGGAGGCCTGCCTTTGCTGTGCTTTATCTCCCCTCACACTGAGGGAGCTGCAGCATGTCCCGAGGCTTGGAGCTGGTTCTGGTTTCAGCCCAGCTCTGTGTCCCTTTTCCCCTGTGAGACCCTGTGCCACAGCACCAGTCACAGCGTGTGAGGCAACATGATCAGCAATAAACGATGTATCTGAGTGTTTCTTACAAAACCAAAGACTCATTCCCTCACTTCATTCCCAGGACACGCTGTGTTCCCTCAGGAAACACCTTCCAGGTGGGGAGTGAACAGCGCACCCAGTGCCTGCCCACGTCCCAGCACATGGACGTGGCGCTGCTGGAGCAGATCCAGAGGAGGCCATGGAGATGCTCCCAGGGCTGGAGCCCCTCTGCTCTGGAGGGGCTGGGAATGTTCACCTGGGGAAGAGAAGGCTCCAGGGAGACTTGAGAGCCCCTTCCAGGGCCTAAAGGAGCTCCAGGAGAGCTGGAGAAGGACCTGGAAAAAGGGATAAAGGGACAGGACACAAGGAATGGCTTCCCAGTGCCAGAGGGCAGGGATAGATGGGATACTAGGAAGGAATTCCTGGCTGGGAGGGTGGGGAGGTCCTGGCACAGGTTGCCCAGAGAAGTTGTGGTTGCCCCTGGATCCCTGGAAGCGTCCAAGGCCAGGATGGAGCAACCTGGGCTAGTGGGAGGTGTCCCTGCCCGTGGCAGGGGTTTGGACTGGATGAGCTTTAACGCCCTTTAACGTCCCCCCCTGTCCCTCACCGTCCCCGTGTTCCTCCCGCCCGCCCCGGGCTGTGACGCCCCCACAGCCCGACCCGCCCTGAGGGCACGGCGGGGCCGCGCTCTCGCGAGAGCTGCGCGGGCTCCTCTCGCGAGAGCGGCGGGCGGGGCGCCGCGGTGGCGGCTGAGCCGGGCGGGCCCAGCTCGGTCCGTGCCCGGAGCCTGCGCTCGGTCCCTCCCGGCCCGGCCGGCACCGCCACTGCCTCCGCCCCCACCTCCGGCACCGCCACTGCCCGCTCCGCGCCCCTCGAGCACAGCGCCGGCCTCGCCGGCTCTCCTTCCCCGCCGCCCTCAGCGCCCCCCCCGGGGTCCCCCCTTTCCCCCTCGCCCCCGGTCCCCTCAGGGCCCCCGCGCGGCCCCCCCGGTGTCCGGACGCCGCCGCCCCCCCCTCGGCCTCCCCCATGGTGGGGTTCGGGGCGAACCGCCGGGGCGGCCGCCTGCCCTCGCTGGTGCTGGTGGCGCTGCTGGCCGTGATCGCCGTGCTCGCCTTCCACTGCTGGAACGCGGCGTCCCGCCAGGCCCTGCTGCGGGAGGAGCTGGCCGAACTGCAGAGCCAGGCCCAGCGCACGGAGGTGGCGCGGGGCCGCCTGGAGCGCCGCAACTCCGACCTGCTGGGCAAGGTGGACTCGCACAGGAAGCAGCTGGAGCAGAAGGAGGCGGACTACAGCCACCTGAGCAGCCAGCTGCAGGCCAGGGACGGCCAGGTGAAGCGCTGCGAGGACGGCAAGGTAAGGGGGGTCCCCGCTGTCCCGCGGGCGGCTCTGTTAGTCCTCCCCCGCCCAAGGTGTCCCCACAGCCTCTGCTCCTCAAGGGTGAAACAGGGCCCCGAGGCGCTGGGCTGGTGCTGTGGGACAACTGCAGTGCTCTAGGGTTTCTGAAAACACCCCCAAAGCTGGCTGAAAACGTCCAGTGTGTGTGCGAACAATGAACACCCCCCGAGCTCGCTCTTTTCCATAAGGTTGTTTTAAATTTGCTTGTTGTTTTTTGAGCTTTCTGTCTCTGCTGGGGTTATTTGATCTTTTGTGATCAGTCAAAAAAACCCAGACAGAGCCGTAAAGATACAGTTTCAAGGGAATGAAACCCGTGTGCTGTTCGGTGGCACCCTGAGCTTGCCTCTCGGAATGCCTGGCACAGCACACTCTGATTTTTATGCTGCCAGCGTGTACTTGGAGAAAAAAATTCTACTGCTGACATAACGTGTCATTTTGCTTGGCTTAGAGCAGCCAAGCTCATACAAAACTCAGCTGGTCCTTTCAGTGGGGGTGGCCCGGGGATCTCTTTGTTGTGGAGGATGAGTGAGTGCCTCGACTTTCACTGTTCCTCTTTCATAACCATCTCGAGAGCTTCCCAGGGCTCAGCACACAAGTTCTCCTGCTGAGGGTGAGTGCGGGGTGTATTTGCATGCAGGTCATCGCTCCGCTCCTTGAACACTGTTCTCACAGTGGGATTTATGGAAATGCCACGCTCTCAGGGTTATTGCTGGCCGGGTTTGGTTTTTTGGCCCTTTATATCTCACAGAGGATGAGCCGCATAAAAAATGCATTTAATTGTCAGAAAAAGCTGAATACTTGCATGCCCCATTCCAGAGTTAGACTCCCTCAAAATTATTAAGTTTGTATTAAAGTTTCCTACAGAACCATTAAAATTAAGCCCTTTGTGTGTTCAGCAAATCTATTTTTTTTCCCCTGAGATTGGACTAAAGAGCCCAATTAGGTATGGAAGGGACTCCATGATCTTAAAGGTGTTTTCCAACCTCAATGATACAGTGATTCTAAAGCAGTTGGGTTTTAGCCAAGATACTTCCCCTTCTGTCTGCAGAAGGGCAATCAGCTTGTTTGGTGTGTTAGTGTAACTACCTGCAGGCGCAGAACTGCCCTGGTGGGGTTCAGGTAACCTATCAGGAAGAATTCAGGAAGTATTTCTTCCTGGAAAGGGTGGTGAGGCCTTGGCAGGGGCTGCCCAGGGAGGTTTGGAGTCCCCAGCCCTGGAGGTGTCCCAGGAAGGCCTGGCCGTGGCACTCAGTGCTCTGGGCTGGGGGACAAGGTGGGGATGGGGCACAGGGTGGGATCCATGGGCTGGGAGGGCTTTTCCAGTCTCAGTGATTCTGTGCTCCAGTTTCTGGGCTCTGTGACAAGGGGTGCAAGACGTGTATTTTTGTGGAACTCTGTGCTGTGTTACCGTCGGATGCCGGGACAGAAGGTGCAGGTGCTGTCGGGGGTGTAGGATGGTTTCCTGGGAGCCAGGGCCCCCTGGATGCACAGGAGACAAACAGGGTCTGTTGGGCTGCACCTACCTGCTGAGCGCTGGGTGTGCCCCATAAATCTGCCTGGGGTTTGGGTGCTCTGGGAGTGGGACATTGCACAGGGCAGAGTGGGAGGACAGCAGGAGGAACGTGCCAAGGAGACCCCATGGGTTAAATTTACTGTTCATCGCCTGCAGCGTGTGCCCTGTGTCTTCCTTCTTTGTTCCAGAGGCTGCCAGTTAAGGCCCTGTGAGCTCATGGATTTTGACCATTCCCTCTCTTGTGTTTGGAATGTTTGTTGTACCCTAAGAGGCCAGAATAGCAGGATTTTATCAAAATGGAGTCACTGGCCTTTTTCCTCCCATGTGAGCCACTGTCTTTTCTCAGGGGCAACAATTCTAACCTTTCTCTAAAAAAAAAAAACCTTTTAAGTGACTGTGTTTAAGTGACTGTACTTCTCTGAGAGAATAAAGCTTTGTTTTAGAGAATAAAGATCTGTCACCAAAAATGGGAGCAGATATAAAGTGTCCAACCAAAAAAGACTTGAATAATTTTTTTTGTCTCAAAAGAGAACTTGGCAAGTCTATTTGACTAAACTGCTTTTTACCAGTGATCATAGTCCATTTATGAAATGCAGGAGCTCAAAAAAACCCCCAGCACTGGTAATTCCCAGGGTATCAAGTGATCACAACAAATCCAGGCTTATTTCATGGAAAACACGTTTGAAAGGTGTTGCTCCGGTGGTTCTCAGTGTCAGTTCTGCTTTGTGCTCCTTTGTCCTTAGCTGAGGTTCTTTGCCTTGTGGTCACATAAATCAAGTGCCTTTCCCAGTGCTGAGGCAACTCCAGTTTCTGCAGCAGCTTCCCCTTGGCTCAGGGATCTCTGGAGTCCCCTGGCTCAGGGATCTCTGGAGTCAAGCCCAAACTCTTGGCTCTCCTCTCTCTCCCCTGGGTGTGGAATGAGCTGGGATATGTTTGCTCTTAGGAGCAAATGTGGGACCATGACCTTGGTGTCTTGTGTTTAAAAAGAAAGAGAAAAAACTTGAGTTCTTGGGAATTCTGCTCTGTCACCCTGTGATGAGCTCCTTGGTGATCTCTTGTGCCTTGGAACAAACCAGGAGTTCTCTCTTGGAGCTCCCTGTGAGAGGCACACAGGGGTAGTGCCTGCCTGGAGTTCGGGGAGGTGCTGCATGCACAGGTAGCATTAGCTTCCTGAGTATTCCATGGGTTTTTGTAGCATACCATTAGGGTGTATTTTTTTCCATAGCTTCCCACATCCGTTTGCAAGAGGGTCAGTAAAAGGCGTGGCTGGCAGGAGTTGGTGTGGAGAGATTGCAGGTGGCAGGGTCCTGGCTGCAGGGACCAGGCCAGGGGAGGAGCACAACCTGGCCCTTCCCTGCTGCCCAGCAATGCCTGGGATGAAGCTGTAGGGTCAAACACCTCTGGGAGCAGCTGGGTCTCTTGTTTGTTGCCAAAACTCCCTGATAACTCCCCAGACTGCAAAGCTGCAGCTTCACAGCAGCAAAGTGGAGTTGTTGTATGACAAGACTTACAACTCAGACAGCACTGGAGGGTTGCCATGCACAGGATTTCTGGTGGTTTTTTGCTGTGCAGGGCTTGTTGGGCTGCAGAGGGTTTATTTTCTCCATCCCAAGTGCTTGGACAGGCCCTGAGGAGCCCCTGAGAGCTCTGAGCACTACAAACAGGTCTAGACTGAAGGAGGATGTGGCTCAGGAAGAACTGGACCTGCGCCACGGCTTGTGGGATTTGCATGTGTAGGTGGAACAGATCCCATGAATCATAAAAAAGCTTCTTCCCTTTCTATCCTTCAGATGAGGGACATTTGCTGTCAGCTGAGCTGGATATAAATTCTGTCACTTCTCTCTGAAACTCAGAATCACCAAAATGAAAGATTGTGTGATCAAACTGTTGCACGTTCCCATCCAGCTCCTGCTCACAGGCTGTGTGGCTATGGGATGAGCAGGAGCCAGTGGGAAGGGTCGTGTGCGAGGAATTCTGAGGGGGTGAGGGTTTGAAAACAGACCCCACTACTTCCCAGGGTCTCCTTTGTAGATTTACTGGGTTCTGGGAAACAGCTGCATTAGAGTGGAAAACAGAAAATTGTGGTGATATGGTCAGTGGTTTTGCAAAATAGGGAAAGATACTTTTTCATTAGCACTCAACAAATCACTATGTGCACCTTTCCCCTGTCCTGGGTCTGTGGGAGGGGGAGCTGGCATGGTGGGCACCTGGGGCATGGAAAAGCTTGGTGATGACTTGTGTCTCCTCTTTCCCTGTGAAATCCCCACCACAGGGCTACCTGTGCTTTTGAAGTGAAGCTCTGCAAGTCCAAGCCAGGCTGTCCCTAGATGGGGTGTTGCTTTGTGCATCCTGTAAATAGAGGGCCTTGAATGCCTCGGTGGGCAGAGCACGTGGCAAACATGGCTCTGACATGCCAGGAGGCTCCTTGAGGGTCCTTGGGGGCGGGGTATTTTCTCCCTGTTCCAGAGCAGTGTGATCAGGGGGCTCAGGTTACCCAAAGATCACATTCCTAGTGGAATTCATAAATGCTGACAGATTAACTGTGGAGCTGGACTTTTCAGTTACGTTCTGGGGTTTGAAGGAAATACGTTCAAGACCATTCTGTTTATTTTACTGTTCTTTCTGCTCTGTCCCTAATTTTTCAATTCCACTTGCTTTCGTTTTTTGGGAAAAGCCTTGTGAAGCAGCTCTGTGTCCCCTCATAGGTGGGAGCTGTGGTTGTGCCCCTCCACACTCTAGAACTCTTGGCTTTTGTTCTGGGCATGGGACAGGGCCTGCAGCCCCCCTCCCCCCCCCTTGTGTCCTGCTGCCAGGGGTGAGCCAGGATCCTGCAGGCTGGCCCAGAGGCTCTGGTTGGAGCACTCTGCATCCCAAGGAAGCTGTGCTGTGTGCCGGGAGCTGCCGGATGCGTGTTCCGTGTACACTGTGCGGCACAAAGCGCCACCGCAGCAGTTCCTGTAGGGCTGCAGTGCCAGGTCAGGAGTGCCTGATCACACCACATGGGACAAAGGGATCAGCCCCGGCCGGGTGCCTCTGGTGACAACAAAAACACAACAGGAAAGAGCTTGAAATGAATGAATGATTTGACAGTGGGAAGGCGGAGGTGGGAGCAGGAAGTCCTACAGGGCAGGTGTGTTTGGGGTTGGTTTTGGCAGGAAGTGGAGATGACTGACTCAGACACTCCAGGGCTGGGGGAATTGAAACAGCCCCTGTGCCCAGGTGTGTGTGGGGTGTGCCAGCCCAGTGGCTGTGCTGGCACTGCTGGCCCCAGAGGTGATGCTGACCTTGTCCCCACTCAGCACCTTCCTAGAGTTACCCTTTCTATCTTCATGGAACTGCAAGAAGAATAACCTCTGAGGTGCTTCATAGCAAGTGAGGATTTTCCACCCTTTCTCAGCGTAATCAGTTCATGCATCTTCCTCGGCATTCCTGCTGGGTTTTGTCTTTATGTAACAACAGGAAAAAGCATCTTTACTTCAAGACTTTGTGTACATGCATTTCTTACTTACTGTAACTGGTATTCTTTTCCTTACTGAAAATACCAAATTAAAAGCTGTTGCAGAATTTTACTGGTGTCAGATTCCCTCTTAAAATAAAATTTGTGTCAGGAATATTAAGTAGCAACACGTAAGAGATTTATTTAAATATAACAATTCTATTATATGATATACCTTAGGTAACAATTGGTTTTGCTGTTGATGCTGCGGGTTTAGTTTTACCCACCTGTGCTTTGACATTGGCCATTCACTGTCCCTCCTGCAGTATCAGGATGCAGCGTGTTTATTTTAGTCCTGACAATCTACTTTTTTTGATAGAAATGTGTTCTGGAATTAAATTTAAGCCCTTGTTAGCAAAGCCTGAACACAGTGTTAGTTTGGTGATGTCACTAAATACACAGGACTTGGATTTCCCAGAACTTTTTTATTCCCGTAATCCTCTCCATAACTGGCTTTACAAAGCAAACAGACACACCTGAGTGTTTGCAGCCCAAACCCTTGCCAACCCCTGTTCCCTGTATTTATCCAGCCTTTTCTTCCTTCCAGGTGAAGCTGCAGAACAACATCTCGTATCAGATGGCGGACATACATCGGCTAAAGGGTGAGGGATTCATGGCCAAACTCACTTGGCAGGCTGGAGCTGTGCACTTTAACTGCAGAGTGCAGTTTAAAGGAAGGATCAGGTGGTGCTGGAACATCCCATAATGTGCCATCTCATTGTGTTTGTTGGTTACCTGGTGTGGGTAAGTGTAGGGTTGGCTCTTGTGGACGTTGTGTCTGCAGAAGGAATCTGCTCTGGCACTGCTGACTTCCAAGGTCCTAGAATCGTTTTCATGGCCAAATACACAGTTTAGTATAGTTTGATCAGAAACACTGTGATGGTTATGCTGGGTTAGAAAAGCTCCAGAAAACATCTCTTAAGGCTGTTCTGTACAGACATGATTATAATGCCTGTGATCTTACTGTGTCTGGAGTGTTGCAGAGGGAGTGGGAGCAGCGAGTGCCCAGACGTGAACATGCCTGCACACAACAACACATGTGGTTTCTGCCTGTATCTGTGCAGCTGCAGAAAGCTTAATTACTTGTAGCCTGAGGAGCAGGGAGAACTTCCAGACCAGTTATGGAGACAGGAAATACATGTTGATTTTATGGATAGCGGGAAGGTGCCTCCTTTCATGCAGTCACTACAGACAATATTTGAGTACCGTGCCTGAAGTAACTTGGTAGTGCTTTTGTGTTACTCAGAGTCACAGAATCTTTCAGGAAATTGCATTTCCTGACAGATGGTGAAATTGCATTCAGAAGCCTTACACAATGCTAAGGTAAATAAAAATATTGGGGATTTGCCCTTCTTGCATCAGAAGAACTTCTCTAATTCATGCCGCCATGCCACTCGTCTTTACATGACTGAAGTGGCATCTTCTTCAAATTAGGTTAAGAATCTTTATATCTAGATGAACTAACATAAAACTCAAGCAGTTTTTTACTTATTCAGCAATACTGAAAGTTGTATCTGCCCCAGGGCATTTTTGCTTGTATTTCTCAGTTGACGTTGGTGTTTCCTTTCTGGCCTAGAACAACTGGCAGAGTTACGGCAGGAGTTCATCCGTCAGGAGGATCAGCTGCACGAGTACAAGAAGAACAACACCTACCTGACAAGGAGGCTGGAATATGACAGGTGTGTCCTCAGGAGTGTTGGGAACTGCGGGTTTGTGCGTGTGATGGGGGTCTGTATTTACTAAAAAGTGCTAATTAATCCTGTGTCTGCTAATCCTCCAACCTGAGTGTGCTCACTTGGCGATGCACAGTAGTAGCTGTTTGACTTTCAAGTTCTGTTTCTCGGTGGTGTCTTACTCCTCCCTCAGAGTGAGATAGGAGTTAAGGGGAATCTTGACTTACTCTGGAATTATTCAGCATTTTTAAGTCAATGCATTTTTTATGACATGGAGATTTAGTTAACAAACACGTGGCAGAGTTTAATGGACACTGTGTCCATTAAACTGTGTCACTAGTGTTGTTAATTGCTACCTTTCTAACAGTATAATTTCATTTGTTTTAACTGAAGCTGAAAGCAGCCTTGCTTAAAATTTTAAACTTAAAATTTTAAGTTGACCTCAGTCTTTTAAATTAGTGTTGGAGAAATAGGAAGAATATACTCCTGCAGCTTTGAGGAGTGAGGGAGGTTTGACACTTGAGAAAGTGTTTGAAGCTTTCACAAACACGAAATGCTCTTTCTGTGCTGTTGAGGGTTTGTGGGAGATGGGAATTCTGCTGCTCAGGCTGATGTCTGTGGCTTGTTAGGGAAGTTGGGACACGTGGCTGTGTATTCAGATTGTGTTATTTGAGTTGGGAGCAGTAACTGATAGTGGTAGTTGTGTACCTTCTCTGTTGACAGCCATGAAAGACACGTTGCTTTCCCGGTAGAATTAATATTTGCTGACAGATTAACTGTGGAGCTTGCTTTTTGGTTGCATTCCAGCTTTTGGAGGAAATATATTCAAGGCCATTCTGTTTATTTTTACTGTTTTTTCTGCTCTGTCCCTATTTTTTCCAGTTCTGCTTTCTTTCTGTATTCAGTCCATTCCCACTCCATACACATGCCAGGACCAGGCTTTTTGGACAGACTATTCTAGTTATATCTCAGGTTTGGCTTTTTGTGCCACTTCATATTTTCCCCCTTATTTGATTTGTGGAGAGCAGATACAACAAGTGAAATATATCTAACGGTGTGTTTCTCCTCAAGCCTGCAGTGTGGGCAGCAGATCAAGGAAATGAGGCTGCAGCATGAAGAGAACATCAAGAAATTAATGGACCAGGTTGCACGGGAACAAAAGGTAATGCCAGGGAATTTTGTGTTGAGTGAGAAGAGCCCAAAGTCTGCTGTTTGCCTCAGGGATGTGGAGGCCTGGGACAGTTCTCTCCCAAATTTGTGTTAAACATCCCCCTGAGCAACCCTAAATGGATGTTAATGAAGGAAATCTGCCTGTTTGCTCAGCCAGTGGACTGAGCTGGAAGATGAAGCCAGATTCTTTGCTTTGCTCCAACCTTCCTCCATCCAGCACTGCTGAGGGTTTCAGTTCTTCCTGGAACGTGGATGTTGCTGCTCAGCTCTCCAGGGTGGGATCTGTGTTCCCACAGCCTTGCCCAGCTTATTGCAGAGGGAACCTGAGCTCTGCTGAGGCCTCGAGGTGCTAATGTGATGGAAATAACAGTGTTGGAATGGTATCAAGGCTGGGATTACATGGAGCTGCCAGTAGAATTTGGACCTCTTTCCTGCAAACTGATGAAATAACCCGTTTTGCTTAAAATTTTGTTTTCTTCCTTTGTCTGTCTATAAACATCTCAAATAATAAGGCAGACTGAGAGCAGATTTACCACAGATCTTTTCTTACAGTGTAGAATTCCTTCAGGGATCTGACCTGAGGCTTGAAGCCAGCCATGCCTTAAGCTGTTTGTGCTGTCCTTAGCAGCTGATCTGGCAATAGAAATGTCCTGCAGCTGGGCTGTTCTGTGCATTGTCTGTTCAGTTGTGTGTCCATACCCCAGGACCCAGGTTTGTACAGAGAGGACTCTGCTCTTTGCTTTGCCCATCAGTGAGGTCATAAATGCAATTTTGCTTACCCGAAGTAATCTTGAATTTGGGGGCATTTGTTTTGTAATTTCCAGGCATGTGCTTAATATTGGCTCCTTATGAATTTGTTCTAACAGGCCACACAAAAAGTTCAGTCCAGTAAAGACACTGAAGTCAGTCCCAGCAATGATGGCCAGGCAGTACCTGAGACTGTTGCAGAGGGGGAAGGTAAAGACACAGAGAAGAATGAGGAGCCTTCAGAGCATGTTGTAAATGACAAAGGTATTTCCTTTTTTGGCATTTCTGATGGAGAATGGCCCAGTTGTGTTGCATCCTTTGCCATCCTCCAGAACTGTGCATTTCTCTGAAGTAGAATAAGGAATTGTTTGGCTCAGATAACTTGATTAGCTGCAGTGATTTTACTAAGTTAAAGCCTCCCACGAGGGGGAAATTCACTGTTCAGACTGAAAGGTTAGTGAGGCAGAATATCCTGTTCTTGTCTTGCAGAGAAAATCAAAGCAGGAGGAGATGCAGGCATGCCTGAAATAGAAGATAATGACCCAGCAAAAGCTGAAGATACTCCCACTGGTGAGGAGAAATACTCTAATTCTTTCATGTTTGGGGTCTTGGTGACGTATATATTGTGTGTGAACACCATGTGGTTCACAGTGAATGCAGGGCTTTGAAATCTCTGAGGTAATAAAATTCAAGTGCAATGTAAAATCAGATCATTTCTGCTGTGCTTTAGAGGTTGGAATGCTCAAAACTGAATGTTTCAGATAATCCCCCTCCTGAAATATTATTGTATTTTATATTTTCATCTGTGGTTTAAAACCAAGAAAACAAGGAAACCAAAGACTTCACGGGATTGTTAGAGTTAGACCAGGTAAATAGTGTCTTGTTTGTTTCCTGTTAATGCTTTTGTCCCTGTGTTTTGTTTTAGCTTTAAAGAAGACACTTATTTCAGCTCCTAAAGGTGAAGGTCATCCACCTGTTATGAATCTTCCAACTGAGCAGCCCCATGCTCCAAACCTGGCACCAGGTACAATTCCTGTTAGTAGGTGACAAGGCAATATTTTGGTTACCAGAGGAAAACCAAAGATAAATTCCTGCAGGATCCAAGGTTGTGTTCTTACCTGGCTGACTGAGGCACTCGGGCTGCTTGGTGTATGATCCCCACACCTGGAATTCCTGAGCCTTTTGGCCGATTCCAGCCAAATCTGAGTTAGAAGTTTCAAAGATAAGTGCTTGGAGAGTCCTCTAGTGGGCAGAGTAATTGAAATTATTGTTCCTCCCTAGGGTACTAATTAGGGCTGCACCCTCAGGGGTTGGTTGTTGATCTCTCGGTGGCCACAGTCAGAGATAAACCAATGTTCCTGTCTCTTGCTCAGAGCCCTCCTGTCCCTGGGAACAGCTCACTTGAGAATGATTTGAGAGAGGTTTAGGACATGAGAACTGAAAGTCCTGCAGCAATATAACTTTAATATTGATAAATTAAATATAAAGTTGTCAAGATGACAAAACAGCTCCAAGTTTTTGTTCTGCCCATTATTGGTTCTTTTGGAAGAAGACAACAGAAGTTTCTCTTTATTTCTTTCCTTTTGCAGTGGATGTGTGAGCAGAATTCCAAAATGAGGGAGCTCAAAGGCTGCATACACAGTTAAAGATTGTTGTTTCCAAATGCCAGATCTTTTAAACAGTTTGTTTCCTTTAAAGGTGATCCTTCATTTTCACTGTTATTGATGAGAAAACATAAGATGCAGCAAGTGAAAAGCTTGCTTTGTTGAACTTGGAGTTTATGGACAGGAGTTTGATGGGAATTTCAGGGGACTCAGGGTTTTATGACTCCTTGGCTATGGAGTCCTGTGATTCTGGTTATTGTTTTTAGCATAACTTCTGTGCCCTGCCACACCCTTGTCCTCAGATCAGACCTCTAAACAATAAATGATGCTTGGTAGAGTTGAAAAGCAGAATCAGCGGGAGGATAAAAGAAATACATAAATGTGTTGTTCTGAGCTTCGTCGAGAGCTGAAGCACGTGCGGGAAGTCAGCTGGGGAGGTGATGGCATGGGATTGATCAGGAATTAAAATGTGACCAGTTGTCCTCTGCCTTCTGTGGAGCTATGTAAGAGCTGCAGACACTGACCCCTCCTCTCTGCAGGTTTGCCCAGTGACAGCGATGGAAACGCCGACCTTGCTAAGCAGATCCCTCCAAATTCCCTCCAGCACCTGAATTTTGAAGAAAAGGTGGAAACCCAGAAAGAGCCCAAAATTGAGACAGACCAGATAAAACTCCCAAAGAGCCGAGTTAGCGACTTGCAGAAGATTAAGCAAAGTGAGTTGGCCAATATCACACACTTCAGTATATTGAACAAATCCCTTCATTTTCCGTCTGTGGTAGTGTCTGTCTGGGAAACAGGGACCATTGCAGAGGGTGGCTTTGGAGAGGGAGCCTGGGAAGGATTGTAGTGTGTTCCTGGGTAAAAGATATGCTTTAATGTGTTATTTTTCACATGTATATTCAGTTATTTGAAAAAATTATTTCCTTATTGGAATTTAGAATGCTTTTGGAAATGACTGCACAATTAAATAGATTAAGGCAGGACTTTGATACACACAGGATATTGAGTTACTCACTGTATTACTTGTCTTAAATACTGTGGTTTGGACAATATTGTAAGAATTCAGCCCTTACACCAGGGGTCTTTGTGGTGGGGGCAATGTGTGTTGGACAGAACGTGGTTCCAGAACCCTTCCCTTCCATATCTGCTCAAGGCAGGAGCCTCCAGGCAGGTGCACACAGCTGTGGGTGTTGTGGGTGATGCTATTTTTGAAGACCCAGTTCTAACTGTTTAGTACTTGGGTGGGGAAGGGGTGTTTGGGAGGAAAAACTTACTGCTGAAACATCTCCTCCTGGAGTTTTTTAATCCAAATAAGATTTTTGTGAAGAAACAGGTCTTTTGGGAAGACTTTGGTTGTTCTAACATGACTGGTGGGTCTCTGTGATGCAGCAGGGATGGGTGTATTAAGTTGGCACAGAACCTGGGCAGTCTTGGCTTCTCCTCTGCACCCTGAGGTCTTCAAGGCTGCTTAGTTTATCAAGGGAGCTTCCTGAAGAAGCTTCAGGAATGAGAGACCTTCCTATTGAAGTTGTTGGGTTTTTAATGGATTATGTGTTTTCCCTGGCTGTGTATTAAATGCTGGGGGGGTCTAGTTGTGTAGGCAGGAGCTGTGCAGGAAATGTCTCCATTGTAGGCTGGGAGGGGGTACCTGGGAGTCAGGACTTGTCACCGATTAGTCTGTTCTCTTTGCTCCTTCATGTTTGGGTTAGATGGGATTTGGGGAAGAAATCCTTCCCTGTGAGGGTGGGGAGGCACTGGCAGGTTGCCCAGAGAAGCTGTGGCTGCCCCTGGATCCCTGGAAGTGTCCAAGGCCAGGTTGGATGGGGCTTGGAGCAGCCTGGGCTGGTGGAAGGTGTCCCTGCCCATGGCAGGGATGGGATGGGATTGGTTGAGCTTACGGGGGGGTCCTGCATACCAGGGCTCACAGCTCAGCTCACAGCCTTTGTGGACCTGCTGCATTTCCTGGGGTCTCCTCATCATTTTAGTCTTTCCTTCTGTCAGCTTCAGTTCATTCAGTGTCACAGTACCTCTGGCACATCCACAGGCTGCTTTTGCTGGAAGTTGGGTACATTCCCTTGTGTTTCATGACTCGGTTTAGGTTTGACATGTGCAAATCCTCCTGTCCTGTCTGGGTTTTGCATATAATGCAGTGTCAAAAATACCAATAGTAATAGCCAGGATGACTCAATTAGACGTGAACAGGGAATGAATAATGTATGGAACTTGGGATTTCTAAATAGATGATGGTTTCCTCTTGCTTGTTCTGTGAAAATACCTGAAACTGCTGTTTCTGTCCATTTGAGCTGCACCAGGTGTGATTCTGCTGCTTTCTCCCCATCCAGAGAAGAACCATAGTACTGCTTCTGTCTTGATCTTTATATACTGCCACATAGAAAAGTTTTCATTGTTTTGGGAAATAATTTCATTTTCATATCTGTCCCCTTTTAATCCTGAGGTTGAAATCATCCTCCCATTTACTTCTCTGTTAATTACTCCCACTGCAGATCTGTCACCATCTGCCCCAGCAGCCTTGGTGCCCAGTCTGTAAAGATTGTATCACACTTTAAGCCATTTTTTCCATTTATACCCAATCCTCCAGGCCTGTGGCCTCTGCAGACTCAGAGCTGCTCCCTTTGAGCAGACTGCACTGTGCTGGGCTGGAACAGCTCTCCCTGCATCCCATTAAACACCAGCTCTGAACTGGACATCACACCAGTGGTCTCTCCCTGGATGCCTGGCTGACTGTCTGCTCATTCCATAGTTCCGGCTAATTCCCGTTTTTCTTGTGCATTGTTTCAGGATCTGGAACTATTCCTAATTTTCTGTTGGGAGGTGAAAATACTGGATTTGGGGCATTTTGAACCCCGTTAAAGCTCAGCAGGAAAGCAGAGTGTAAAGCCAAGTGAATGAGGTGGTTTCAAGCAGAGCTCAGGCTGCAGGGCAGGGCTCTGCTGGGTTCCCCTGTGCCAGCTGGGCACACCCTGCAGGCATTGCCAGGCACCACATCAGCAGTGGATCACTGCAGCGTGTGGAAAATGCCAGGCCTCAGGAAAAATGGATACTAAACCTTCCACGGAGTGATGCTCTTCAGCGTTTTGAGAAAACCTCTCAGTGTCCATAGGCAATCCAGGGTGGTTGTCTGGGGGCTCACTGCAGCCCTTCTCCATGGAGAGAGGAGCTTGGGACAGTCCGATTCCAGGAGGTCCAAGTGCTGGGTGACAGAGCATGTCCTTTCCACACGGGGGTGCTCCATAAGCCTTGTTCTCCCCCTGTCCAAGCCCTCTCCCTTCTCCCTCCTCTCTCTCCAGCTGGAACTACCCCAGACCCCAACTGCCTCCACCTGTGACCTGCTCTCGTGTAGAATCTCCCTGTTTCTTTCCTCTCTGCTGCTGACTCACTCCTTTCCTACTCCACAGGCCGGTTCTTTGATGAGAATGAATCCCCTGTGGACCCGCAGCAGGGTTCTAAACTGGCAGATTATAATGGGGATGATGGGAACGTGGGTGAGTATGAGGCAGACAAACAGGCTGAGCTGGCTTACAATGAGGAAGAGGATGGTGATGGTGGAGAAGAAGACGTCCAAGGTGAGCTTGGGCCTTGTCTCCATCCCATTGTGATAAATCCACGCTGAGTTACTTGTTGAATTTGTGTAAAGCCTCGCTGGTTTAGCTGATCACAAATTGCTCAGACAGAGCACCAGTCTTCAGGGAGAGGGTGTTGACACCTCACTGCAGTTGGGTATAGTTCCTGCTAGGAAAAGCAAGGCACTAAATTCCAGACATGGTTTTACCCAAACCCCCAGCTCTGGCCCCTGGCTGGGTGGGCCGTGGGCATTGACATTCCTAAATTGTCCAATAGAGGAATGTGGTGTTTTGGGTGCTGTTCTGGTCACACCTGCCTGGAGCTGTTGTGCAGTGGGGCCTCAGGCAGCGATTCCAGGTGTCACTCCTGTGCATTATACACAGATTCAACAGGCTTGTGGTGTTCTTGCTAACCAGCCTCTGAGCTCCTGAGCCAGTGCTGCCTAATGCCCCCTGTGTGTGCATGGCCACCCCTCCTGCATGTGGCTCCTGCAGCCCCTCCCTCGCTTGCCTGTCCCTGCCTGTGCCTGCCTCGCTGTCTGCAGTGTGCCTGCCTCGCTGTCTGCAGTGTGCCTGCCTTGTCTGCCATTCCCCATCCAGCTGTGTGGGGACATTTGGGACAGGCCTGCATGTCTGTAGGGGGAGAATGTTTGTGTACCTAGAGAGTATTTCCAGTTAAATGAAAGTGTGAAATAAAGAGGGGGGAAAAAACAGGAGATGGTAAATCAGCCCCCTGATTTTGACCCTTGTAATGTAAGTTTTTAGCTGGAGGTTTTTCAGATGTGTATTTAATTGGTATCTGAGCATAATTAATGGGCAAAGCTGTTAAAAAGCAGCTGATTGTGTGGGCATGCACTAAGCGCAGTGTCAGCAGGTTGGGCTGGGCTGGGCTGGGAGTGTGAAACTCATGAACAAGAGAAAGAAAAGGATGGATCAGAACCCTGGGCGATTAATTAACTGACTGATGAACTGCAGCCCTCTGCTCCAGCTGAGGCCTCTTCTGTGACCCTTGTGCTCAGAATTCACAGTGGGTTTGTGTGCTCACCCCTGTCCCTCCAGAGGGGGATCCTTGGGCTGTCATCTGCTCATCCCAGCTGGCAGCTGCATGAAGGCACAGCAGGATTTAGGTTGGATGGGCTTGGAGCAACCTGGTCTAGTGGAAGGCGTCCCTCCCCATGGCAAGGGGTGGAATGAGGTGGGCCTTAAGGTCCCTTCCCACCCAAAGCATGCCGTGATTGTGTGATTCCCAGTGTTCCTGTCAGTGCTGGGGCAGTGGGAGCCGTGTTCCTCACGGTCCTGGTGTGTCCTGAGCCAGGAGTGGGGGTATCCCATGTGTCCCTGTGCTCTGCACACCCTACCAGTGCCAGGGCAGTTCCTGCTTTAGTCCCGTTGCCCTCAGTCAGCAGTGGGCCGTGGCCAGCTCCTTGCTGCAGTGCTTCCTTCCCTGGGCTTCAGGATGCAGCTCTTCAAGTTGTGACCAAGGCCGTGGAACTGCTGCAGAGGCTGTGCTGGGCTGTGCCCTCTGCCTCGCTCAGCCTGGCACTCGTGCCTGCCCACAGCCCGGGTGTGCTGCCCACCAGGAGGGTGGGGGGAGGTCGTGGAACCATGGAGTCAGCGAGGCTGGAAAAGCCCTCTAAGGCCATTGAGTCCAAGCTCCCCCAGCACTGCCAAGGCCACCACTAACCCACGTTCCCAAGTGTCACATCCACACATCTGTTAAAACCCTCCAGGGATGGGGACTCCACGCCTGCCCTGGGCAGCTGTGCCAGGGCTGGACAGCCCTTTCCATGAAATTGTTCCCAGTATCCAACCTGAACCTCCCCTGGCACCACTTGAGGCCGTTTCCCCGTTTGTCCCTTGTTCCCTGGGATCAGAGCCTGACCCCCCCATGGCTGCCCCCTCCTGGCAGGTGGCTGGAGGTGGCTGCCCGTGTGGGGATGCAGTGCCCTGGCCCTGGCCCTCGGAGCTCCTGCTGCTCCATCAGCACCACTACCTGGCTGGGGGGCCTTCCCAGGGAGTGTGGCTTCAGTGCCAGGTGTGCTGTGAACAGTTCCCAGTGGCATTGACAGCATTCCCATGTGCCACTTAGGAAAGGGTGGGTGTGAGGCAGTGACAAGTGGTGCCAGGTTGTTAAAAACCAGATTGTGCTTGTGTAGCTTGCAGTGTGAGGGGTGTTTGAAAAAGCAGTGCTCTGACTGACAGTGACCCCATAAAACCATCTACCATCTGTGTGGGGTCCGTGCTCTGGTGGCTTGGAATTTGGACTGGGGGAAAATCCTTTTCCTGGTGAACCCCTCTGTGTCTCTGTATAGACAGACTGGGTTAATAAGAGTCAGTGAAGGTTAAAGGGTGACTTCTGGGAGCCTTTTACTGAGGGATGGTGTGAGCAGAATGTGTTACTACCTCCAACTGCAGTTCCCAAGCCCTTTGTTCTGTTGTTCCCTAATAACTTGTTGAGTTGGCTTGAGCTGTTATTTGAATGTGGCCAGTGGTGCTTCCAGGGGCAGCATTCCAGGAAAAGTGTCTGGTTCAGGCATTACACTGATTTCTCTGCAGGGCAGGAGAGGGGAGAACTGGTGGCTTTGGAGGGAGGGTAGTTACAGTTGTTTAGGGACGGGAAAAAATAAGAATTTCTGTTTAAAAACTGTCAGGAAAACATCACCCAGGATTGCATCAGGCTGAACAAAGCCTGCAGCACGTGCCACAAAGTCACTGGATTCCACATGGTTTCTGTTGCCACTAGGAATGTGTGGGCTTAGATTGAAATTATCCAGGGAAAATCCTCCCATGTGGGAGATGTGCTGGGGAGGGGCAGCCCCAGCCTGGTGTCCCTGCCCTGGGTCACCCACTGAAGGCCAGGGCATGTTTGAAGGTGGCAGCTTCTGCTGCAGGAAAGGTGTTTGAAGGGTGTTTGTGGTGCCCAGGTGGTGGAGGGGGAGGAACTCCAGGATGTCCAGGTGCTATGTGGCAGTTTCTCCTGTGCCATGCAGATAAACTCCAGCCCTTTGCTGCTGGAGCAGGTGCCCAGCGGGTCCCTGCCTGGCCCATGGGGTGATGGGTGGTGGGTGTGGGCGTGTGGAGAGCTCCAGGCAGCTGGTGAGAGATGGGTGAGCTCGCACTGTGCTTTCCATTCCTGTGAACGACCATCTCCTGAATATGAGGGAACAGCTTTGAGGTGCAGGAGAAGCTCATTAATTGGAACAAATGGAAGTTTTGTGGGGTTTTCACTCTTTGAGGGAAGGAGGCCAGGGAGCCACATGGGACAGCTGGATTGTGGCAGGTAGAATGTGGAATATTTTAAAATATGACATAAAATAATACTGAATATGCATTTTCTCTGTGGATTTTCTGCATGTGCTGCAGTCAGTGGTTACATTGAGGGGGCACAACTCTGGGGGGGTTATTTTACCATTTCTCAGGAGGCTCAAAGGCCAAACCCCAAGCAGCAAAGTCAGGAAGCAGGACAGAGGAGAGATGTGGAGACAGACAGTGTCTGGAGCTGGAAGGGAAGGTGAAACATCCATATCTACCTGTCAGGACAGAGCTGGGACTCCCTTGGGAAGAGGAACCAAAGGCAGCTGGGGGCTGAGAGAGCCCCTGCCCGCTGAGCTCCTGCCTGTGTTCCCTGGCCCAGTGTGCCGAGAGAGAATGGGGATTTCTGTGGATAAGAGCCTGGGAAAGGTTTTTCAAAGCCTCTCCAAATTTTACCCATGAGTCTGAGGTACAAGACAGCAGTTTGGAAAAACACTGACAGCAAAGTCAATTCCAGCATCAGGAAACATCCCATCAGGGGAAAATGTGTCATGCCACGTCTGTGTGGAAGGTGCCAGCTGGGAAGTAGGTGGGAAAACTATTCCCTTGGTCTGGAAGTGGTCCCAGTGCTAGTCCCAGAGGTTCTGTGAAGCCTTACTGAGTGAACTCTGGAACGGGTTAAACCTGGGAATGGGACTTTCCGCAGGAGTTGGGTTTCAGTGGGAGAGTTTGCCATGTTGATAGCAGGAGTCTCAAAGCCAGCAGTGTAAGTGGTGCAGGCCCTGAGGGCAACCAGCCTGTGGGGCAGGTGGCACTGCAGCCAGAGCTGGTGGCACTGCAGCCAGAGCTGGTGGCACCACGTGCTGCTCCTCCGGGCCGGTCCCTGCTGGCCCATGGCCCATGTCCTGGGGAGCTGCACTGGGTGCTTGGTCAGTGTTCACATCAGCTCTGACCCACTGTCTGAGCTGGAACTGAACTGTGATTTCATTGCAGATGATGAGGAGCGAGACCTGCAGAACGACCTGGGGGACTACAAGTCCCGCTTCAGCGACGGGGTCCTGTAGGCCCGGGGCACAGAGAGCCCAACCCAAGGACTTGAGGTGCTGCAAAACTGAACCAGTTCTACTCCAGTGTTTCCTACTTCCAAGGAAGCTGAGAATAAAGTGCCGAGTGTGCTCAGTCAGCAGGTGAAGAGGAGCCACTGTACATATGTACATACTTGTACTGCTGCAGGTTGTATTAAACCAGCATTGTCACATGGAGCCGGTTACTCAGCCTGGTCCTTATCTGAAATAATCTTTACACTTAAGCCCAGTCTATAAACACAGGCTCAACTGTTTCTGCCATTTACAACACTTTGGAACCTGGAGAACTTGTACAGTTTGTACCTGATGTAACAAAGCTGCTGTGGAAGCCATGTACAGCCAAGGACTCCTTTTCTACAGTCCCACCTGTGTGGGCAGAACTGCTTCTCCCAAGTGCTGGGTTTGTCCAGCAGGTGAGCCACGAGCTGGGAATGAGAACTGAACGGTTCAATAGCTGCTCCCTCCTCACTGTGACCCAGGCTGGGGCAGCCCTCGGCACCACTGAGCTCCTGTACAGTGACCACATCTCATAGCTAGAGCTGCAAATCTATAGTAGGACTTCAATAATTTGGTTCATCCCCAAAAAGTTGTGCAACTAATAGCTTGATTTAAAAGATATAAATTGATATAAATTGGTATAAATAATTATAAATAATTCACAGCTTGTAGGAAATCTTTGTGTTAAAGACAGCAAGGGTGTGAGTGAGACACGTCTGTCTGCCCTCGACAGAAGGACCAACCCTTCCCTGGGCTTACTGCTGGTGTGCTGTCCCAGGTTGTCCAGCCCAGGTCCAGCCACTGCAGCCCATTTCCAGTTTGATCCCTTGCTACAGCTCTGAACACCTGCCACGTCCCATGGTCTGGTTTTCTCCATCGGATCTGTAAGTCAGACCCTTCTCTGTGTTCTGTGTTTAAGTACCGTTGGAGTTTATAAGGAGATGATTCCATGGCTCTGCAGTGTGGGAATGAAGGGGATTGTCCCGCCTGCTCCTCCAAGGGCTCCTGGGGACACAGGCTATAGGCCCTGACGAGGGTGACTGAACTCATCCCTGTGCTCAGGTGCTGGGCTGAAGTAACGGGTCAGGTTTGCTCATTGCCAGCTCAGTGAACCTCTTAAATAAAGTTCAACGCTCGTACAGTTATTGGCGGGGTTTTAAGACAATTTATTACTGCTTCAAGTGTCAATGGCAAAAAAAGCTGCTGCATTTAAAAAGTGAAGGTCCAGCTCAGTGCTGTGTTCTGGTTCAGTACCAGCCCAACCCAGTGTTCTCTGTAGTGCAGCATCACGTGGCACAGCTTGGGAAGAGCAATAAATTAAAGAGCTACTTCTTAAATGTAGAGATTAAACCATTCTGCACTCACAGCTTTAGCTGCTTTTCCCTGCCCTGCTGTCCTTGCTCAGTGCCAGGGCTAAGGCACATCCCAAGTGGGTGTGACACTGCCCAGCTGCTCTGACAGATGCATGAAAACAGCTCAGAATCCTTCCCTGTGAGGGTGGGCAGGCCCTGGCACAGGTTGCCCAGAGAATCTGTGGCTGCCCCTGGATCCCTGGAAGTGTCCAAGGCCAGGTCAGACGGGGCTTGGAGCAACCTGGGACAGTGGAAGGTGTCCCTGCCATGGCAGGGGGTGGGAGTGGATGAGCTTCAAAGTCCCTTCCAACCCAAGTCGTTCCAGGATTCTCTGAACTTCACATGTGATTTGTTCTTTGTACAATATCCTGGGAGGCACCAAGTCCCACCAATATAATCCTGTTTTCCTGCTGTAGCAATGCTGACCTGGGGAGCTGCTCTGGCTCTCAGGTGCTGTTCCCAAAGCCAGTGTCCTCCAGGGCAAACAAAGGAGCCCCAAACTGGATCTCCCCTCATTTTCATGAGTAAAAAATATAAAGTGGCTCATGATACAAACTCACAAATTTTCAGTTGTGTGTTTCATGAGCCACTCTCTTTTTAAGGAGACTTTGCCAACTGGCCGACACCTGGGGTTCTCATCCAGGATCCCTACCCCTTCTTTGGAGGAAGGTGGGCAAAGGGAGGAGAACTCTGGGATGGCCTCAGGTGTCTGGAAGAGCATGTGATGCACTGAATACAATAAATGCACTTTGCTAATCAAACACCAGCTCACTTTTCCAAACATGAATTGAAAACACAAGTCCCTATGGATTCGCAGGCCCACCCCTGCCCTGGGCTGTGTGGCACCACTCGGGGTCTGAGGACCAGAAATGACAAACCAGCTCGGGTTTGTTTTGAAAATGCAATTCCGACATCCCTGTGCGGGTTGTGCGGAGCCAGTCCCTGTTTCCATGGCAATGGCAGCACACACAACGCTGACAGATCTCAAGCAGCTGCTTCCCTCAGCCCCAGCCAGCCTGGAATCAACCCTGCTCCCACATTCCGGGGCTCACAGGAGGATCCAACACAGCCTTTCCCACCTCGGCCCAGCCCAGATTTTCACCCAACACCCCCAGGTAGCTCTGCAGCGCATCCAGTCCTGAGGCTGAGGCTCCACTGAGAAAGCCCTTCGGATCCACATGGATTGCAAACAATGAGCAGAGAGCTGAGGTCCAGCTGCCAAGGCTGAGGGGCGAGTTCAGCCACTGTGAGAAACACGGGCACCTGCACCCAACAGCCAGAGAAACAACCCCAGCTATTCCAGCCAGTCCCAGCTGCCCAGTTTTGGAGGTTTTTGGCAAACAGACTCTGCTGAAGCTTTCCCAAAGTCACACGGCTCCCACAAAAGCCAAGACTCATCAATGAACCCATTTTAGATTAAACGTGAGGAAAACCAAACCGATGGGCAGGATGTCACCAAAGGGGAAACCCCAGTTCTGGATGAAACAAACTCCACATTTTTCAGCGTTTTAATGGCTGCAAAGAGCCAGTTCAAAGTGACAAGACACAGACATGAGATAAATGGTTTGTGGATTTTATTAAATGTTCTTCTACATTTTCACGTAGGCAAACCCAGCAACAGTGGGAAACCCAGAGCCTGCAGGACAGAAGAGCTTGAGAGTGAGTGTTTTGCAAAAGAACCTACAGAAAGGACAAAAGGTTTTCTTCTCTGTAAATCTATTTACTCCCCCTGTTTACAGTTTGCACCCTGGGGAAGAGCTGCATTGATCAGTACTAATTTACTTAAAACAAGGGCATTGATATCCCAAATTTTCATCAGGACCCATTTCACTGTTCACACAAGTCTCTAAAGAAATTCTCTGTCTGACACCTTTCTCCTTTATCCCTATTAAGGGCAATTTCAGCCTGCCATAAATCAGTCTGCTGCAATCCCTATTCCAGGGAGCTTTCAGTAACGTGGGACCCAAGTATGGAACTTCCAGTTAAAGTAACCTGAGACTCTTCCTTGAGGAGACTGACCAAAATATTTCATAGGATCAAAAATCTTGCTGTGATGAACTAGAAAATGAGAGATTGGGCACTTTATATGGAGAAGGAGCACAGCATCCTGCTGTTCCAGCTGGCTCCAGGACTGAGGAGACCAGATTCCTGTAGTTTAAATAAAAGAGGAAAACAAACCCACAAAACCAATTGGGGGCATCTCTCCCTATTTATGAGAGTGCAGTGGAATTTTCAAGCCCGCCAGAAACACAGTAATCATATTTATGCCTGAACTTCTTCATGCCAACATGGAAACCATAATACTCCAATTCCTCAACCTATAGCAAACCCCAAGTAGCCACACTGGGATTACTGGTATGGATAATCCACAGTTTAACTTCCCAAAACAGGGCTTGGCCACTTGTGGCTGTGCAGTTCCATCCCTGGAGGAACGTCTCGTGCCCCTCTCAGTGCTGCACTGTGCCAGACCAAACACAAGGTTCATTCCCGTGGGTTTCTTGTGGGAATCTGGGAGCAGACGAATCCCTGTTGCTGTCAGCTGGAGTGTCAGCAGTGAGAACAGTGAGTCTGGAGCTGCTCCTGGACAGCCAGATTGGCTCCCAGACGTCGGGGATGGAGGAGCAGCACAGCCTGGGAGCTGCTTTTCATTTAACTCACATGCATGGATGGCTTTGGTCACCCATCCAGGAATTGATTCCCTTCAGATAAGCAAAAGAAATGGGCAATAGTAAAATATAAACCCAAACAAGAATTGGTTTGTTTCTACAGTCCTGTCACAGTTGTTTTCACTTTGGCAAAATAAACTTCACTGAGCTCCTGTGCTCGGGGTTCACGGTGTTACCTGCAAGAAGGGAGCTGGAATACCAGCGAGAATCATGGAACCATGGAATAGTTTGGGTGGGAAGGGACCTCAAAGCCCGTCCAGTCCAACCCCCTGTCATGGGCAGGGACACCTTCCACTGTCCCAGGTTGCTCCAAGCCCCATGCAACCTGGCCTTGGACACTTCCAGGGATCCAGGGGCAGCCACAGCTTCTCTGGGCAACCTGTGCCAGGGCCTCCCCACCCTCCCAGGGAACAATTTCTTCGCAATATTCCATCCAACCCTGCCCTCTGGCAGTGGGAAGCCGTTCCCCCTTGTCCTGTCCCTCCAGGCCCTTGTCCAAAGTCTCTGTTCAGCCTTCCTGCAGGCTCCCTTCAAGCACTGGGAAGGGCTCTAAGGTCTCTTTAAGGAACTTAAGGGAAGAACCCCACCTCCCCAAATTATCCAGGGAATTAAACCCTTTCCCCCTGCAAAAGCAAGATTTGGGATTTTAGCTTATGAAACAGAATTCTGAGGGATGCCCTGATCCCATGCAGGTCCTGACACACAGGAGAGCAGCTCCAGCAGTGCACAACTCCTGAATTGCCTGGGAAGTGCCGGATGCTGAAGTTAAAGTGAAACTGGAATAAACTCCAGCCCTGAGCTGCAGACCCTGCAAACAGCTCCCCGGGACACTGGAGAGCCCCCAGCTCTTCAGCTCTGCACAAGCAGGGAACTCACTCCTGAGCACGTGGGTTTACATGAGTGTATGGACACAGAGCTGAGGGCTCTGCAAGGCTCAGGGAGAAGTCAGAAGGAAATCCTAAACTAGGAGGAAGTGAGGATCTCACTGCAGGAGCAGTGGCACATTTCCCTTCAGTGTCTCTGTGACGTGAGGCAAACTCGGTGTGACAGGAGCCCAACATCCCCGGCAGGGGAGAACCCGCTGCTGCCAACATGGGCCTTTTCCTTGGCCCAGACCCACATTCCAAGCTCCCAGTGCTCCATTTGCAGCACACACAGCACCAGCTGGAGTTCTGACACTGCACACACACAGCTGAGGCTCTGCTCAGGTACCTGCACATGGGGAGCAGGGGACAGCAGGGGACCTCTGAACTGCTGCCTGCACAGCAACACAGTCAGCAAGAGCATTTGACATATTCCCTTTCCTGCCAGTCCAACCCCCTCCCTAACTCAGCACCAGGGCACTCGGGGAGAGCACAAGACACTGTGAAAAACATTTTGATATCCTGTAACACAGAAAAGTACAGTTCTCATTGCCAAAAAGATCAGTTTGAACCCTGAGTCACACGTTTAATGTCTTCCCAGTGTGTTTTTGGCCGTGCTGGTGCTCTCACAAATACCTGCTTGCTTTGACTCCTGCTGGATGATTTCCTCTGGCAGCTCATTTCATTTTAATTACATGGCTTGAGAGAGTATTTCCACCCACCACTTCCCAAAACTCCCACTTTCTAAGTATCAGTGAATGTCCTTTTGGGCTCACAGCGTGAGACATCACACAGTTATCCTGCCATACTAGTTCCTCCTAAGGAACTGCCAAATGGTGTTAATTAAGCTTTAACATGTCCAAACGGACCTTTTTCACAGCTGATCATTCACTAAATATTCGTGTGCTGTTGTTAAGTGTTTAGAAATACTTGAATGCTCTAAAGGAATAACTATTACCTGTTCTGAAGGAGGGCTGCACTGTTTCCAGTGCCTTTCTGTGACCTCTGTTTTTGAGAAACGATGGTAAAATTAGCTTTATAGCGTCTTCTGCTAAAGACAGACCACTAGAGTCCTGTGACAGAATTCTATAACAGATCTTGGCTTCACAGCAGCAGATGTAGTTCTTTTCAACAAACCAGTAAATATTTTAGGTGACTAGAGAGCTGAGACTTTTATAATCTGACCCAGGTTCAAAAGGTAAGCAGGTAGTCAACAGGTACCAGGAAAGGAAACACCACCTGTGTGGGTTTCTCTACTGCTAAATTACAGAATGTGGATGCCAGCTACTTTTATAAAAACATTCTGTTCTGAGCAATACTGTGAGAACTTATCCTGTCATAACACAGGCTAACCTGAGAACTGAAGGTTTCTGTTTAAAACAGACTGGTGAGTAAAAGTGATTATCAAGGGAAAAGTCAAGATATCCAAGATCAGTAGCATAGAAACGATAAATGTAACCGCAGTACATCCTCCTATACTGCATGAGATGGTCACGCTGCTTCATTAAGCCATTCGGATATTAGCACGTGCAGCGTCCTCAGCATTTCGCACCCAAAGAGGCCGCCTAGAAAAAAGAAAAGAGAAAGTGGAAATAAAACTTCGCACCAGGCGACTTAAAAACAGCAACCGAAACCACAAGCCAGCAGTGCCCTGCGCCCTGGGGACGGGTCACGCCGGGCGAGCCGAGCGGCCCCGGGCAAAGGGCCGGCACGGCAGGGACGGGACCGGCACGGCCCCGGCGGTGCCCGCGGGGAGCACGGGCAGGGGGCGGCCGGGCCGGGCCGAGGGTCCGCCGCGCGATGGGCCCCAGCCAGCGCCGCCGGGCCCCGGGCAGGGCCGGCGATCCCGGGCAGCGCCGGCGATCCCG